>NW_026734538.1:0-324679 GCF_949786415.1 Peromyscus eremicus | reverse complement strand
AGTTCATTTTTTCTGAGCAAGCTCACTGTTCGGACCCCATAGGAAACACAATAGAGTAGAAGAGTGCTCTTTACTCAAAAGCAGAGTGTGTTTCTTGTAAGGCGAGCTAGTGTTTGTTTCCCAGTCAGAAATGGAGTTGAATGCCATGCAGTTTCTGGTCCTACGAGCAAGAGTTTTTTTCTGTTAAGGAAAGTCACTATTGCGCTCCCATTGCCATCCACATTGCAAATAGCACTCGCGTCTGTTCCCAGCAATTACAGTGTCTTGGACTGAAGAGGATCTACTGTTCTTTCAGTTTCCTAAGCAGAGTTGAACTAGATATGGCCCGTGTGAGTAGGAAGCAGAGTTCTTTTGTTCTGAGCAAGCTCACTGTTCGCACCCCATAGGAAACACTGTAGAGTAGAAGAGTGCTCTTTCTCAAAAGAAGAGTGTGTTTCTTGTAAGGCGAGCTAGTGTTTGTTTTCCAGTCCTAAATGGATTTGAATCACATGCAGTTTCTGGTTCTACGAGCAAGAGTTGTTTTCTGTTAAGAGGAGTCACTATTGCACTCCCATTGCCATACACAGTGCAAATAGCTCTCGCGTGTGCTCCCAGCAATTACAGTGTCTTGGACTGAAGAGGAGCTACTGTTCTTCTCAGTTTCCTAAGCAGAGTTGAACTAGATATGTCCCGTGTGTGTAGAAAGCAGAGTTCTTTTGTTCTGAGCAAGCTCACGATTCGGACCCCATTGGAAACACTGTACAGTAGAAGAGTGCTCTTTTCTCAAAAGAAGAGTGTGTTTCTTGTAATGAGAGCTAGCGTTTGTTTCCCTCTCCTAAATGGAGTTGAGTCACATGCAGTTTTTGGTCCTACGAGCAAGAGTTGTTTTCTGGTAAGAAGAGTCACTATTGCGCTCCAATTGCCATACACAGTGCAAATAGCACTCGCTTCTGTTCCCTGCAAGTACAGTGTATTGGACTGAAGAGGAGCTACTGTTCTTGTCAGTTTCCTAAGCAGAATTGAACTAGATATGGCCCATCTGTGTAGGAAGCACAGTTCTTTTGTTCTGAGCAAGCTCACTATTCAGACCCCATAGGAAACACAGTAGAGTAGAAGAGTGCTCTTTTCTCAAAAGCAGAGTGTGTTGCTTGTAAGGCGAGCTAGTGTTTGTTTCCCAGTCAGAAATGGAGTTGAATCCCATGCAGTTTCTCCTCCTACGAGCAAGAGTTGTTTTCTGGTAAGAAGAGTCACTATTGCGCTCCCATTGCCATACAGACGGCAAATAGCACACGAGTCTGTTCCCAGCAAGTACAGTGTATTGGACTGAAGAGGATCTACTGTTCTTGTCAGTTTTCCTAAGCAGAATTGAACTAGATATGGCCGTGCATGTAGAACGCACAGTTCTTTTGTTCTGAGCAAGCTCAGTGTTCGGGAACACTTAGGAAACACTGTAGAGTAGAAGAGTGCTCTTTTCTCAAAAGCAGAGTGTGTTTTTAGTAAGGCAAGCTAGCGTTTATTTCCCAGTTCTAAATGGAGTTGAAACACATTCAGTTTTTGGTCCTACGAGCAAGATTTGTTTTCTGGTAAGGAAAGTAACTATTGTGCTCCCATTGCCATACACAGTGCAAATAGCACTCGTGTCTGTTCCCAGCAAGTACAGTGTATGGGACTGAAGAGGAGCTACTGTTCTTGTCTGTTTATTAAGCAGAGTTGAACTAGATATGGCCCATGTGTGTAGGAAGCACAGTTCATTTTTTCTGAGCAAGCTCACTGTTCGGACCCCATAGGAAACACAATAGAGAAGAAGAGTGCTCTTTACTCAAAAGCAGAGTGTGTTTCTTGTAAGGCAAGCTAGTGTTTGTTTCCCAGTCAGAAATGGAGTTGAATGCCATGCAGTTTCTGGTCCTACGAGCAAGAGTTTTTTTCTGTTAAGGAAAGTCACTATTGCGCTCCCATTGCCATCCACATTGCAAATAGCACTCGCGTCTGTTCCCAGCAATTACAGTGTCTTGGACTGAAGAGGATCTACTGTTCTTTCAGTTTCCTAAGCAGAGTTGAACTAGATATGGCCCGTGTGAGTAGGAAGCAGAGTTCTTTTGTTCTGAGCAAGCTCACTGTTCGCACCCCATAGGAAACACTGTAGAGTAGAAGAGTGCTCTTTTCTCAAAAGAAGAGTGTGTTTCTTGTAAGGCGAGCTAGTGTTTGTTTTCCAGTCCTAAATGGATTTGAATCACATGCAGTTTCTGGTTCTACGAGCAAGAGTTGTTTTCTGTTAAGAGGAGTCACTATTGCACTCCCATTGCCATACACAGTGCAAATAGCTCTCGCGTGTGCTCCCAGCAATTACAGTGTCTTGGACTGAAGAGGAGCTACTGTTCTTCTCAGTTTCCTAAGCAGAGTTGAACTAGATATGTCCCGTGTGTGTAGAAAGCAGAGTTCTTTTGTTCTGAGCAAGCTCACGATTCGGACCCCATTGGAAACACTGTACAGTAGAAGAGTGCTCTTTTCTCAAAAGAAGAGTGTGTTTCTTGTAAGACGAGCTAGCGTTTGTTTTCCAGTCCTAAATGGAGTTGAATCACATGCAGTTTCTGGTACTACGAGCAAGAGTTGTTTTCTGTTAAGAAGAGTCACTATTGTGCTCCCATTGCCATACACAGTGCAAATAGCACTCGCGTCTGTTCCCAGCAAGTACAGTGTATTGGACTGAAGAGGAGCTACTGTTCTTGTCAGTTTCCTAAGCAGAGTTGAACTAGATATGGCCCGTGTGTGTAGGAAGCACAGTCCTTTTGTTCTGAGCAAGCTCACTGTTCAGACCCCATAGGAAACACAGTTGAGTAGAAGAGTGCTCTTTTCTCAAAAGCAGAGTGTGTTCCTTGTAATGAGAGCTAGCGTTTGTTTCCCTCTCCTAAATGGAGTTGAGTCACATGCAGTTTTTGGTCCTATGAGCAAGAGTTGTTTTCTGGTAAGAAGAGTCACTATTGCACTCCAATTGCAAGACACAGTGCAAATAGCACTCGCTTCTGTTCCCTGCAAGTACAGTGTCTTGGACTGAAGAGGAGCTACTGTTCTTGTCAGTTTCCTAAGCAGAATTGAACTAGATATGGCCCATGTGTGTAGGAAGCACAGTTCTTTTGTACTGAGCAAGCTCACTGTTCGGAACACTTAGGAAACACAGTAGAGTAGAAGAGTGCTCTTTTCTCAAAAGCAGAGTGTGCTTCTTGTAACGCGAGCTAGTGTTTGTTTCCCAGTCAGAAATGGAGTTGAATACCATGGAGTTTCTGCTCCTACGAGCAAGAGTTGTTTTCTGGTAAGAAGAGTCACTATTGCGCTCCCATTGCCACACACAGTGCAAATAGCACTCGCGTCTGTTCCCAGCAATTACAGTGTCTTGGACTGAAGAGGAGCTACTGTTCTTCTCAGTTTCCTAAGCAGAGTTGAAATAGATATGGCCCGTGTGTGTAGGAAGCAGAGTTCTTTTGTTCTGAGCAAGCTCACGGTTCGGACCCCATTGGAAACACTGTACAGTAGAAGAGTGGTCTTTTCTCAAAAGAAGAGTGTGTTTCTTGTAAGGCGAGCTAGCGTTTTTTTTTCCAGTCCTAAATGGAGTTGAATCACATGCAGTTTCTGGTCCTACTAGCAAGAGTTGTTTTCTGTTAAGGAGAGTCACTATTGTGCTCCTATTGCCATACACAGTGCAAATAGCACTGGCGTCTGTTCCCAGCAAGTACAGTGTATTGGACTGAAGAGGAGCTACTCTTCTTGTCATTTTCCTAAGCAGAGTTGAACTAGATATGGCCCGTGTGTGTAGGAAATACAGTTCTTTTGTTCTGAGCAAGCTCACTGTTCGGACCCCATAGGAAACACAGTAGAGTAGAAGAGTGCTCTTTTCTCAAAAGCAGAGTGTGTTCCTTGTAAGGCGAGCTAGTGTTTGTTTCCCAGTCAGAAATGGTGTTGAATCCCATGCAGTTTCTGCTCCTACGAGCAAGAGTTGTTTTCTTGTAAGAAGAGTCACTATTGCGCTCCCATTGCCATACACACGGCAAATAGCACACGAGTCTGTTCCCAGCAAGTACAGTGTATTGGACTGAAGAGGATCTACTGTTCTTGTCAGTTTCCTAAGCAGAATTGAACTAGATATGGCCGTGCGTGTAGGAAGCACAGTTCTTTTGTTCTGAGCAAGCTCAGTGTTCGGAACACTTAGGAAACACTGTAGAGTAGAAGAGTGCTCTTTTCTCAAAAGCAGAGTGTGTTTCTAGTAAGGCAAGCTAGCGTTTATTTCCCAGTTCTAAATGGAGTTGAAACACATTCAGTTTCGGTCCTACGAGCAAGATTTGTTTTCTGGTAAGGAAAGTAACTATTGTGCTCCCATTGCCATACACAGTGCAAATAGCACTCGCGTCTGATCCCAGCAAGTACAGTGTATGGGACTGAAGAGGAGCTACTGTTCTTGTCTGTTTATTAAACAGAGTTGAATTAGATATGGCCCATGTGTGTAGGAAGCACAGTTCATTTTTTCTGAGCAAGCTCACTGTTCGGACCCCATAGGAAAAACAAGAGTAGAAGAGTGCTCTTTTCTCAAAAGCAGAGTGTGCTTCTTGTAAGACGAGCTAGTGTTTGTTTCCCAGTCAGAAATGGAGTTGAATGCCATGCAGTTTCTGGTCCTACGAGCAAGAGTTGTTTTCTGGTAAGGAAAGTCACTATTGTGCTCCCATTGCCATCCACAGTGCAAATAGCACACGAGTCTGTTCCCAGCAAATACAGTGTATTGGACTAAAGAGCATCTACTGTTCTTGTCAGTTTCCTAAGCAGAATTGAACTAGATATGGCCGTGCATGTAGGAAGCAGAGTTTTTTTGTTCTGAGCAAGCTCACTGTTCGGACCCCATTGGAAACACTGTAGAGTAGAAGAGTGCTCTTTTCTCAAAAGAAGAGTGTGTTTCTTGTAAGGCGAGTTAGCGTTTGTTTTCCAGTCCTAAATGGGGTTGAATCACATGCAGTTTCTGGTCCTACGAGCAAGAGTTGTTTTCTGTTAAGAAGAGTCACTATTGTGCTCCCACTGCCATGCACAGTGCAAATAGCACTGGCGTCTGTTCCCAGCAAGTACAGTGTATTGGACTGAAGAGGAGCTACTGTTCTTGTCATTTTCCTAAGAAGAGTTGAACTAGATATGGCCCGTGTGTGTAGGAAGCACAGTTCTTTTGTTCTGAGCAAGCTCACTCTTCGGACCCCATTGGAAACACAGTAGAGTAGAAGAGTGCTCTTTTCTCAAAAGCAGAGTGTGTTCCTTGTAAGGCGAGCTAGTGTTTGTTTCCCAGTCAAAAATGGAGTTGAATCCCATGCAGTTTCTGCTCCTACGAGCAAGAGTTGTTTTCTGTTAAGAAGAGTCACTATTGTGCTCCCATTGCCATACACATGGCAAATAGCACTTGCTTCTGTTCCCTGCAAGTACAGTGTATTGGAATGAAGAGGACCCACTGTTCTTGCCATTTTCCTGAGCAGAATTGAACTAGATATGGCAGTGCGTGTAGGAAGCACAGTTCTTTTGTTCTGAGCAAGCTCAGTGTTCGGAACACTTAGGAAACACTGTAGAGTAGAAGAGTGCTCTTTTCTCAAAAGCAGAGTGTGTTTCTAGTAAGGCAAGCTAGCGTTTATTTCCCAGTTCTAAATGGAGTTGAAACACATTCAGTTTTTGGTCCTACGAGCAAGAGTTGTTTTCTGGTAAGGAAAGTAAGTATTGTGCTCCCATTGCCATACACATTGCAAATAGCACTCGCGTCTCTTCCCAGCAAGTACAGTGTATGGGACTGAAGACGAGCTACTGTTCTTGTCTGTTTATTAAACAGAGTTGAACTAGATATGGCCCATGTGTGTAGGAAGCACAGTTCATTTTTTTCTGAGCAAGCTCACTGTTCGGACCCCATAGGAAACACAATAGAGTAGAAGAGTGCTCTTTTCTCAAAAGCAGAGTGTGTTTCTTGTAAGGCGAGCTAGTGTTTGTTTCTCAGTTCTAAATGGAGGTGAAACACATTCAGTTTTTGGTCCTATGAGCAAGAGTTGTTTTCTGGTAAGGAAAGTAACTATTGTGCTCCCATTGCCATACACAGTGAAAATAGCACTCGCGTCTGTTTTCAGCAATTACAGTGTCTGGGACTGAAGAGGAGCTACTGTTCTTCTCAGTTTCCTAAGCAGAGTTGAACTAGATATGGCCCGAGTATGTAGGAAGCAGAGTTCTTTTGTTCTGAGCAAGCTCACTGTTCAGACCCCATTGGAAACACTGTACAGTAGAAGAGTGCTCTTTTCTCAAAAGAAGAGTGTGTTTCTTGTAATGAGAGCTAGCGTTTGTTTCCCTCTCCTAAATGGAGTTGAGTCACATGCAGTTTTTGGTCCTACGAGCAAGAGTTGTTTTCTGGTAAGAAGAGTCACTATTGCGCTCCAATTGCCATACACAGTGCAAATAGCACTCGCTTCTGTTCCCTGCAAGTACAGTGTATTGGACTGAAGAGGAGCTACTGTTCTTGTCAGTTTCCTAAGCAGAATTGAACTAGATATGGCCCATCTGTGTAGGAAGCACAGTTCTTTTGTTCTGAGCAAGCTCACTATTCAGACCCCATAGGAAACACAGTAGAGTAGAAGAGTGCTCTTTTCTCAAAAGCAGAGTGTGTTGCTTGTAAGGCGAGCTAGTGTTTGTTTCCCAGTCAGAAATGGAGTTGAATCCCATGCAGTTTCTCCTCCTACGAGCAAGAGTTGTTTTCTGGTAAGAAGAGTCACTATTGCGCTCCCATTGCCATACAGACGGCAAATAGCACACGAGTCTGTTCCCAGCAAGTACAGTGTATTGGACTGAAGAGGATCTACTGTTCTTGTCAGTTTCCTAAGCAGAATTGAACTAGATATGGCCGTGCATGTAGAACGCACAGTTCTTTTGTTCTGAGCAAGCTCAGTGTTCGGGAACACTTAGGAAACACTGTAGAGTAGAAGAGTGCTCTTTTCTCAAAAGCAGAGTGTGTTTTTAGTAAGGCAAGCTAGCGTTTATTTCCCAGTTCTAAATGGAGTTGAAACACATTCAGTTTTTGGTCCTACGAGCAAGATTTGTTTTCTGGTAAGGAAAGTAACTATTGTGCTCCCATTGCCATACACAGTGCAAATAGCACTCGTGTCTGTTCCCAGCAAGTACAGTGTATGGGACTGAAGAGGAGCTACTGTTCTTGTCTGTTTATTAAGCAGAGTTGAACTAGATATGGCCCATGTGTGTAGGAAGCACAGTTCATTTTTTCTGAGCAAGCTCACTGTTCGGACCCCATAGGAAACACAATAGAGTAGAAGAGTGCTCTTTACTCAAAAGCAGAGTGTGTTTCTTGTAAGGCGAGCTAGTGTTTGTTTCCCAGTCAGAAATGGAGTTGAATGCCATGCAGTTTCTGGTCCTACGAGCAAGAGTTTTTTTCTGTTAAGGAAAGTCACTATTGCGCTCCCATTGCCATCCACATTGCAAATAGCACTCGCGTCTGTTCCCAGCAATTACAGTGTCTTGGACTGAAGAGGATCTACTGTTCTTTCAGTTTCCTAAGCAGAGTTGAACTAGATATGGCCCGTGTGAGTAGGAAGCAGAGTTCTTTTGTTCTGAGCAAGCTCACTGTTCGCACCCCATAGGAAACACTGTAGAGTAGAAGAGTGCTCTTTTCTCAAAAGAAGAGTGTGTTTCTTGTAAGGCGAGCTAGTGTTTGTTTTCCAGTCCTAAATGGATTTGAATCACATGCAGTTTCTGGTTCTACGAGCAAGAGTTGTTTTCTGGTAAGAGGAGTCACTATTGCACTCCCATTGCCATACACAGTGCAAATAGCTCTCGCGTGTGCTCCCAGCAATTACAGTGTCTTGGACTGAAGAGGAGCTACTGTTCTTGTCAGTTTCCTAAGCAGAGTTGAACTAGATATGTCCCGTGTGTGTAGAAAGCAGAGTTCTTTTGTTCTGAGCAAGCTCACGATTCGGACCCCATTGGAAACACTGTACAGTAGAAGAGTGCTCTTTTCTCAAAAGAAGAGTGTGTTTCTTGTAATGAGAGCTAGCGTTTGTTTCCCTCTCCTAAATGGAGTTGAGTCACATGCAGTTTTTGGTCCTACGAGCAAGAGTTGTTTTCTGGTAAGAAGAGTCACTATTGCGCTCCAATTGCCATACACAGTGCAAATAGCACTCGCTTCTGTTCCCTGCAAGTACAGTGTATTGGACTGAAGAGGAGCTACTGTTCTTGTCAGTTTCCTAAGCAGAATTGAACTAGATATGGCCCATCTGTGTAGGAAGCACAGTTCTTTTGTTCTGAGCAAGCTCACTATTCAGACCCCATAGGAAACACAGTAGAGTAGAAGAGTGCTCTTTTCTCAAAAGCAGAGTGTGTTGCTTGTAAGGCGAGCTAGTGTTTGTTTCCCAGTCAGAAATGGAGTTGAATCCCATGCAGTTTCTCCTCCTACGAGCAAGAGTTGTTTTCTGGTAAGAAGAGTCACTATTGCGCTCCCATTGCCATACAGACGGCAAATAGCACACGAGTCTGTTCCCAGCAAGTACAGTGTATTGGACTGAAGAAGATCTACTGTTCTTGTCAGTTTCCTAAGCAGAATTGAACTAGATATGGCCGTGCATGTAGAACGCACAGTTCTTTTGTTCTGAGCAAGCTCAGTGTTCGGGAACACTTAGGAAACACTGTAGAGTAGAAGAGTGCTCTTTTCTCAAAAGCAGAGTGTGTTTTTAGTAAGGCAAGCTAGCGTTTATTTCCCAGTTCTAAATGGAGTTGAAACACATTCAGTTTTTGGTCCTACGAGCAAGATTTGTTTTCTGGTAAGGAAAGTAACTATTGTGCTCCCATTGCCATACACAGTGCAAATAGCACTCGTGTCTGTTCCCAGCAAGTACAGTGTATGGGACTGAAGAGGAGCTACTGTTCTTGTCTGTTTATTAAGCAGAGTTGAACTAGATATGGCCCATGTGTGTAGGAAGCACAGTTCATTTTTTCTGAGCAAGCTCACTGTTCGGACCCCATAGGAAACACAATAGAGTAGAAGAGTGCTCTTTACTCAAAAGCAGAGTGTGTTTCTTGTAAGGCGAGCTAGTGTTTGTTTCCCAGTCAGAAATGGAGTTGAATGCCATGCAGTTTCTGGTCCTACGAGCAAGAGTTTTTTTCTGTTAAGGAAAGTCACTATTGCGCTCCCATTGCCATCCACATTGCAAATAGCACTCGCGTCTGTTCCCAGCAATTACAGTGTCTTGGACTGAAGAGGATCTACTGTTCTTTCAGTTTCCTAAGCAGAGTTGAACTAGATATGGCCCGTGTGAGTAGGAAGCAGAGTTCTTTTGTTCTGAGCAAGCTCACTGTTCGCACCCCATAGGAAACACTGTAGAGTAGAAGAGTGCTCTTTTCTCAAAAGAAGAGTGTGTTTCTTGTAAGGCGAGCTAGTGTTTGTTTTCCAGTCCTAAATGGATTTGAATCACATGCAGTTTCTGGTTCTATGAGCAAGAGTTGTTTTCTGTTAAGAGGAGTCACTATTGCACTCCCATTGCCATACACAGTGCAAATAGCTCTCGCGTGTGCTCCCAGCAATTACAGTGTCTTGGACTGAAGAGGAGCTACTGTTCTTCTCAGTTTCCTAAGCAGAGTTGAACTAGATATGTCCCGTGTGTGTAGAAAGCAGAGTTCTTTTGTTCTGAGCAAGCTCACGATTCGGACCCCATTGGAAACACTGTACAGTAGAAGAGTGCTCTTTTCTCAAAAGAAGAGTGTGTTTCTTGTAAGACGAGCTAGCGTTTGTTTTCCAGTCCTAAATGGAGTTGAATCACATGCAGTTTCTGGTACTACGAGCAAGAGTTGTTTTCTGTTAAGAAGAGTCACTATTGTGCTCCCATTGCCATACACAGTGCAAATAGCACTCGCGTCTGTTCCCAGCAAGTACAGTGTATTGGACTGAAGAGGAGCTACTGTTCTTGTCAGTTTCCTAAGCAGAGTTGAACTAGATATGGCCCGTGTGTGTAGGAAGCACAGTCCTTTTGTTCTGAGCAAGCTCACTGTTCAGACCCCATAGGAAACACAGTTGAGTAGAAGAGTGCTCTTTTCTCAAAAGCAGAGTGTGTTCCTTGTAATGAGAGCTAGCGTTTGTTTCCCTCTCCTAAATGGAGTTGAGTCACATGCAGTTTTTGGTCCTATGAGCAAGAGTTGTTTTCTGGTAAGAAGAGTCACTATTGCACTCCAATTGCAAGACACAGTGCAAATAGCACTCGCTTCTGTTCCCTGCAAGTACAGTGTCTTGGACTGAAGAGGAGCTACTGTTCTTGTCAGTTTCCTAAGCAAAATTGAACTAGATATGGCCCATGTGTGTAGGAAGCACAGTTCTTTTGTACTGAGCAAGCTCACTGTTCGGAACACTTAGGAAACACAGTAGAGTAGAAGAGTGCTCTTTTCTCAAAAGCAGAGTGTGCTTCTTGTAACGCGAGCTAGTGTTTGTTTCCCAGTCAGAAATGGAGTTGAATACCATGGAGTTTCTGCTCCTACGAGCAAGAGTTGTTTTCTGGTAAGAAGAGTCACTATTGCGCTCCCATTGCCATACACAGTGCAAATAGCACTCGCGTCTGTTCCCAGCAATTACAGTGTCTTGGACTGAAGAGGAGCTACTGTTCTTCTCAGTTTCCTAAGCAGAGTTGAAATAGATATGGCCCGTGTGTGTAGGAAGCAGAGTTCTTTTGTTCTGAGCAAGCTCACGGTTCGGACCCCATTGGAAACACTGTACAGTAGAAGAGTGGTCTTTTCTCAAAAGAAGAGTGTGTTTCTTGTAAGGCGAGCTAGCTTTTTTTTCCAGTCCTAAATGGAGTTGAATCACATGCAGTTTCTGGTCCTACTAGCAAGAGTTGTTTTCTGTTAAGGAGAGTCACTATTGTGCTCCTATTGCCATACACAGTGCAAATAGCACTGGCGTCTGTTCCCAGCAAGTACAGTGTATTGGACTGAAGAGGAGCTACTGTTCTTGTCAGTATCCTAAGCAGAGTTGAACTAGATATGGCCCATGTGTGTAGGAAGGACAGTTCATTTGTTCTGAGCAAGCTCACTGTTCGGAACACTTAGGAAACACAGTAGAGTAGAAGAGTGCTCTTTTGTCAAAAGCAGAGTGTGTTTCTTGTAAGGCGAGCTAGTGTTTGTTTCCCAGTCAGAAATGGAGTTGAATGCCATGAAGTTTCTGGTCCTACGAGCAAGAGTTGTTTTCTGGTAAGGAAAGTCACTATTGAGCTCCCATTGCCATCCACATTGCAAATAGCACTCGTGTCTGTTCCCAGCAAGTACAGTGTATTGGACTGAAGAGGAGCTACTGTTCTTGTCAGTTTCCTAAGCAGAGTTGCACTAGATATGGCCCGTTTGTGTAGGAAGCACAGTTCTTTTGTTCTGAGCAAGCTCACTGTTCGGACCCCATTGGAAACACTGTACAGTAGAAGAGTGGTCTTTTCTCAAAAGAAGAGTGTGTTTCTTGTAAGGCGAGCTAGCGTTTGTTTTCCAGTCCTAAATGGAGGTGAATGCCATGCAGTTTCTGGTCCTACGAGCAAGAGTTGTTTTCTGTTAAGAAGAGTCACTATTGCGCTCCCATTGCCATACACAGTGCAAATAGCACTGGTGTCTGTTCCCACCAAGTACAGTTTATTGGACTGAAGAGGAGCTACTGTTCTTGTCAGTTTCCTAAGCAGAGTTGAACTAGATATGGCCCGTGTGTGTAGGAAGCACAATTCTTTTGTTCTGAAAAAGCTCACTGTTCGGACCCCATAGGAAACACAGTAGAGTAGAAGAGTGCTCTTTTCTCAAAAGCAGAGTGTGTTCCTTGTAAGGCGAGCTAGTGTTTGTTTCCCAGTCAGAAATGGAGTTGAATCCCATGCAGTTTCTGCTCCTACGAGCAAGAGTTGTTTTCTGATAAGAAGAGTCACTATTGCGCTCCCATTGCCATACACACGGCAAATAGCACACGAGTCTGTTCCCAGCAAGTACAGTGTATTGGACAGAAGAGGATCTACTGTTCTTGTCAGTTTCCTAAGCAGAATTGAACTAGATATGGCCGTGCATGTAGGAAGCACAGTTGTTTTGTTCTGAGCAAGCTCAGTGTTCGGAACACTTAGGAAACACTGTAGAGTAGAAGAGTGCTCTTTTCTCAAAAGCAGAGTGTGTTTCTTGTAAGGCAAGCTAGCGTTTATTTCCCAGTTCTAAATGGAGTTGAAACACATTCAGTTTTCGGTCCTACGAGCAAGAGTTGTTTTCTGGTAAGGAAAGTAAGTATTGTGCTCCCATTGCCATACACAGTGCAAATAGCACTCGCGTCTGTTCCCAGCAAGTACAGTGTATTGGACTGAAGAGGAGCTACTGTTCTTGTCTGTTTATTAAGCAGAGTTGAACTAGATATGGCCCATGTGTGTAGGAAGCACAGTTCATTTGTTCTGAGCAAGCTCACTGTTCAGACCCCATAGGACACACAATAGAGTAGAAGAGTGCTCTTTTCTCAAAAGCAGAGTGTGTTTCTTGTAAGGCGAGAAAGTGTTTGTTTCCCAGTGAGTAATGGAGTTGAATCCCATGCAGTTTCTGGTCCTACGAGCAAGAGTTGTTTTCTGGTAAGAAGAGTCACTATTGCGCTCCCATTGCCATACACAGTGCAAATAGCACACGAATCTGTTCCCAGCAAATACAGTGTATTGGACTAAAGAGCATCTACTGTTCTTGTCAGTTTCCTAAGCAGAATTGAACTAGATATGGCCGTGCATGTAGGAAGCAGAGTTTTTTTGTTCTGAGCAAGCTCACTGTTCGGACCCCATTGGAAACACTGTAGAGTAGAAGAGTGCTCTTTTCTCAAAAGCAGAGTGTGTTTCTTGTAAGGCGAGCTAGCGTTTGTTTTCCAGTCCTAAATAAAGTTGAATCACATGCAGTTTCTGGTTCTACGAGCAAGAGTTGTTTTCTGTTAAGAAGGGTGACTATTGCGCTCCCGTTGCCATACACAGTACAAATAGCACTCGCGTCTGTTCCCAGCAAGTACAGTGTATTGGACTGAAGAGGAGCTACTGTTCTTGTCAGTTTCCTAAGCAGAGTTGAACTAGATATGGCCCGTGTGTGTAGAAAGCAGAGTTCTTTTGTTCTGAGCAAGCTCATGATTCGGACACCATTGGAAACACTGTACAGTAGAAGAGTGCTCTTTTCTCAAAAGAAGAGTGTGTTTTTTGTATGACGAGCTAGCGTTTGTTTTCCAGTCCTAAATGGAGTTGAATCACATGCAGTTTCCTGTCCTAGGAGCAAGAGTTGTTTTCTGTTAAGAAGAGTCACAATTGTGCTCCCATTGCCATACACAGTGCAAATAGCACTGTCGTCTGTTCCCAGCAAGTACAGTGTATTGGACTGAAGAGGAGCTACTGTTCTTGTCAGTTTCCTAAGCAGAGTTGAACTGGATATGGCCCTGTGTGTAGGAAGCACAGTTCTTTTGTTCTGAGCAAGCTCACTGTTCAGACCCCATAGGAAACACAGTAGAGTAGAAGAGTGCTCTTTTCTCAAAAGCAGAGTGTGTTCCTTGTAAGGCGAGCTAGTGTTTGTTTCCCAGTCAGAAATGGAGTTGAATCCCATGCAGTTTCTGCTCCTACGGGCAAGAGTTGTTTTCTGTTAAGAAGAGTCACTATTGTGGTCCCATTGCCATACACAGTGCAAATAGCACTGGCGTCTGTTCCCAGCAAGTACAGTGTATTGGACTAAAGAGCATCTACTGTTCTTGTCAGTTTCCTAAGCAGAATTGAACTAGATATGGCCATGCGTGTAGGAAGCAGAGTTTTTTTGTTCTGAGCAAGCTCACTGTTCGAACCCCATTGGAAACACTGTAGCGTAGAAGAGTGCTCTTTTCTCAAAAGCAGAGTGTGTCCCTTGTAAGGCGAGCTAGTGTTTGTTTCCCAGTCAGAAATGGAGTTGAATCCCATGCAGTTTCTGCTCCTACGGGCAAGAGTTGTTTTCTGTTAAGAAGAGTCACTATTGCGCTCCCATTTGCATACACAGTGCAAATAGCACTGGTGTCTGTTCCCACCAAGTACAGTTTATTGGACTGAAGAGGAGCTACTGTTGTTGTCAGTTTCCTAAGCAGAGTTGAACTAGATATGGCCTGTGTGTAGGAAGCACAATTCTTTTGTTCTGAAAAAGCTCACTGTTCGGACCCCATAGGAAACACAGTAGAGTAGAAGAGTGCTCTTTTCTCAAAAGCAGAGTGTGTTCCTTGTAAGGCGAGCTAGTGTTTGTTTCCCAGTCAGAAATGGAGTTGAATCCCATGCAGTTTCTGCTCCTACGGGCAAGAGTTGTTTTCTGTTAAGAAGAGTCACTATTGAGCTCCCATTGCCATACACAGTGCAAATAGCACTCGCGTCTGTTCGCAGCAATTACAGTGTCTTGGACTGAAGAGGAGCTACTGTTCTTCTCAGTTTCCTAAGCAGAGTTGAACTAGATATGGCCCGTGTGTGTAGGAAACAGAGTTCTTTTGTTCTGAGCAAGCTCACGATTCGGACCCCATTGGAAACACTGTACAGTAGAAGAGTGCTCTTTTCTCAAAAGAAGAGTGTTTCTTGTAAGGTGAGCTAGCGTTTGTTTTCCAGTCCTAAATGGAGTTGAATCACATGCAATTTCTGGTCCTACGAGCAAGAGTTGTTTTCTGGTAAGAAGAGTCACTATTGCGCTCCCATTGCCATACACAGTGCAAATAGCACACGAGTCTGTTCCCAGCAAGTACAGTGTATTGGACTGAAGAGGAGCTACTATTCTTGTCAGTTTCCAAAGCAGGGTTGAACTAGATATGGCCCGTGTGTAGGAAGCACAGTTCTTTTGTTCTGAGCAAGCTCACTGTTTGGAACACTTAGGAAACACAGTAGAGTAGAAGAGTGCTCTTTTCTCAAAAGCAGAGTGTGTTTCTTGTAAGGCGAGCTAACGTTTGTTTCCCACTCCTAAATGGAGTTGAGTCACATGCAGTTTTTGGTCCTACGAACAAGAGTTGTTTTCTGTTAAGAAGAGTCACTATTGCGCTCCAATTGCCAGACACAGTGCAAATAGCACTCGTGTCTGTTCCCTGCAAGTACAGTGTATTGGACTGAAGAGGAGCTACTGTTCTTTTCAGTTTCCTAAGCAGAGTTGAACTAGATATGGCCCGTGTGTGTAGGAAGCACAGTTCTTTTGTTCTGAGCAAGCTCACTGTTCGGACCCCATAGGAAACTCAGTAGAGTAGAAGAGTACTTTTATCTCAAAAGCAGAGTGTGTTTCTTGTAAGGCGAGCTAGCGTTTGTTTCCCAATCCTAAATGGAGTTGAATCCCATGCAGTTTTTGGTCCTACGAGCAAGAGTTGTTTTCTGGTAAGGAAAGTCACTATTGTGCTCCCATTGCCATACACAGTGCAAATAGCACACGAGTCTGTTCCCAACAATTACAGTGTATTGGACTGAAGAGAAGCTACTGTTCTTGTCAGTTTCCTAAGCAGAGTTGAACTAGATATGTCCCGTGTGTGTAGGAAGCACAGTTCTTTTGTTCTGAGCAAGCTCACAGTTCTGGACCTATAGGAAACACAGTAGAGTAGAAGAGTCTTCTTTTCTCAAAAGCAGAGTGTGTTTCTTGTAAGGCGAGCTAGCGTTTGTTTCCCAATCCTAAATGGAGTTGAATCCCATGCAGTTTTTGGTCCTACGAGCAAGAGTTGTTTTCTGGTAAGACGAGTCACTGTTGTGCTCCCATTGTCATACACAGGGCAAATAGCACTGGCATCTATTCCCAGCATGTACAGTGTATTGGACTGAAGAGGATCTACTGTTTTTGTCAGTTTCCTAAGCAGAGTTGAACTAGATATGGCCATGTGTGTAGGAAGCACAGTTCTTTTGTTCTGAGCAAGCTCACTGTTCTGGCCCTATAGGAAACACAGTAGAGTAGAAGAGTGCTCTTTTCTCAAAAGCAGAGTGTGTTTCTTGTAAGGCGAGCTAGCATTTGTTTCCCTCTCCTAAATGGAGTTGAGTCACGTGTAGTTTTTGGTCCTACGAGCAAGAGTTGTTTTCTGGTAAGAAGAGTCACTATTGGGCTCCAATTGCCATACACAGTGCAAATGGCACTCGCGTCTGTTCCCTGAAATTACAGTGTATTGGACTGAAGAGGAGCTACTGTTCTTGTCTGTCTATTAAGCAGAGTTGAACTAGATATGGCCCATGTGTGTAGGAAGCACAGTTCATTTGTTCTGAGCAAGCTCACGGTTCGGACCCCAAAGGAAACACAGTAGAGTAGAAGAGTGCTCTTTTCACAAAAGCAGAGTGTGTTTCTTGTAAGGCGAGAAAGTGTTTGTTTCCCAGTGAGAAATCGAGTTGAATCACATGCAGTTTCTGGTCCTACGAGCAAGAGTTGTTTTCTGCTAAGGAAAGTCACTATTGCGCTCCCATTGCCATACACAGTTCAAATAGCACTCGCGTCTGTTCCCAGCAATTACAGTGTCTTGGACTGAAGAGGAGCTACTGTTCTTGTCAGTTTCCTAAGCCGAGTTGAACTAGATATGGCCCGTGTGTATAGGAAGCAGAGTTCTTTTGTTCTGAGCAAGCTCACTGTTCTGGCCCTACAGGAAACACAGTAGAGTAGAAGAGTCCTTTTTTCTCAAAAGCAGAGTGTGTTTCTTGTAAGGCGAGAAAGTGTATGTTTCCCAGTAAGAAATGGAGTTGAATCACATGCAGTTTCTGGTCCTACGAGCAAGAGTTGTTTTCTGGTAAGGAAAATCACTATTGCGCTCCGATTGTCATACACAGTGCAAATAGCACACGAGTCTGTTCCCAACAATTACAGTGTATTGGACTGAAGAGGAGCTACTGTTCTTGTCAGTTTCCTAAGCAGAGTTGAACTAGATATGGCCCGTGTGTGTAGGAAGCACAGTTCTTTTGTTCTGAGCAAGCTCACAGTTCTGGCCCTATAGGAAACACAGTAGAGTAGAAGAGTCTTCTTTTCTCAAAAGCAGAGTGTGTTTCTCGTAAGGCGAGCTAGCGTTTGTTTCCCAATCCTAAATGGAGTTGAATCCCATGCAGTTTTTGGTACTATGAGCAAGAGTTGTTTTCTGGTAAGACGAGTCACTGTTGTGCTCCCATTGTCATACACAGGGCAAATAGCACTGGCATCTATTCCCAGCATGTACAGTGTATTGGACTGAAGAGGATCTACTGTTTTTGTCAGTTTCCTAAGCAGAGTTGAACTAGATATGGCCATGTGTGTAGGAAGCACAGTTCTTTTGTTCTGAGCAAGCTCTGTTCGGACCCCATAGAAAACACAGTAGAGTAGAAGAGTGCTTTTTTCTCAAAAGGACAGTGTTTATTGTAAGGCGAGCTAGTGTTTGTTTCCCAGTCAGAAATGGAGTTGAATGCCATGCAGTTTCTGGTCGCACGAGTAAGAGTTGTTTTCTGGTAAGGAAAGTCACTATTGTGCTCCCATTGCCATACACAGTGCAAATAGCACTCGCGTCTGCTTCCAGCAATTACAGAGTATTTGACTGAAGTGGAGCTACTGTTCTTGTTAGTTTCCTAAGCAGAGTTGAACTAGATATGGCCCATGTGTGTAGGAAGCACATTTCATTTGTTCTGAGCAAGCTCATTGTTCGGACCCCATAGAAACACAGTAGAGTAGAAGAGTGCTCTTTTCTCAAAAGCAGAGTGTGTTTCTTGTAAGGTGAGCTAGCATTTGTTTCCCTCTCCTAAATGTAGTTGAGTCAAATGCAGTTTTTGGTCCTACGAGAAAGACTTGTCTTCTGGTAAGAAGAGTCACTATTGCGCTCCAATTTCCATACACAGTGCAAATAGCACTCGCGTCTGTTCCCCGCAAGTACAGTGTATTGGACTGAAGAGGATCTACTGTTCTTGTCAGTTTCCTAAGCAGAGTTGAACTAGATATGGCCCGTGTGTGTAGGAAGCACATTTCTTTTGTTCTGAGCAAGCTCACAGTTCTGGCCCTATAGGAAGCACAGTAGAGTAGAAGAGTCTTCTTTTCTCAAAAGCAGAGTGTGTTTCTTGTAAGGCGAGATAGTGTTTGTTTCCCAGTCCTAAATGGAGTTGAATCCCATGCAGTTTCTGGTTCTACGAGCAAGAGTTGTTTTCTGGTAAGAAGAGTCACTGTTGTGCTCCCATTTTCATACACAGGGCAAATAGCACTGGCATCTGTTCCCAGCATGTACAGTGTATGGGACTGAAAAGGATCTACTGTTCTTGTCAGTTTCCTAAGCAGAATTGAACTAGATATGGCCGTGCGTGTAGGAAGCACAGTTCTTTTGTTCTGAGCAAGCTCAGTGTTCGGGACACTTAGGAAACACTGTAGAGTAGAAGAGTGCTCTTTTCTCAAAAGCAGAGTGTGTTTCTTGTAAGGCGAGCTAGCATTTATTTCCAAGTTCTAAATGGCGTTGAAACACATTCAGTGTTCCGTCCTACGAGCAAGAGTTGTTTTCTGGTAAGGAAAGTAACTATTGTGCTCATTGCCATACACAGTGCAAATAGCACTCGCGTCTGTTCCCAGCAAGTACAGTGTATTGGACTGAAGAGGAGCTACTGTTCTTGTCTTTTTATTAAGCAGAGTTGAACTAGATATGGCCAATGTGTGTAGGAAGCACAGTTCATTTTTTCTGAGCA
This sequence comes from Peromyscus eremicus, assembly GCF_949786415.1. NCBI lineage: Eukaryota > Metazoa > Chordata > Mammalia > Rodentia > Cricetidae > Peromyscus > Peromyscus eremicus. Next base: position 306,059 of record NW_026734538.1, on the reverse strand, counting down.
AGCTCACTGTTTGGACCCCATAGGAAAAACAATAGAGTAGAAGAGTGCTCTTTTCTCAAAAGCAGAGTGTGTTTCTTGTAAGACGAGCTAGTGTTTGTTTCCCAGGCAGAAATGGAGTTGAATGCCATGCAGTTTCTGGTCCTACGAGCAAGAGTTGTTTTCTGGTAAGGAAAGTCACTATTGCGCTCCCATTTTCACCCACACAGCAAATAGCACATGAGTCTGTTCCCAGCAAATACAGTGTATTGGACTAAAGAGCATCTACTGTTCTTGTCAGTTTCCTAAGCAGAATTTAACTAGATATTGCCCTGCATGTAGGAAGCAGAGTTTTTTTGTTCTGAGCAAGCTCACTGTTCGGACCCCATTGGAAACACTGTAGAGTAGAAGAGTGCTCTTTTCTCAAAAGAAGAGTGTGGTTCTTCTAAGGCGAGCTAGCGTTTGTTTTCCAGTCCTAAATGGAGTTGAATCCCATGCAGTTTCTGTTTCTACGAGCAAGAGTTGTTTTCTGTTAAGAAGAGTCACTATTGCGCTCCCATTGCCATACACAGTGCAAATAGCACTCGCGTCTGTTCCCAGCAATTACACTGTCTTGGACTGAAGAGGAGCTACTGTTCTTCTCAGTTTCCAAAGCAGAGTTGAACTAGATATGGCCCGTGTGTGTAGGAAGCAGAGTTCTTTTGTTCTGAGCAAGCTCACTGTTTGGACCCCATTGGAAATACTGTACAGTAGAAGAGTGCTCTTTTCTCAAAAGAAGAGTGTGTTTCTTGTAAGGCGAGCTAGCGTTTGTTTTCCAGTCCTAAATGGAGTTGAATCAAATGCAGTTTCTGGTCCTATGAGCAAGAGTTGTTTTCTGTTAAGAAGAGTCACTATTGCACTCCCATTGCCATACACAGTGCAAATAGCACTGGCGTCTGTTCCCAGCAAGTACAGTGTATTGGACTGAAGAGGAGCTACTGTTCTTGTCAGTTTCTTAAGCAGAGTTGAACTAAATATGGCCCGTGTGTGTAGGAAGCACAGTTCTTTTGTTCTGAGCAAGCTCACTGTTCGGACCCCATTGGAAACACAGTAGAGTAGAAGAGTGCTCTTTTCTCAAAAGCAGAGTGTGTTCCTTGTAAGGCGAGCTAGTGTTTGTTTCCCAGTCAAAAATGGAGTTGAATCCCATGCAGTTTCTGCTCCTACGAGCAAGAGTTGTTTTCTGGTAAGAAGAGTCACTATTGCGCTCCCATTGCCACACACAGTGCAAATAGCACTCGCGTCTGTTCCCAGCAATTACAGTGTCTTGGACTGAAGAGGAGCTACTGTTCTTCTCAGTTTCCTAAGCAGAGTTGAAATAGATATGGCCCGTGTGTGTAGGAAGCAGAGTTCTTTTGTTCTGAGCAAGCTCACGGTTCGGACCCCATTGGAAACACTGTACAGTAGAAGAGTGGTCTTTTCTCAAAAGAAGAGTGTGTTTCTTGTAAGGCGAGCTAGCGTTTTTTTTTCCAGTCCTAAATGGAGTTGAATCACATGCAGTTTCTGGTCCTACTAGCAAGAGTTGTTTTCTGTTAAGGAGAGTCACTATTGTGCTCCTATTGCCATACACAGTGCAAATAGCACTGGCGTCTGTTCCCAGCAAGTACAGTGTATTGGACTGAAGAGGAGCTACTCTTCTTGTCATTTTCCTAAGCAGAGTTGAACTAGATATGGCCCGTGTGTGTAGGAAATACAGTTCTTTTGTTCTGAGCAAGCTCACTGTTCGGACCCCATAGGAAACACAGTAGAGTAGAAGAGTGCTCTTTTCTCAAAAGCAGAGTGTGTTCCTTGTAAGGCGAGCTAGTGTTTGTTTCCCAGTCAGAAATGGTGTTGAATCCCATGCAGTTTCTGCTCCTACGAGCAAGAGTTGTTTTCTTGTAAGAAGAGTCACTATTGCGCTCCCATTGCCATACACACGGCAAATAGCACACGAGTCTGTTCCCAGCAAGTACAGTGTATTGGACTGAAGAGGATCTACTGTTCTTGTCAGTTTCCTAAGCAGAATTGAACTAGATATGGCCGTGCGTGTAGGAAGCACAGTTCTTTTGTTCTGAGCAAGCTCAGTGTTCGGAACACTTAGGAAACACTGTAGAGTAGAAGAGTGCTCTTTTCTCAAAAGCAGAGTGTGTTTCTAGTAAGGCAAGCTAGCGTTTATTTCCCAGTTCTAAATGGAGTTGAAACACATTCAGTTTTCGGTCCTACGAGCAAGATTTGTTTTCTGGTAAGGAAAGTAACTATTGTGCTCCCATTGCCATACACAGTGCAAATAGCACTCGCGTCTGATCCCAGCAAGTACAGTGTATGGGACTGAAGAGGAGCTACTGTTCTTGTCTGTTTATTAAACAGAGTTGAATTAGATATGGCCCATGTGTGTAGGAAGCACAGTTCATTTTTTCTGAGCAAGCTCACTGTTCGGACCCCATAGGAAAAACAAGAGTAGAAGAGTGCTCTTTTCTCAAAAGCAGAGTGTGCTTCTTGTAAGACGAGCTAGTGTTTGTTTCCCAGTCAGAAATGGAGTTGAATGCCATGCAGTTTCTGGTCCTACGAGCAAGAGTTGTTTTCTGGTAAGGAAAGTCACTATTGTGCTCCCATTGCCATCCACAGTGCAAATAGCACACGAGTCTGTTCCCAGCAAATACAGTGTATTGGACTAAAGAGCATCTACTGTTCTTGTCAGTTTCCTAAGCAGAATTGAACTAGATATGGCCGTGCATGTAGGAAGCAGAGTTTTTTTGTTCTGAGCAAGCTCACTGTTCGGACCCCATTGGAAACACTGTAGAGTAGAAGAGTGCTCTTTTCTCAAAAGAAGAGTGTGTTTCTTGTAAGGCGAGCTAGCGTTTGTTTTCCAGTCCTAAATGGGGTTGAATCACATGCAGTTTCGGGTCCTACGAGCAAGAGTTGTTTTCTGTTAAGAAGAGTCACTATTGTGCTCCCACTGCCATACACAGTGCAAATAGCACTGGCGTCTGTTCCCAGCAAGTACAGTGTATTGGACTGAAGAGGAGCTACTGTTCTTGTCATTTTCCTAAGAAGAGTTGAACTAGATATGGCCCGTGTGTGTAGGAAGCACAGTTCTTTTGTTCTGAGCAAGCTCACTCTTCGGACCCCATTGGAAACACAGTAGAGTAGAAGAGTGCTCTTTTCTCAAAAGCAGAGTGTGTTCCTTGTAAGGCGAGCTAGTGTTTGTTTCCCAGTCAAAAATGGAGTTGAATCCCATGCAGTTTCTGCTCCTACGAGCAAGAGTTGTTTTCTGTTAAGAAGAGTCACTATTGTGCTCCCATTGCCATACACATGGCAAATAGCACTTGCTTCTGTTCCCTGCAAGTACAGTGTATTGGAATGAAGAGGACCCACTGTTCTTGCCATTTTCCTGAGCAGAATTGAACTAGATATGGCAGTGCGTGTAGGAAGCACAGTTCTTTTGTTCTGAGCAAGCTCAGTGTTCGGAACACTTAGGAAACACTGTAGAGTAGAAGAGTGCTCTTTTCTCAAAAGCAGAGTGTGTTTCTAGTAAGGCAAGCTAGCGTTTATTTCCCAGTTCTAAATGGAGTTGAAACACATTCAGTTTTCGGTCCTACGAGCAAGAGTTGTTTTCTGGTAAGGAAAGTAAGTATTGTGCTCCCATTGCCATACACATTGCAAATAGCACTCGCGTCTCTTCCCAGCAAGTACAGTGTATGGGACTGAAGACGAGCTACTGTTCTTGTCTGTTTATTAAACAGAGTTGAACTAGATATGGCCCATGTGTGTAGGAAGCACAGTTCATTTTTTTCTGAGCAAGCTCACTGTTCGGACCCCATAGGAAACACAATAGAGTAGAAGAGTGCTCTTTTCTCAAAAGCAGAGTGTGTTTCTTGTAAGGCGAGCTAGTGTTTGTTTCTCAGTTCTAAATGGAGGTGAAACACATTCAGTTTTCGGTCCTATGAGCAAGAGTTGTTTTCTGGTAAGGAAAGTAACTATTGTGCTCCCATTGCCATACACAGTGAAAATAGCACTCGCGTCTGTTTTCAGCAATTACAGTGTCTGGGACTGAAGAGGAGCTACTGTTCTTCTCAGTTTCCTAAGCAGAGTTGAACTAGATATGGCCCGAGTGTGTAGGAAGCAGAGTTCTTTTGTTCTGAGCAAGCTCACTGTTCAGACCCCATTGGAAACACTGTACAGTAGAAGAGTGCTCTTTTCTCAAAAGAAGAGTGTGTTTCTTGTAATGAGAGCTAGCGTTTGTTTCCCTCTCCTAAATGGAGTTGAGTCACATGCAGTTTTTGGTCCTACGAGCAAGAGTTGTTTTCTGGTAAGAAGAGTCACTATTGTGCTCCAATTGCCATACACAGTGCAAATAGCACTCGCTTCTGTTCCCTGCAAGTACAGTGTATTGGACTGAAGAGGAGCTACTGTTCTTGTCAGTTTCCTAAGCAGAATTGAACTAGATATGGCCCATCTGTGTAGGAAGCACAGTTCTTTTGTTCTGAGCAAGCTCACTATTCAGACCCCATAGGAAACACAGTAGAGTAGAAGAGTGCTCTTTTCTCAAAAGCAGAGTGTGTTGCTTGTAAGGCGAGCTAGTGTTTGTTTCCCAGTCAGAAATGGAGTTGAATCCCATGCAGTTTCTCCTCCTACGAGCAAGAGTTGTTTTCTGGTAAGAAGAGTCACTATTGCGCTCCCATTGCCATACAGACGGCAAATAGCACACGAGTCTGTTCCCAGCAAGTACAGTGTATTGGACTGAAGAGGATCTACTGTTCTTGTCAGTTTCCTAAGCAGAATTGAACTAGATATGGCCGTGCATGTAGAACGCACAGTTCTTTTGTTCTGAGCAAGCTCAGTGTTCGGGAACACTTAGGAAACACTGTAGAGTAGAAGAGTGCTCTTTTCTCAAAAGCAGAGTGTGTTTTTAGTAAGGCAAGCTAGCGTTTATTTCCCAGTTCTAAATGGAGTTGAAACACATTCAGTTTTTGGTCCTACGAGCAAGATTTGTTTTCTGGTAAGGAAAGTAACTATTGTGCTCCCATTGCCATACACAGTGCAAATAGCACTCGTGTCTGTTCCCAGCAAGTACAGTGTATGGGACTGAAGAGGAGCTACTGTTCTTGTCTGTTTATTAAGCAGAGTTGAACTAGATATGGCCCATGTGTGTAGGAAGCACAGTTCATTTTTTCTGAGCAAGCTCACTGTTCGGACCCCATAGGAAACACAATAGAGTAGAAGAGTGCTCTTTACTCAAAAGCAGAGTGTGTTTCTTGTAAGGCGAGCTAGTGTTTGTTTCCCAGTCAGAAATGGAGTTGAATGCCATGCAGTTTCTGGTCCTACGAGCAAGAGTTTTTTTCTGTTAAGGAAAGTCACTATTGCGCTCCCATTGCCATCCACATTGCAAATAGCACTCGCGTCTGTTCCCAGCAATTACAGTGTCTTGGACTGAAGAGGATCTACTGTTCTTTCAGTTTCCTAAGCAGAGTTGAACTAGATATGGCCCGTGTGAGTAGGAAGCAGAGTTCTTTTGTTCTGAGCAAGCTCACTGTTCGCACCCCATAGGAAACACTGTAGAGTAGAAGAGTGCTCTTTTCTCAAAAGAAGAGTGTGTTTCTTGTAAGGCGAGCTAGTGTTTGTTTTCCAGTCCTAAATGGATTTGAATCACATGCAGTTTCTGGTTCTACGAGCAAGAGTTGTTTTCTGTTAAGAGGAGTCACTATTGCACTCCCATTGCCATACACAGTGCAAATAGCTCTCGCGTGTGCTCCCAGCAATTACAGTGTCTTGGACTGAAGAGGAGCTACTGTTCTTCTCAGTTTCCTAAGCAGAGTTGAACTAGATATGTCCCGTGTGTGTAGAAAGCAGAGTTCTTTTGTTCTGAGCAAGCTCACAATTCGGACCCCATTGGAAACACTGTACAGTAGAAGAGTGCTCTTTTCTCAAAAGAAGAGTGTGTTTCTTGTAAGACGAGCTAGCGTTTGTTTTCCAGTCCTAAATGGAGTTGAATCACATGCAGTTTCTGGTTCTACGAGCAAGAGTTGTTTTCTGTTAAGAAGAGTCACTATTGTGCTCCCATTGCCATACACAGTGCAAATAGCACTCGCTTCTGTTCCCAGCAAGTACAGTGTATTGGACTGAAGAGGAGCTACTGTTCTTGTCAGTTTCCTAAGCAGAGTTGAACTAGATATGGCCCGTGTGTGTAGGAAGCACAGTCCTTTTGTTCTGAGCAAGCTCACTGTTCAGACCCCATAGGAAACACAGTTGAGTAGAAGAGTGCTCTTTTCTCAAAAGCAGAGTGTGTTCCTTGTAATGAGAGCTAGCGTTTGTTTCCCTCTCCTAAATGGAGTTGAGTCACATGCAGTTTTTGGTCCTATGAGCAAGAGTTGTTTTCTGGTAAGAAGAGTCACTATTGCACTCCAATTGCAAGACACAGTGCAAATAGCACTCGCTTCTGTTCCCTGCAAGTACAGTGTATTGGACTGAAGAGGAGCTACTGTTCTTGTCAGTTTCCTAAGCAGAATTGAACTAGATATGGCCCATGTGTGTAGGAAGCACAGTTCTTTTGTACTGAGCAAGCTCACTGTTCGGAACACTTAGGAAACACAGTAGAGTAGAAGAGTGCTCTTTTCTCAAAAGCAGAGTGTGCTTCTTGTAACGCGAGCTAGTGTTTGTTTCCCAGTCAGAAATGGAGTTGAATACCATGGAGTTTCTGCTCCTACGAGCAAGAGTTGTTTTCTGGTAAGAAGAGTCACTATTGCGCTCCCATTGCCACACACAGTGCAAATAGCACTCGCGTCTGTTCCCAGCAATTACAGTGTCTTGGACTGAAGAGGAGCTACTGTTCTTCTCAGTTTCCTAAGCAGAGTTGAAATAGATATGGCCCGTGTGTGTAGGAAGCAGAGTTCTTTTGTTCTGAGCAAGCTCACGGTTCGGACCCCATGGGAAACACTGTACAGTAGAAGAGTGGTCTTTTCTCAAAAGAAGAGTGTGTTTCTTGTAAGGCGAGCTAGCGTTTTTTTTTCCAGTCCTAAATGGAGTTGAATCACATGCAGTTTCTGGTCCTACTAGCAAGAGTTGTTTTCTGTTAAGGAGAGTCACTATTGTGCTCCTATTGCCATACACAGTGCAAATAGCACTGGCGTCTGTTCCCAGCAAGTACAGTGTATTGGACTGAAGAGGAGCTACTCTTCTTGTCATTTTCCTAAGCAGAGTTGAACTAGATATGGCCCGTGTGTGTAGGAAATACAGTTCTTTTGTTCTGAGCAAGCTCACTGTTCGGACCCCATAGGAAACACAGTAGAGTAGAAGAGTGCTCTTTTCTCAAAAGCAGAGTGTGTTCCTTGTAAGGCGAGCTAGTGTTTGTTTCCCAGTCAGAAATGGTGTTGAATCCCATGCAGTTTCTGCTCCTACGAGCAAGAGTTGTTTTCTTGTAAGAAGAGTCACTATTGCGCTCCCATTGCCATACACACGGCAAATAGCACACGAGTCTGTTCCCAGCAAGTACAGTGTATTGGACTGAAGAGGATCTACTGTTCTTGTCAGTTTCCTAAGCAGAATTGAACTAGATATGGCCGTGCGTGTAGGAAGCACAGTTCTTTTGTTCTGAGCAAGCTCAGTGTTCGGAACACTTAGGAAACACTGTAGAGTAGAAGAGTGCTCTTTTCTCAAAAGCAGAGTGTGTTTCTAGTAAGGCAAGCTAGCGTTTATTTCCCAGTTCTAAATGGAGTTGAAACACATTCAGTTTTCGGTCCTACGAGCAAGATTTGTTTTCTGGTAAGGAAAGTAACTATTGTGCTCCCATTGCCATACACAGTGCAAATAGCACTCGCGTCTGATCCCAGCAAGTACAGTGTATGGGACTGAAGAGGAGCTACTGTTCTTGTCTGTTTATTAAACAGAGTTGAATTAGATATGGCCCATGTGTGTAGGAAGCACAGTTCATTTTTTCTGAGCAAGCTCACTGTTCGGACCCCATAGGAAAAACAAGAGTAGAAGAGTGCTCTTTTCTCAAAAGCAGAGTGTGCTTCTTGTAAGACGAGCTAGTGTTTGTTTCCCAGTCAGAAATGGAGTTGAATGCCATGCAGTTTCTGGTCCTACGAGCAAGAGTTGTTTTCTGGTAAGGAAAGTCACTATTGTACTCCCATTGCCATCCACAGTGCAAATAGCACACGAGTCTGTTCCCAGCAAATACAGTGTATTGGACTAAAGAGCATCTACTGTTCTTGTCAGTTTCCTAAGCAGAATTGAACTAGATATGGCCGTGCATGTAGGAAGCAGAGTTTTTTTGTTCTGAGCAAGCTCACTGTTCGGACCCCATTGGAAACACTGTAGAGTAGAAGAGTGCTCTTTTCTCAAAAGAAGAGTGTGTTTCTTGTAAGGCGAGCTAGCGTTTGTTTTCCAGTCCTAAATGGGGTTGAATCACATGCAGTTTCTGGTCCTACGAGCAAGAGTTGTTTTCTGTTAAGAAGAGTCACTATTGTGCTCCCACTGCCATACACAGTGCAAATAGCACTGGCGTCTGTTCCCAGCAAGTACAGTGTATTGGACTGAAGAGGAGCTACTGTTCTTCTCAGTTTCCTAAGCAGAGTTGAACTAGATATGTCCCGTGTGTGTAGAAAGCAGAGTTCTTTTGTTCTGAGCAAGCTCACGATTCGGACCCCATTGGAAACACTGTACAGTAGAAGAGTGCTCTTTTCTCAAAAGAAGAGTGTGTTTCTTGTAAGACGAGCTAGCGTTTGTTTTCCAGTCCTAAATGGAGTTGAATCACATGCAGTTTCTGGTTCTACGAGCAAGAGTTGTTTTCTGTTAAGAAGAGTCACTATTGTGCTCCCATTGCCATACACAGTGCAAATAGCACTCGCGTCTGTTCCCAGCAAGTACAGTGTATTGGACTGAAGAGGAGCTACTGTTCTTGTCAGTTTCCTAAGCAGAGTTGAACTAGATATGGCCCGTGTGTGTAGGAAGCACAGTCCTTTTGTTCTGAGCAAGCTCACTGTTCAGACCCCATAGGAAACACAGTTGAGTAGAAGAGTGCTCTTTTCTCAAAAGCAGAGTGTGTTCCTTGTAATGAGAGCTAGCGTTTGTTTCCCTCTCCTAAATGGAGTTGAGTCACATGCAGTTTTTGGTCCTATGAGCAAGAGTTGTTTTCTGGTAAGAAGAGTCACTATTGCACTCCAATTGCAAGACACAGTGCAAATAGCACTCGCTTCTGTTCCCTGCAAGTACAGTGTATTGGACTGAAGAGGAGCTACTGTTCTTGTCAGTTTCCTAAGCAGAATTGAACTAGATATGGCCCATGTGTGTAGGAAGCACAGTTCTTTTGTACTGAGCAAGCTCACTGTTCGGAACACTTAGGAAACACAGTAGAGTAGAAGAGTGCTCTTTTCTCAAAAGCAGAGTGTGCTTCTTGTAACGCGAGCTAGTGTTTGTTTCCCAGTCAGAAATGGAGTTGAATACCATGGAGTTTCTGCTCCTACGAGCAAGAGTTGTTTTCTGGTAAGAAGAGTCACTATTGCGCTCCCATTGCCACACACAGTGCAAATAGCACTCGCGTCTGTTCCCAGCAATTACAGTGTCTTGGACTGAAGAGGAGCTACTGTTCTTCTCAGTTTCCTAAGCAGAGTTGAAATAGATATGGCCCGTGTGTGTAGGAAGCAGAGTTCTTTTGTTCTGAGCAAGCTCACGGTTCGGACCCCATTGGAAACACTGTACAGTAGAAGAGTGGTCTTTTCTCAAAAGAAGAGTGTGTTTCTTGTAAGGCGAGCTAGCGTTTTTTTTTCCAGTCCTAAATGGAGTTGAATCACATGCAGTTTCTGGTCCTACTAGCAAGAGTTGTTTTCTGTTAAGGAGAGTCACTATTGTGCTCCTATTGCCATACACAGTGCAAATAGCACTGGCGTCTGTTCCCAGCAAGTACAGTGTATTGGACTGAAGAGGAGCTACTCTTCTTGTCATTTTCCTAAGCAGAGTTGAACTAGATATGGCCCGTGTGTGTAGGAAATACAGTTCTTTTGTTCTGAGCAAGCTCACTGTTCGGACCCCATAGGAAACACAGTAGAGTAGAAGAGTGCTCTTTTCTCAAAAGCAGAGTGTGTTCCTTGTAAGGCGAGCTAGTGTTTGTTTCCCAGTCAGAAATGGTGTTGAATCCCATGCAGTTTCTGCTCCTACGAGCAAGAGTTGTTTTCTTGTAAGAAGAGTCACTATTGCGCTCCCATTGCCATACACACGGCAAATAGCACACGAGTCTGTTCCCAGCAAGTACAGTGTATTGGACTGAAGAGGATCTACTGTTCTTGTCAGTTTCCTAAGCAGAATTGAACTAGATATGGCCGTGCGTGTAGGAAGCACAGTTCTTTTGTTCTGAGCAAGCTCAGTGTTCGGAACACTTAGGAAACACTGTAGAGTAGAAGAGTGCTCTTTTCTCAAAAGCAGAGTGTGTTTCTAGTAAGGCAAGCTAGCGTTTATTTCCCAGTTCTAAATGGAGTTGAAACACATTCAGTTTTCGGTCCTACGAGCAAGATTTGTTTTCTGGTAAGGAAAGTAACTATTGTGCTCCCATTGCCATACACAGTGCAAATAGCACTCGCGTCTGATCCCAGCAAGTACAGTGTATGGGACTGAAGAGGAGCTACTGTTCTTGTCTGTTTATTAAACAGAGTTGAATTAGATATGGCCCATGTGTGTAGGAAGCACAGTTCATTTTTTCTGAGCAAGCTCACTGTTCGGACCCCATAGGAAAAACAAGAGTAGAAGAGTGCTCTTTTCTCAAAAGCAGAGTGTGCTTCTTGTAAGACGAGCTAGTGTTTGTTTCCCAGTCAGAAATGGAGTTGAATGCCATGCAGTTTCTGGTCCTACGAGCAAGAGTTGTTTTCTGGTAAGGAAAGTCACTATTGTACTCCCATTGCCATCCACAGTGCAAATAGCACACGAGTCTGTTCCCAGCAAATACAGTGTATTGGACTAAAGAGCATCTACTGTTCTTGTCAGTTTCCTAAGCAGAATTGAACTAGATATGGCCGTGCATGTAGGAAGCAGAGTTTTTTTGTTCTGAGCAAGCTCACTGTTCGGACCCCATTGGAAACACTGTAGAGTAGAAGAGTGCTCTTTTCTCAAAAGAAGAGTGTGTTTCTTGTAAGGCGAGCTAGCGTTTGTTTTCCAGTCCTAAATGGGGTTGAATCACATGCAGTTTCTGGTCCTACGAGCAAGAGTTGTTTTCTGTTAAGAAGAGTCACTATTGTGCTCCCACTGCCATACACAGTGCAAATAGCACTGGCGTCTGTTCCCAGCAAGTACAGTGTATTGGACTGAAGAGGAGCTACTGTTCTTCTCAGTTTCCTAAGCAGAGTTGAACTAGATATGTCCCGTGTGTGTAGAAAGCAGAGTTCTTTTGTTCTGAGCAAGCTCACGATTCGGACCCCATTGGAAACACTGTACAGTAGAAGAGTGCTCTTTTCTCAAAAGAAGAGTGTGTTTCTTGTAAGACGAGCTAGCGTTTGTTTTCCAGTCCTAAATGGAGTTGAATCACATGCAGTTTCTGGTTCTACGAGCAAGAGTTGTTTTCTGTTAAGAAGAGTCACTATTGTGCTCCCATTGCCATACACAGTGCAAATAGCACTCGCGTCTGTTCCCAGCAAGTACAGTGTATTGGACTGAAGAGGAGCTACTGTTCTTGTCAGTTTCCTAAGCAGAGTTGAACTAGATATGGCCCGTGTGTGTAGGAAGCACAGTCCTTTTGTTCTGAGCAAGCTCACTGTTCAGACCCCATAGGAAACACAGTTGAGTAGAAGAGTGCTCTTTTCTCAAAAGCAGAGTGTGTTCCTTGTAATGAGAGCTAGCGTTTGTTTCCCTCTCCTAAATGGAGTTGAGTCACATGCAGTTTTTGGTCCTATGAGCAAGAGTTGTTTTCTGGTAAGAAGAGTCACTATTGCACTCCAATTGCAAGACACAGTGCAAATAGCACTCGCTTCTGTTCCCTGCAAGTACAGTGTATTGGACTGAAGAGGAGCTACTGTTCTTGTCAGTTTCCTAAGCAGAATTGAACTAGATATGGCCCATGTGTGTAGGAAGCACAGTTCTTTTGTACTGAGCAAGCTCACTGTTCGGAACACTTAGGAAACACAGTAGAGTAGAAGAGTGCTCTTTTCTCAAAAGCAGAGTGTGCTTCTTGTAACGCGAGCTAGTGTTTGTTTCCCAGTCAGAAATGGAGTTGAATACCATGGAGTTTCTGCTCCTACGAGCAAGAGTTGTTTTCTGGTAAGAAGAGTCACTATTGCGCTCCCATTGCCACACACAGTGCAAATAGCACTCGCGTCTGTTCCCAGCAATTACAGTGTCTTGGACTGAAGAGGAGCTACTGTTCTTCTCAGTTTCCTAAGCAGAGTTGAAATAGATATGGCCCGTGTGTGTAGGAAGCAGAGTTCTTTTGTTCTGAGCAAGCTCACGGTTCGGACCCCATTGGAAACACTGTACAGTAGAAGAGTGGTCTTTTCTCAAAAGAAGAGTGTGTTTCTTGTAAGGCGAGCTAGCGTTTTTTTTTCCAGTCCTAAATGGAGTTGAATCACATGCAGTTTCTGGTCCTACTAGCAAGAGTTGTTTTCTGTTAAGGAGAGTCACTATTGTGCTCCTATTGCCATACACAGTGCAAATAGCACTGGCGTCTGTTCCCAGCAAGTACAGTGTATTGGACTGAAGAGGAGCTACTCTTCTTGTCATTTTCCTAAGCAGAGTTGAACTAGATATGGCCCGTGTGTGTAGGAAATACAGTTCTTTTGTTCTGAGCAAGCTCACTGTTCGGACCCCATAGGAATCACAGTAGAGTAGAAGAGTGCTCTTTTCTCAAAAGCAGAGTGTGTTCCTTGTAAGGCGAGCTAGTGTTTGTTTCCCAGTCAGAAATGGTGTTGAATCCCATGCAGTTTCTGCTCCTACGAGCAAGAGTTGTTTTCTTGTAAGAAGAGTCACTATTGCGCTCCCATTGCCATACACACGGCAAATAGCACACGAGTCTGTTCCCAGCAAGTACAGTGTATTGGACTGAAGAGGATCTACTGTTCTTGTCAGTTTCCTAAGCAGAATTGAACTAGATATGGCCGTGCGTGTAGGAAGCACAGTTCTTTTGTTCTGAGCAAGCTCAGTGTTCGGAACACTTAGGAAACACTGTAGAGTAGAAGAGTGCTCTTTTCTCAAAAGCAGAGTGTGTTTCTAGTAAGGCAAGCTAGCGTTTATTTCCCAGTTCTAAATGGAGTTGAAACACATTCAGTTTTCGGTCCTACGAGCAAGATTTGTTTTCTGGTAAGGAAAGTAACTATTGTGCTCCCATTGCCATACACAGTGCAAATAGCACTCGCGTCTGATCCCAGCAAGTACAGTGTATGGGACTGAAGAGGAGCTACTGTTCTTGTCTGTTTATTAAACAGAGTTGAATTAGATATGGCCCATGTGTGTAGGAAGCACAGTTCATTTTTTCTGAGCAAGCTCACTGTTCGGACCCCATAGGAAAAACAAGAGTAGAAGAGTGCTCTTTTCTCAAAAGCAGAGTGTGCTTCTTGTAAGACGAGCTAGTGTTTGTTTCCCAGTCAGAAATGGAGTTGAATGCCATGCAGTTTCTGGTCCTACGAGCAAGAGTTGTTTTCTGGTAAGGAAAGTCACTATTGTACTCCCATTGCCATCCACAGTGCAAATAGCACACGAGTCTGTTCCCAGCAAATACAGTGTATTGGACTAAAGAGCATCTACTGTTCTTGTCAGTTTCCTAAGCAGAATTGAACTAGATATGGCCGTGCATGTAGGAAGCAGAGTTTTTTTGTTCTGAGCAAGCTCACTGTTCGGACCCCATTGGAAACACTGTAGAGTAGAAGAGTGCTCTTTTCTCAAAAGAAGAGTGTGTTTCTTGTAAGGCGAGCTAGCGTTTGTTTTCCAGTCCTAAATGGGGTTGAATCACATGCAGTTTCTGGTCCTATGAGCAAGAGTTGTTTTCTGTTAAGAAGAGTCACTATTGTGCTCCCACTGCCATACACAGTGCAAATAGCACTGGCGTCTGTTCCCAGCAAGTACAGTGTATTGGACTGAAGAGGAGCTACTGTTCTTGTCATTTTCCTAAGAAGAGTTGAACTAGATATGGCCCGTGTGTGTAGGAAGCACAGTTCTTTTGTTCTGAGCAAGCTCACTCTTCGGACCCCATTGGAAACACAGTAGAGTAGAAGAGTGCTCTTTTCTCAAAAGCAGAGTGTGTTCCTTGTAAGGCGAGCTAGTGTTTGTTTCCCAGTCAAAAATGGAGTTGAATCCCATGCAGTTTCTGCTCCTACGAGCAAGAGTTGTTTTCTGTTAAGAAGAGTCACTATTGTGCTCCCATTGCCATACACATGGCAAATAGCACTTGCTTCTGTTCCCTGCAAGTACAGTGTATTGGAATGAAGAGGACCCACTGTTCTTGCCATTTTCCTGAGCAGAATTGAACTAGATATGGCAGTGCGTGTAGGAAGCACAGTTCTTTTGTTCTGAGCAAGCTCAGTGTTCGGAACACTTAGGAAACACTGTAGAGTAGAAGAGTGCTCTTTTCTCAAAAGCAGAGTGTGTTTCTAGTAAGGCAAGCTAGCGTTTATTTCCCAGTTCTAAATGGAGTTGAAACACATTCAGTTTTCGGTCCTACGAGCAAGAGTTGTTTTCTGGTAAGGAAAGTAAGTATTGTGCTCCCATTGCCATACACATTGCAAATAGCACTCGCGTCTCTTCCCAGCAAGTACAGTGTATGGGACTGAAGACGAGCTACTGTTCTTGTCTGTTTATTAAACAGAGTTGAACTAGATATGGCCCATGTGTGTAGGAAGCACAGTTCATTTTTTTCTGAGCAAGCTCACTGTTCGGACCCCATAGGAAACACAATAGAGTAGAAGAGTGCTCTTTTCTCAAAAGCAGAGTGTGTTTCTTGTAAGGCGAGCTAGTGTTTGTTTCTCAGTTCTAAATGGAGGTGAAACACATTCAGTTTTCGGTCCTATGAGCAAGAGTTGTTTTCTGGTAAGGAAAGTAACTATTGTGCTCCCATTGCCATACACAGTGAAAATAGCACTCGCGTCTGTTTTCAGCAATTACAGTGTCTGGGACTGAAGAGGAGCTACTGTTCTTCTCAGTTTCCTAAGCAGAGTTGAACTAGATATGGCCCGAGTGTGTAGGAAGCAGAGTTCTTTTGTTCTGAGCAAGCTCACTGTTCAGACCCCATTGGAAACGATGTACAGTAGAAGAGTGCTCTTTTCTCAAAAGAAGAGTGTGTTTCTTGTAATGAGAGCTAGCGTTTGTTTCCCTCTCCTAAATGGAGTTGAGTCACATGCAGTTTTTGGTCCTACGAGCAAGAGTTGTTTTCTGGTAAGAAGAGTCACTATTGCGCTCCAATTGCCATACACAGTGCAAATAGCACTCGCTTCTGTTCCCTGCAAGTACAGTGTATTGGACTGAAGAGGAGCTACTGTTCTTGTCAGTTTCCTAAGCAGAATTGAACTAGATATGGCCCATCTGTGTAGGAAGCACAGTTCTTTTGTTCTGAGCAAGCTCACTATTCAGACCCCATAGGAAACACAGTAGAGTAGAAGAGTGCTCTTTTCTCAAAAGCAGAGTGTGTTGCTTGTAAGGCGAGCTAGTGTTTGTTTCCCAGTCAGAAATGGAGTTGAATCCCATGCAGTTTCTCCTCCTACGAGCAAGAGTTGTTTTCTGGTAAGAAGAGTCACTATTGCGCTCCCATTGCCATACAGACGGCAAATAGCACACGAGTCTGTTCCCAGCAAGTACAGTGTATTGGACTGAAGAGGATCTACTGTTCTTGTCAGTTTCCTAAGCAGAATTGAACTAGATATGGCCGTGCATGTAGAACGCACAGTTCTTTTGTTCTGAGCAAGCTCAGTGTTCGGGAACACTTAGGAAACACTGTAGAGTAGAAGAGTGCTCTTTTCTCAAAAGCAGAGTGTGTTTTTAGTAAGGCAAGCTAGCGTTTATTTCCCAGTTCTAAATGGAGTTGAAACACATTCAGTTTTTGGTCCTACGAGCAAGATTTGTTTTCTGGTAAGGAAAGTAACTATTGTGCTCCCATTGCCATACACAGTGCAAATAGCACTCGTGTCTGTTCCCAGCAAGTACAGTGTATGGGACTGAAGAGGAGCTACTGTTCTTGTCTGTTTATTAAGCAGAGTTGAACTAGATATGGCCCATGTGTGTAGGAAGCACAGTTCATTTTTTCTGAGCAAGCTCACTGTTCGGACCCCATAGGAAACACAATAGAGTAGAAGAGTGCTCTTTACTCAAAAGCAGAGTGTGTTTCTTGTAAGGCGAGCTAGTGTTTGTTTCCCAGTCAGAAATGGAGTTGAATGCCATGCAGTTTCTGGTCCTACGAGCAAGAGTTTTTTTCTGTTAAGGAAAGTCACTATTGCGCTCCCATTGCCATCCACATTGCAAATAGCACTCGCGTCTGTTCCCAGCAATTACAGTGTCTTGGACTGAAGAGGATCTACTGTTCTTTCAGTTTCCTAAGCAGAGTTGAACTAGATATGGCCCGTGTGAGTAGGAAGCAGAGTTCTTTTGTTCTGAGCAAGCTCACTGTTCGCACCCCATAGGAAACACTGTAGAGTAGAAGAGTGCTCTTTTCTCAAAAGAAGAGTGTGTTTCTTGTAAGGCGAGCTAGCGTTTGTTTTCCAGTCCTAAATGGGGTTGAATCACATGCAGTTTCTGGTCCTACGAGCAAGAGTTGTTTTCTGTTAAGAGGAGTCACTATTGCACTCCCATTGCCATACACAGTGCAAATAGCTCTCGCGTGTGCTCCCAGCAATTACAGTGTCTTGGACTGAAGAGGAGCTACTGTTCTTCTCAGTTTCCTAAGCAGAGTTGAACTAGATATGTCCCGTGTGTGTAGAAAGCAGAGTTCTTTTGTTCTGAGCAAGCTCACGATTCGGACCCCATTGGAAACACTGTACAGTAGAAGAGTGCTCTTTTCTCAAAAGAAGAGTGTGTTTCTTGTAAGACGAGCTAGCGTTTGTTTTCCAGTCCTAAATGGAGTTGAATCACATGCAGTTTCTGGTTCTACGAGCAAGAGTTGTTTTCTGTTAAGAAGAGTCACTATTGTGCTCCCATTGCCATACACAGTGCAAATAGCACTCGCGTCTGTTCCCAGCAAGTACAGTGTATTGGACTGAAGAGGAGCTACTGTTCTTGTCAGTTTCCTAAGCAGAGTTGAACTAGATATGGCCCGTGTGTGTAGGAAGCACAGTCCTTTTGTTCTGAGCAAGCTCACTGTTCAGACCCCATAGGAAACACAGTTGAGTAGAAGAGTGCTCTTTTCTCAAAAGCAGAGTGTGTTCCTTGTAATGAGAGCTAGCGTTTGTTTCCCTCTCCTAAATGGAGTTGAGTCACATGCAGTTTTTGGTCCTATGAGCAAGAGTTGTTTTCTGGTAAGAAGAGTCACTATTGCACTCCAATTGCAAGACACAGTGCAAATAGCACTCGCTTCTGTTCCCTGCAAGTACAGTGTATTGGACTGAAGAGGAGCTACTGTTCTTGTCAGTTTCCTAAGCAGAATTGAACTAGATATGGCCCATGTGTGTAGGAAGCACAGTTCTTTTGTACTGAGCAAGCTCACTGTTCGGAACACTTAGGAAACACAGTAGAGTAGAAGAGTGCTCTTTTCTCAAAAGCAGAGTGTGCTTCTTGTAACGCGAGCTAGTGTTTGTTTCCCAGTCAGAAATGGAGTTGAATACCATGGAGTTTCTGCTCCTACGAGCAAGAGTTGTTTTCTGGTAAGAAGAGTCACTATTGCGCTCCCATTGCCACACACAGTGCAAATAGCCCTCGCGTCTGTTCCCAGCAATTACAGTGTCTTGGACTGAAGAGGAGCTACTGTTCTTCTCAGTTTCCTAAGCAGAGTTGAAATAGATATGGCCCGTGTGTGTAGGAAGCAGAGTTCTTTTGTTCTGAGCAAGCTCACGGTTCGGACCCCATTGGAAACACTGTACAGTAGAAGAGTGGTCTTTTCTCAAAAGAAGAGTGTGTTTCTTGTAAGGCGAGCTAGCGTTTTTTTTTCCAGTCCTAAATGGAGTTGAATCACATGCAGTTTCTGGTCCTACTAGCAAGAGTTGTTTTCTGTTAAGGAGAGTCACTATTGTGCTCCTATTGCCATACACAGTGCAAATAGCACTGGCGTCTGTTCCCAGCAAGTACAGTGTATTGGACTGAAGAGGAGCTACTCTTCTTGTCATTTTCCTAAGCAGAGTTGAACTAGATATGGCCCGTGTGTGTAGGAAATACAGTTCTTTTGTTCTGAGCAAGCTCACTGTTCGGACCCCATAGGAAACACAGTAGAGTAGAAGAGTGCTCTTTTCTCAAAAGCAGAGTGTGTTCCTTGTAAGGTGAGCTAGTGTTTGTTTCCCAGTCAGAAATGGTGTTGAATCCCATGCAGTTTCTGCTCCTACGAGCAAGAGTTGTTTTCTTGTAAGAAGAGTCACTATTGCGCTCCCATTGCCATACACACGGCAAATCGCACACGAGTCTGTTCCCAGCAAGTACAGTGTATTGGACTGAAGAGGATCTACTGTTCTTGTCAGTTTCCTAAGCAGAATTGAACTAGATATGGCCGTGCGTGTAGGAAGCACAGTTCTTTTGTTCTGAGCAAGCTCAGTGTTCGGAACACTTAGGAAACACTGTAGAGTAGAAGAGTGCTCTTTTCTCAAAAGCAGAGTGTGTTTCTAGTAAGGCAAGCTAGCGTTTATTTCCCAGTTCTAAATGGAGTTGAAACACATTCAGTTTTCGGTCCTACGAGCAAGATTTGTTTTCTGGTAAGGAAAGTAACTATTGTGCTCCCATTGCCATACACAGTGCAAATAGCACTCGCGTCTGATCCCAGCAAGTACAGTGTATGGGACTGAAGAGGAGCTACTGTTCTTGTCTGTTTATTAAACAGAGTTGAATTAGATATGGCCCATGTGTGTAGGAAGCACAGTTCATTTTTTCTGAGCAAGCTCACTGTTCGGACCCCATAGGAAAAACAAGAGTAGAAGAGTGCTCTTTTCTCAAAAGCAGAGTGTGCTTCTTGTAAGACGAGCTAGTGTTTGTTTCCCAGTCAGAAATGGAGTTGAATGCCATGCAGTTTCTGGTCCTACGAGCAAGAGTTGTTTTCTGGTAAGGAAAGTCACTATTGTACTCCCATTGCCATCCACAGTGCAAATAGCACATGAGTCTGTTCCCAGCAAATACAGTGTATTGGACTAAAGAGCATCTACTGTTCTTGTCAGTTTCCTAAGCAGAATTGAACTAGATATGGCCGTGCATGTAGGAAGCAGAGTTTTTTTGTTCTGAGCAAGCTCACTGTTCGGACCCCATTGGAAACACTGTAGAGTAGAAGAGTGCTCTTTTCTCAAAAGAAGAGTGTGTTTCTTGTAAGGCGAGCTAGCGTTTGTTTTCCAGTCCTAAATGGGGTTGAATCACATGCAGTTTCTGGTCCTACGAGCAAGAGTTGTTTTCTGTTAAGAAGAGTCACTATTGTGCTCCCACTGCCATACACAGTGCAAATAGCACTGGCGTCTGTTCCCAGCAAGTACAGTGTATTGGACTGAAGAGGAGCTACTGTTCTTGTCATTTTCCTAAGAAGAGTTGAACTAGATATGGCCCGTGTGTGTAGGAAGCACAGTTCTTTTGTTCTGAGCAAGCTCACTCTTCGGACCCCATTGGAAACACAGTAGAGTAGAAGAGTGCTCTTTTCTCAAAAGCAGAGTGTGTTCCTTGTAAGGCGAGCTAGTGTTTGTTTCCCAGTCAAAAATGGAGTTGAATCCCATGCAGTTTCTGCTCCTACGAGCAAGAGTTGTTTTCTGTTAAGAAGAGTCACTATTGTGCTCCCATTGCCATACACATGGCAAATAGCACTTGCTTCTGTTCCCTGCAAGTACAGTGTATTGGAATGAAGAGGACCCACTGTTCTTGCCATTTTCCTGAGCAGAATTGAACTAGATATGGCAGTGCGTGTAGGAAGCACAGTTCTTTTGTTCTGAGCAAGCTCACTGTTGTGGCCCTATAGGAAACACAGTAGAGTAGAAGAGTGCTCTATTCTCAAAAGCAGAGTATATTTCTTGTAAGGCAAGCTAGCGTTTGTTTTCCAATCCTAAATGGAGTTGAATCACATGCAGTTTTCGGTCCTACAAGCTAGAGTTGTTTTCTGGTAAGGAAAGTCACTATTGAGCTCCCATTTCCATATACAGTGCAAATAGCACTCGTGTCTGTTCCAAGCAAGTACAGTGTATTGGACTGAATAGGAGCTACTCTTCTTGTCAGTTTCCTAAGCAGAGTTGAACTAGATATGGCCTGTGTGTGTAGGAAGCACAGTTCTTTTTTTCTGAGCAAGCTCACTGTTCAGACACCATAGGAAACACAGTAGAGTGAAGAGAGCTCTTTTCTCAAAAGCAGAGTGTGTTTCTTGTAAGGCAAGCTAGTGTTTATTTCCCAGTTCTAAGCGTAGTTGAATCACATGCAGTTTTCGGTCCTAGGAGCAAGAGTTGTTTTCTGGTAAGGAACGTCACTATTGCGCTCCCATTGCCATACACAGTGAAAATAGCACTCGCGTCTGTTCCAAGCAAGTACAGTGTATTGGACTGAGAGGAGCTACTGTTCTTGTCTGTTTATTAAGCAGAGTTGAACTAGATATGGCCACTGTGTGTAGGAAGCACAGTTCAGTTGTTCTGAGCAAGCTCACTGTTCAGACCCCATAGGAAACACAGTAGAATAGAAGAGTGCTCTTTTCTCAAAAGCAGAGTGTTTTTCTTGTAAGGCGAGAAAGTGTTTGTTTCCCAGTGAGAAATGTCGTTGAATCACATGCAATTTCTGGTCCTACGAGCAAGAGTTGTTTTCTGGTAAGAAGTATCACTATTGCGCTCCAATTGCCATATACAGTGCAAATAGCACTTGCGTCTGTTCCCTGCAATTACAGTGTATTTGACTGAAGAGGAGCTACTGTTCTTGTCAGTTTCCTAAGCAGAGTTGAACTAGATATGGCCCGTGTGTGTAGGAAGCACAGTTCTTTTGTTCTGAGCAAGCTCACTGTTCGGACCCCATAGGAAACACAGTAGAGTAGAAGAGTGCTCTTTTCTCAAAAGCAGAGTGTGTTTCTTGTAAGGCGAGCTAGTGTTTGTTTCCCAGTCAGAAATGGAGTTGAATCCCATGCAGGTTCTGGTCCTACGAGCAAGAGTTGTTTTCTGGTAAGAAGAGTCACTATTGTGCTCCCATTGCCATACACAGTGCAAATAGCACACGAGTCTGTTCCCAGCAAATACAGTGTATTGGACTAAAGAGCATCTTCTGTTCTTGTCAGTTTCCTAAGCAGAATTGAACTAGATATGGCCGTGCGTGTAGGAAGCAAAGTTTTTTTGTTCTGAGCAAGCTCACTGTTCGGACCCCATTAGAAACACTGTAGAGTAGAAGAGTGCTCTTTTCTCAAAAGCAGAGTGTGTTTCTTGTAAGGCGAGCTAGCGTTTGTTTTCCAGTCCTAAATGGAGTTGAATCACATGCAGTTTCTGGTTCTACGAGCAAGAGTTGTTTTCTGTTAAGAGAGTCACTATTGCGCTCCCATTGCCATACACAGTGCAAATAGCACTCTCTTATGCTTCTAGCAAGTACAGTGTATTGGACTGAAGAGGAGCTACGGTTCTTGTCATTTACCTAAGCAGAGTTGAACTAGATATGGCCCATGTGTGTAGGAAGCACAGTTCATTTGTACTGAGCAAGCTCATTGTTCAGACCCCATAGGAAACACAGTAGAGTAGAAGAGTGCTCTTTTCTCAAAAGCAGAGTGTGTTTCTTGTAAGGCGAGAAAGTGTTTGTTTCCCAGTCAGAAATGGATTTGAATCCCATGCAGTTTCTGGTCCTACGAACAAGAGTTGTTTTCTGGTAAGAAGAGTCACTATTGCACTCCAATTGCCATACACAGTGCAAATAGCACTCGCGTCTGTTCCCTGCAAGTACAGTGTATTGGACTGAAGAGGAGCTACTGTACTTGTCAATTTCCTAAGCAGAGTTGAACTAGATATGGCCTGTGTGTGTAGGAAGCACAGTTCTTTTGTTCTGAGCAAGCTCACTGTTCGGACCCAATAGGAAACACAGTAGAGTAGAAG
Source organism: Peromyscus eremicus (assembly GCF_949786415.1). Lineage (NCBI taxonomy): Eukaryota > Metazoa > Chordata > Mammalia > Rodentia > Cricetidae > Peromyscus > Peromyscus eremicus. The sequence goes on along the minus strand of NW_026734538.1, from coordinate 283,959 downwards.
AGTGCTCTTTTCTCAAAAGCAGAGTGTGTTTCTTGTAAGGCGAGATAGCGTTTGTTTCCCAGTCCTAAATGGAGTTGAATCCCATGCAGTTTCTGGTCCTACGTGCAAGAGTTGTTTTCTGGTAAGAAGAGTCACTATTGCGCTCCCTTTGTCATACACAGGGCAAATAGCCCTGGCATCTGTTCCCAGCATTTACAGTGTATTGGACTGAAGAGGATCTACTGTTCTTGTCAGTTTCCTAATCAGAATTGAAATAGATATGTCCGTGTGTGTAGGAAGCACAGTTCTTTTGTTCTGAGCAAGCTCACTGTTGTGGCCCTATAGGAAACACAGTAGAGTAGAAGAGTGCTCTATTCTCAAAAGCAGAGTATATTTCTTGTAAGGCAAGCTAGCGTTTGTTTTCCAATCCTAAATGGAGTTGAATCACATGCAGTTTTCGGTCCTACAAGCTAGAGTTGTTTTCTGGTAAGGAAAGTCACTATTGAGCTCCCATTTCCATATACAGTGCAAATAGCACTCGTGTCTGTTCCAAGCAAGTACAGTGTATTGGACTGAATAGGAGCTACTCTTCTTGTCAGTTTCCTAAGCAGAGTTGAACTAGATATGGCCTGTGTGTGTAGGAAGCACAGTTCTTTTTTTCTGAGCAAGCTCACTGTTCAGACACCATAGGAAACACAGTAGAGTGAAGAGAGCTCTTTTCTCAAAAGCAGAGTGTGTTTCTTGTAAGGCAAGCTAGTGTTTATTTCCCAGTTCTAAGCGTAGTTGAATCACATGCAGTTTTCGGTCCTAGGAGCAAGAGTTGTTTTCTGGTAAGGAACGTCACTATTGCGCTCCCATTGCCATACACAGTGAAAATAGCACTCGCGTCTGTTCCAAGCAAGTACAGTGTATTGGACTGAGAGGAGCTACTGTTCTTGTCTGTTTATTAAGCAGAGTTGAACTAGATATGGCCACTGTGTGTAGGAAGCACAGTTCAGTTGTTCTGAGCAAGCTCACTGTTCAGACCCCATAGGAAACACAGTAGAATAGAAGAGTGCTCTTTTCTCAAAAGCAGAGTGTTTTTCTTGTAAGGCGAGAAAGTGTTTGTTTCCCAGTGAGAAATGTCGTTGAATCACATGCAATTTCTGGTCCTACGAGCAAGAGTTGTTTTCTGGTAAGAAGTATCACTATTGCGCTCCAATTGCCATATACAGTGCAAATAGCACTTGCGTCTGTTCCCTGCAATTACAGTGTATTGGACTGAAGAGGAGCTACTGTTCTTGTCAGTTTCCTAAGCAGAGTTGAACTAGATATGGCCCGTGTGTGTAGGAAGCACAGTTCTTTTGTTCTGAGCAAGCTCACTGTTCGGACCCCATAGGAAACACAGTAGAGTAGAAGAGTGCTCTTTTCTCAAAAGCAGAGTGTGTTTCTTGTAAGGCGAGCTAGTGTTTGTTTCCCAGTCAGAAATGGAGTTGAATCCCATGCAGTTTCTGCTCCTACGAGCAAGAGTTGTTTTCTGGTAAGAAAAGTCACTATTGTGCTCCCATTGCCATACACAGTGCAAATAGCACACGAGTCTGTTCCCAGCATGTACAGTGTATTGGACTGAAGAGGATCTACTGTTCTTGTCAGTTTCCTAAGCAAATTGAACTAGATATGGCCGTGCGTGTAGGAAGCACAGTTCTTTTGTTCTGAGCAAGCTCACTGTTCGGAAAACTTAGGAAACACTAGAGTAGAAGAGTGCTCTTTTCTCAAAAGCAGAGTCTCTTTCTTGTAAGGCGAGCTAGAGTTTATTTCCCAGTTCTAAATGGAGTTGAATCACATGCAGTTTTCGTTCCTACCAGCAAGAGTTGTTTTCTGGTAAGGAAAGTCACTATTGAGCTTCCATTGCCATACACAGTGCAAATAGCACTCGCGTCTGTTTTCAGCAAGTACAGTGTATTGGACTGAAGAGGAGCTACTGTTCTTGTCAGTTTCCTAAGCAGAGTTGAACTAGATATGGCCCGTCTGTGTAGGAAGCCCAGTTCTTTTGTTTTGAGCAAGCTCACTGTTCAGACCCCATTGGAAACACAGTAGAGTAGAAGAGTGCTCTTTTCTCAAAAGCAGATTGTGTTTCTTGTAAGGCAAGCTAGTGTTTGTTTCCCAGTCCTAAATGGAGTTTAATCACATGCAGTTTCTCGTCCTACGAGCAAGAGTTGTTTTGTGGTAAGGAAATTCACTATTGCGCTCCCATTGCCATAGACAGTGCAAATAGCTCTCGCGTCTGTTCCCAGCATGTACAGCGTATTGGACTGAAGAGGAGCTATTGTTCTTCTCAGTTTCCTAAGCAGAGTTGAACTAGATATGGCCCGTGTGTAGGAAGCAGAGTTTTTTGTTCTGAGCAAGCTCACTGTTCTGGCCCTGTAGGAAACAAAGTAAAGTAGAAGAGTGCTCTTTTCTCAAAAGCAGATTGTGCTTCTTTTAAGGCGAGCTAGTTTATGTTTCCCAGTCTTAAATGGAGTTGAATCCCATGCAGTTTCTGGTCCTACGAGCAAGAGTTGTTTTCTGGTAAGTGGAGTCACTATTGTGCTCTCATTTTCATGCACAAGGCAAATAGCACTGGCGTCTGTTCCCAGCATGTACAGTGTATTGGACTGAAGAGGAGCTACTGTTCTTCTCAGTCTCCTAAGCAGAGTTGAACTAGATATGGCCCGTGTGTGTAGGAAGCACTGTTCTTTTGTTCTGAGCAAGCTCACTGTTCGGACCCAATAGGAAACACAGTAGAGTAGAAGAGTGCTCTTTTCTCAAAAGCAGAGTGTGTTTCTTGTAAGGCGAGATAGCGTTTGTTTCCCAGTCCTAAATGGAGTTGAATCCCATGCAGTTTCTGGTCCTACGTGCAAGAGTTGTTTTCTGGTAAGAAGAGTCACTATTGCGCTCCCTTTGTCATACACAGGGCAAACAGCCCTGGCATCTGTTCCCAGAATTTACAGTGTATTGGACTGAAGAGGATCTACTGTTCTTGTCAGTTTCCTAATCAGAATTGAAATAGATATGTCCGTGTGTGTAGGAAGCACAGTTCAGTTGTTCTGAGCAAGCTCACTGTTCAGACCCCATAGGAAACACAGTAGAATAGAAGAGTGCTCTTTTCTCAAAAGCAGAGTGTTTTTCTTGTAAGGCGAGAAAGTGTTTGTTTCCCAGTGAGAAATGTCGTTGAATCACATGCAATTTCTGGTCCTACGAGCAAGAGTTGTTTTCTGGTAAGAAGTATCACTATTGCGCTCCAATTGCCATATACAGTGCAAATAGCACTTGCGTCTGTTCCCTGCAATTACAGTGTATTTGACTGAAGAGGAGCTACTGTTCTTGTCAGTTTCCTAAGCAGAGTTGAACTAGATATGGCCCGTGTGTGTAGGAAGCACAGTTCTTTTGTTCTGAGCAAGCTCACTGTTCGGACCCCATAGGAAACACAGTAGAGTAGAAGAGTGCTCTTTTCTCAAAAGCAGAGTGTGTTTCTTGTAAGGCGAGCTAGTGTTTGTTTCCCAGTCAGAAATGGAGTTGAATCCCATGCAGGTTCTGGTCCTACGAGCAAGAGTTGTTTTCTGGTAAGAAGAGTCACTATTGTGCTCCCATTGCCATACACAGTGCAAATAGCACACGAGTCTGTTCCCAGCAAATACAGTGTATTGGACTAAAGAGCATCTTCTGTTCTTGTCAGTTTCCTAAGCAGAATTGAACTAGATATGGCCGTGCGTGTAGGAAGCAAAGTTTTTTTGTTCTGAGCAAGCTCACTGTTCGGACCCCATTAGAAACACTGTAGAGTAGAAGAGTGCTCTTTTCTCAAAAGCAGAGTGTGTTTCTTGTAAGGCGAGCTAGCGTTTGTTTTCCAGTCCTAAATGGAGTTGAATCACATGCAGTTTCTGGTTCTACGAGCAAGAGTTGTTTTCTGTTAAGAGAGTCACTATTGCGCTCCCATTGCCATACACAGTGCAAATAGCACTCTCTTATGCTTCTAGCAAGTACAGTGTATTGGACTGAAGAGGAGCTACGGTTCTTGTCATTTACCTAAGCAGAGTTGAACTAGATATGGCCCATGTGTGTAGGAAGCACAGTTCATTTGTACTGAGCAAGCTCATTGTTCAGACCCCATAGGAAACACAGTAGAGTAGAAGAGTGCTCTTTTCTCAAAAGCAGAGTGTGTTTCTTGTAAGGCGAGAAAGTGTTTGTTTCCCAGTCAGAAATGGATTTGAATCCCATGCAGTTTCTGGTCCTACGAACAAGAGTTGTTTTCTGGTAAGAAGAGTCACTATTGCACTCCAATTGCCATACACAGTGCAAATAGCACTCGCGTCTGTTCCCTGCAAGTACAGTGTATTGGACTGAAGAGGAGCTACTGTACTTGTCAATTTCCTAAGCAGAGTTGAACTAGATATGGCCTGTGTGTGTAGGAAGCACAGTTCTTTTGTTCTGAGCAAGCTCACTGTTCGGACCCAATAGGAAACACAGTAGAGTAGAAGAGTGCTCTTTTCTCAAAAGCAGAGTGTGTTTCTTGTAAGGCGAGATAGCGTTTCTTTCCCAGTCCTAAATGGAGTTGAATCCCATGCAGTTTCTGGTCCTACGTGCAAGAGTTGTTTTCTGGTAAGAAGAGTCACTATTGCGCTCCCTTTGTCATACACAGGGCAAATAGCCCTGGCATCTGTTCCCAGCATTTACAGTGTATTGGACTGAAGAGGATCTACTGTTCTTGTCAGTTTCCTAATCAGAATTGAAATAGATATGTCCGTGTGTGTAGGAAGCACAGTTCTTTTGTTCTGAGCAAGCTCACTGTTGTGGCCCTATAGGAAACACAGTAGAGTAGAAGAGTGCTCTATTCTCAAAAGCAGAGTATATTTCTTGTAAGGCAAGCTAGCGTTTGTTTTCCAATCCTAAATGGAGTTGAATCACATGCAGTTTTCGGTCCTACAAGCTAGAGTTGTTTTCTGGTAAGGAAAGTCACTATTGAGCTCCCATTTCCATATACAGTGCAAATAGCACTCGTGTCTGTTCCAAGCAAGTACAGTGTATTGGACTGAATAGGAGCTACTCTTCTTGTCAGTTTCCTAAGCAGAGTTGAACTAGATATGGCCTGTGTGTGTAGGAAGCACAGTTCTTTTTTTCTGAGCAAGCTCACTGTTCAGACACCATAGGAAACACAGTAGAGTGAAGAGAGCTCTTTTCTCAAAAGCAGAGTGTGTTTCTTGTAAGGCAAGCTAGTGTTTATTTCCCAGTTCTAAGCGTAGTTGAATCACATGCAGTTTTCGGTCCTAGGAGCAAGAGTTGTTTTCTGGTAAGGAACGTCACTATTGCGCTCCCATTGCCATACACAGTGAAAATAGCACTCGCGTCTGTTCCAAGCAAGTACAGTGTATTGGACTGAGAGGAGCTACTGTTCTTGTCTGTTTATTAAGCAGAGTTGAACTAGATATGGCCACTGTGTGTAGGAAGCACAGTTCAGTTGTTCTGAGCAAGCTCACTGTTCAGACCCCATAGGAAACACAGTAGAATAGAAGAGTGCTCTTTTCTCAAAAGCAGAGTGTTTTTCTTGTAAGGCGAGAAAGTGTTTGTTTCCCAGTGAGAAATGTCGTTGAATCACATGCAATTTCTGGTCCTACGAGCAAGAGTTGTTTTCTGGTAAGAAGTATCACTATTGCGCTCCAATTGCCATATACAGTGCAAATAGCACTTGCGTCTGTTCCCTGCAATTACAGTGTATTGGACTGAAGAGGAGCTACTGTTCTTGTCAGTTTCCTAAGCAGAGTTGAACTAGATATGGCCCGTGTGTGTAGGAAGCACAGTTCTTTTGTTCTGAGCAAGCTCACTGTTCGGACCCCATAGGAAACACAGTAGAGTAGAAGAGTGCTCTTTTCTCAAAAGCAGAGTGTGTTTCTTGTAAGGCGAGCTAGTGTTTGTTTCCCAGTCAGAAATGGAGTTGAATCCCATGCAGTTTCTGCTCCTACGAGCAAGAGTTGTTTTCTGGTAAGAAAAGTCACTATTGTGCTCCCATTGCCATACACAGTGCAAATAGCACACGAGTCTGTTCCCAGCATGTACAGTGTATTGGACTGAAGAGGATCTACTGTTCTTGTCAGTTTCCTAAGCAAATTGAACTAGATATGGCCGTGCGTGTAGGAAGCACAGTTCTTTTGTTCTGAGCAAGCTCACTGTTCGGAAAACTTAGGAAACACTAGAGTAGAAGAGTGCTCTTTTCTCAAAAGCAGAGTCTCTTTCTTGTAAGGCGAGCTAGAGTTTATTTCCCAGTTCTAAATGGAGTTGAATCACATGCAGTTTTCGTTCCTACCAGCAAGAGTTGTTTTCTGGTAAGGAAAGTCACTATTGAGCTTCCATTGCCATACACAGTGCAAATAGCACTCGCGTCTGTTTTCAGCAAGTACAGTGTATTGGACTGAAGAGGAGCTACTGTTCTTGTCAGTTTCCTAAGCAGAGTTGAACTAGATATGGCCCGTCTGTGTAGGAAGCCCAGTTCTTTTGTTTTGAGCAAGCTCACTGTTCAGACCCCATTGGAAACACAGTAGAGTAGAAGAGTGCTCTTTTCTCAAAAGCAGATTGTGTTTCTTGTAAGGCAAGCTAGTGTTTGTTTCCCAGTCCTAAATGGAGTTTAATCACATGCAGTTTCTCGTCCTACGAGCAAGAGTTGTTTTGTGGTAAGGAAATTCACTATTGCGCTCCCATTGCCATAGACAGTGCAAATAGCTCTCGCGTCTGTTCCCAGCATGTACAGCGTATTGGACTGAAGAGGAGCTATTGTTCTTCTCAGTTTCCTAAGCAGAGTTGAACTAGATATGGCCCGTGTGTAGGAAGCAGAGTTTTTTGTTCTGAGCAAGCTCACTGTTCTGGCCCTGTAGGAAACAAAGTAAAGTAGAAGAGTGCTCTTTTCTCAAAAGCAGATTGTGCTTCTTTTAAGGCGAGCTAGTTTATGTTTCCCAGTCTTAAATGGAGTTGAATCCCATGCAGTTTCTGGTCCTACGAGCAAGAGTTGTTTTCTGGTAAGTGGAGTCACTATTGTGCTCTCATTTTCATGCACAAGGCAAATAGCACTGGCGTCTGTTCCCAGCATGTACAGTGTATTGGACTGAAGAGGAGCTACTGTTCTTCTCAGTCTCCTAAGCAGAGTTGAACTAGATATGGCCCGTGTGTGTAGGAAGCACTGTTCTTTTGTTCTGAGCAAGCTCACTGTTCGGACCCAATAGGAAACACAGTAGAGTAGAAGAGTGCTCTTTTCTCAAAAGCAGAGTGTGTTTCTTGTAAGGCGAGATAGCGTTTGTTTCCCAGTCCTAAATGGAGTTGAATCCCATGCAGTTTCTGGTCCTACGTGCAAGAGTTGTTTTCTGGTAAGAAGAGTCACTATTGCGCTCCCTTTGTCATACACAGGGCAAACAGCCCTGGCATCTGTTCCCAGAATTTACAGTGTATTGGACTGAAGAGGATCTACTGTTCTTGTCAGTTTCCTAATCAGAATTGAAATAGATATGTCCGTGTGTGTAGGAAGCACAGTTCTTTTGTTCTGAGCAAGCTCACTGTTGTGGCCCTATAGGAAACACAGTAGAGTAGAAGAGTGCTCTATTCTCAAAAGCAGAGTATATTTCTTGTAAGGCAAGCTAGCGTTTGTTTTCCAATCCTAAATGGAGTTGAATCACATGCAGTTTTCGGTCCTACAAGCTAGAGTTGTTTTCTGGTAAGGAAAGTCACTATTGAGCTCCCATTTCCATATACAGTGCAAATAGCACTCGTGTCTGTTCCAAGCAAGTACAGTGTATTGGACTGAATAGGAGCTACTCTTCTTGTCAGTTTCCTAAGCAGAGTTGAACTAGATATGGCCTGTGTGTGTAGGAAGCACAGTTCTTTTTTTCTGAGCAAGCTCACTGTTCAGACACCATAGGAAACACAGTAGAGTGAAGAGAGCTCTTTTCTCAAAAGCAGAGTGTGTTTCTTGTAAGGCAAGCTAGCGTTTATTTCCCAGTTCTAAATGGAGTTGAATCACATGCAGTTTTCGGTCCTACGAGCAAGAGTTGTTTTCTGGTAAGGAAAGTCACTATTGTGCTCCCATTGCCATACACAGTGCAAATAGCACTCGCGTCTGTTCCAAGCAAGTACAGTGTATTGGACTGAGAGGAGCCACTGTTCTTGTCTGTTTATTAAGCAGAGTTGAAATAGATATGGCCCATGTGTGTAGGAAGCACAGTTCTTTTGTTCTGAGCAAGCTCACTGTTCAGACCCCATAGGAAACACAGTAGAGTAGAAGAGTGCTCTTTTTCTCAAAAGCAGAGTGTGTTCCTTGTAAGGTGAGCTAGTGTTTATTTCCCAGTCAGAAATGGAGTTGAATCCCATGCAGTTTCTGCTCCTACGAGCAAGAGTTGTTTTCTGGTAAGAAGAGTCACTATTGCGCTCCCATTGCCATACACACGGCAAATAGCACACGAGTCTGTTCCCAGCAAGTACAGTGTATTGGACTGAAGAGGATCTACTGTTCTTGTCAGTTTCCTAAGCAGAATTGAACTAGATATGGCCGTGCATGTAGGAAGCACAGTTCTTTTGTTCTGAGCAAGCTCACTGTTCGGAACACTTAGGAAACACTGTAGAGTAGAAGAGTGCTCTTTTCTCAAAAGCAGAGTGTGTTTCTTGTAAGGCAAGCTAGCATTTATTTCCCAGTGCTAAATGGAGTTGAAACACATTCAGTTATCGGTCCTATGAGCAAGAGTTGTTTTCTGGTAAGGAAAGTAACTATTGTGCTCCCATTGCCATACACAGTGCAAATAGCACTCGCGTTTGTTCCCAGCAAGTACAGTGTATGGGACTGAAGAGGAGCTACTGTTCTTGTCTGTTTATTAAGCAGAGTTGAACTAGATATGGCCCATGTGTGTAGGAAGCACAGTTCATTTGTTCTGAGCAAGCTCACTGTTCAGACCCCATAGGAAACACAATACAGTAGAAGAGTGCTCTTTTCTCAAAAGCAGAGTGTGTTTCTTGTAACGCGAGAAAGTGTTTGTTGCCCAGTGAGAAATGGATTTGAATCCCATGCAGGTTCTGGTCCTACGAGCAAGAGTTGTTTTCTGGTAAGAAGAGTCACTATTGTGCTCCCATTGCCATACACAGTGCAAATAGCACACGAGTCTGTTCCCAGCAAATGCAGTGTATTGGACTAAAGAGCATCTTCTGTTCTTGTCAGTTTCCTAAGCAGAATTGAACTAGATATGGCCGTGCCTGTAGGAAGCAAAGTTTTTTTGTTCTGAGCAAGCTCACTGTTCGGACCCCATTAGAAACACTGTAGAGTAGAAGAGTGCTCTTTTCTCAAAAGCAGAGTGTGTTTCTTGTAAGGTGAGCTAGCGTTTGTTTTCCAGTCCTAAATGGAGTTGAATCACATGCAGTTTCTGGTTCTACGAGCAAGAGTTGTTTTCTGTTAAGAGAGTCACTATTGCGCTCCCATTGCCATACACAGTGCAAATAGCACTCTCTTATGCTTCTAGCAAGTACAGTGTATTGGACTGAAGAGGAGCTACGGTTCTTGTCATTTACCTAAGCAGAGTTGAACTAGATATGGCCCATGTGTGTAGGAAGCACAGTTCATTTGTACTGAGCAAGCTCATTGTTCAGACCCCATAGGAAACACAGTAGAGTAGAAGAGTGCTCTTTTCTCAAAAGCAGAGTGTGTTTCTTGTAAGGCGAGAAAGTGTTTGTTTCCCAGTCAGAAATGGATTTGAATCCCATGCAGTTTCTGGTCCTACGAACAAGAGTTGTTTTCTGGTAAGAAGAGTCACTATTGCACTCCAATTGCCATACACAGTGCAAATAGCACTCGCGTCTGTTCCCTGCAAGTACAGTGTATTGGACTGAAGAGGAGCTACTGTACTTGTCAATTTCCTAAGCAGAGTTGAACTAGATATGGCCTGTGTGTGTAGGAAGCACAGTTCTTTTGTTCTGAGCAAGCTCACTGTTCGGACCCAATAGGAAACACAGTAGAGTAGAAGAGTGCTCTTTTCTCAAAAGCAGAGTGTGTTTCTTGTAAGGCGAGATAGCGTTTCTTTCCCAGTCCTAAATGGAGTTGAATCCCATGCAGTTTCTGGTCCTACGTGCAAGAGTTGTTTTCTGGTAAGAAGAGTCACTATTGCGCTCCCTTTGTCATACACAGGGCAAATAGCCCTGGCATCTGTTCCCAGCATTTACAGTGTATTGGACTGAAGAGGATCTACTGTTCTTGTCAGTTTCCTAATCAGAATTGAAATAGATATGTCCGTGTGTGTAGGAAGCACAGTTCTTTTGTTCTGAGCAAGCTCACTGTTGTGGCCCTATAGGAAACACAGTAGAGTAGAAGAGTGCTCTATTCTCAAAAGCAGAGTATATTTCTTGTAAGGCAAGCTAGCGTTTGTTTTCCAATCCTAAATGGAGTTGAATCACATGCAGTTTTCGGTCCTACAAGCTAGAGTTGTTTTCTGGTAAGGAAAGTCACTATTGAGCTCCCATTTCCATATACAGTGCAAATAGCACTCGTGTCTGTTCCAAGCAAGTACAGTGTATTGGACTGAATAGGAGCTACTCTTCTTGTCAGTTTCCTAAGCAGAGTTGAACTAGATATGGCCTGTGTGTGTAGGAAGCACAGTTCTTTTTTTCTGAGCAAGCTCACTGTTCAGACACCATAGGAAACACAGTAGAGTGAAGAGAGCTCTTTTCTCAAAAGCAGAGTGTGTTTCTTGTAAGGCAAGCTAGTGTTTATTTCCCAGTTCTAAGCGGAGTTGAATCACATGCAGTTTTCGGTCCTAGGAGCAAGAGTTGTTTTCTGGTAAGGAAAGTCACTATTGCGCTCCCATTGCCATACACAGTGAAAATAGCACTCGCGTCTGTTCCAAGCAAGTACAGTGTATTGGACTGAGAGGAGCTACTGTTCTTGTCTGTTTATTAAGCAGAGTTGAACTAGATATGGCCCGTGTGTGTAGGAAGCACAGTTCAGTTGTTCTGAGCAAGCTCACTGTTCAGACCCCATAGGAAACACAGTAGAATAGAAGAGTGCTCTTTTCTCAAAAGCAGAGTGTTTTTCTTGTAAGGCGAGAAAGTGTTTATTTCCCAGTGAGAAATGTCGTTGAATCACATGCAATTTCTGGTCCTACGAGCAAGAGTTGTTTTCTGGTAAGAAGTATCACTATTGCGCTCCAATTGCCATATACAGTGCAAATAGCACTTGCGTCTGTTCCCTGCAATTACAGTGTATTGGACTGAAGAGGAGCTACTGTTCTTGTCAGTGTCCTAAGCAGAGTTGAACTAGATATGGCCCGTGTGTGTAGGAAGCACAGTTCTTTTGTTCTGAGCAAGCTCACTGTTCGGACCCCATAGGAAACACAGTAGAGTAGAAGAGTGCTCTTTTCTCAAAAGCAGAGTGTGTTTCTTGTAAGGCGAGCTAGTGTTTTGTTTCCCAGTCAGAAATGGAGTTGAATCCCATGCAGTTTCTGCTCCTACGAGCAAGAGTTGTTTTCTGGTAAGAAAAGTCACTATTGTGCTCCCATTGCCATACACAGTGCAAATAGCACACGAGTCTGTTCCCAGCATGTACAGTGTATTGGACTGAAGAGGATCTACTGTTCTTGTCAGTTTCCTAAGCAAATTGAACTAGATATGGCCGTGCATGTAGGAAGCACAGTTCTTTTGTACTGAGCAAGCTCACTGTTCGGAAAACTTAGGAAACACTAGAGTAGAAGAGTGCTCTTTTCTCAAAAGCAGAGTCTCTTTCTTGTAAGGCGAGCTAAAGTTTATTTCCCAGTTCTAAATGGAGTTGAATCACATGCAGTTTTCGTTCCTACCAGCAAGAGTTGTTTTCTGGTAAGGAAAGTCACTATTGAGCTTCCATTGCCATACACAGTGCAAATAGCACTCGCGTCTGTTTTCAGCAAGTACAGTGTATTGGACTGAAGAGGAGCTACTGTTCTTGTCAGTTTCCTAAGCAGAGTTGATCTAGATATGGCCCGTCTGTGTAGGAAGCCGAGTTCTTTTGTTTTGAGCAAGCTCACTGTTCAGACCCCATTGGAAACACAGTAGAGTAGAAGAGTGCTCTTTTCTCAAAAGCAGATTGTGTTTCTTGTAAGGCAAGCTAGTGTTTGTTTCCCAGTCCTAAATGGAGTTTAATCACATGCAGTTTCTCGTCCTACGAGCAAGAGTTGTTTTGTGGTAAGGAAATTCACTATTGCGCTCCCATTGCCATAGACAGTGCAAATAGCTCTCGCGTCTGTTCCCAGCATGTACAGCGTATTGGACTGAAGAGGAGCTATTGTTCTTCTCAGTTTCCTAAGCAGAGTTGAACTAGATATGGCCCGTGTGTAGGAAGCAGAGTTTTTTGTTCTGAGCAAGCTCACTCTTCTGGCCCTGTAGGAAACAAAGTAAAGTAGAAGAGTGCTCTTTTCTCAAAAGCAGATTGTGCTTCTTTTAAGGCGAGCTAGTTTATGTTTCCCAGTCTTAAATGGAGTTGAATCCCATGCAGTTTCTGGTCCTACGAGCAAGAGTTGTTTTCTGGTAAGTGGAGTCACTATTGTGCTCTCATTGTCATGCACAGGGCAAATAGCACTGACGTCTGTTCCCAGCATGTACAGTGTATTGGACTGAAGAGGAGCTACTGTTCTTCTCAGTCTCCTAAGCAGAGTTGAACTAGATATGGCCCGTGTGTGTAGGAAGCACAGCTCTTTTGTTCTGAGAAAGCTCACTGTTCGGAACACTTAGGAAACACAGTAGAATAGAAGTGTGCCGTTTTCTCAAAAGCAGAGTGCGTTTCTCGTAAGGCGAGCTAGCATTTGTTTCCCACTCCTAAATGGAGTTGAATCACATGCAGTTTCTGGTCCTACGAGCAAGAGTTGTTTTCTGTTAAGAAGAGTCACTATTGTGCTCCCTTTGCCATACACAGTGCAAATAGCACTCGCGTCTGTTCCCAGCAAATATAGTGCATTGGATTGAAGAGGAGCTACTGTTCTTCTCAGTTTCCTAAACAGAATAGAACTAGATATGGCCATGGGTATAGGAAGCACAGTTCTTTTGCTCTGAGCAATCTCTCTGTTCTGGCACTATAGGAAACACAGTAGAATAGAAGAGTGCTCTTTCTCAAAAGCAGAGTGCGTTTCTTGTAAGGTGAGCTAGCATTCTTTTCCCAGTCCTAAATGGAACTGCGTCACTTGCAGTTTCTTGTCCTACGAGCAAGAGTTGTTTTCTGGTAAGGAAAGTCACTATTGAGCTCCCATTGCCATACACAGTACAAATAGCACTAGCGTCTGTTCCCAGCAAGTACAGTGTATTGGACTGAAGAGGAGCTACTGTTCTTGTCAGTGTCCTAAGCAGAGTTGCACTAGATATGGCCCGTGTGTGTAGGAAGCACAGTTCTTTTGTTCTGAGCAAGCTCACTGTTCAGCTCCATTGGAAACACAGTAGAGTAGAAGAGTGCTCTTTTCTCAAAAGCAGAGTGTGTTTCTTGTAAGGCAAGCTAGTGTTTGTTTCCCAGTACTAAATGGAGTTTAATCACATGCAGTTTTTGGTCCTTCGAGCAAGAGTTGTTTTGTGGTAAGGAAAGTCACTATTACGCTCCCATTGCCATAGACAGTGCAAATAGCTCTCGCGTCTGTTCCCAGCATGTACAGCGTATTGGACTGAAGAGGAGCTATTGTTCTTCTTAGTTTCCTAAGCAGAGTTGAACTAGATATGGCCCGTGTGTGTAGGAAGCAGAGTTCTTTTGTTCTGAGCAAGCTCACTGTTCGGACCCCATAGGAAACACAGTAGAGTAGAAGAGTGCCGTGTTATCAAAAGCAGAGTGTATTTCCTGTAAGGCGAGTTAGCGTTTGTTTCCCAGTCCTAAATGGAGTTGAATCACATGCATTTTCTGGTCCTACGAGCAAGAGTTGTTTTCTGTTATGAAGAGTCACTATTGTGCTCCCATTGCCATACACAGTGCAAATAACATTCGCATCTGTTCCCAGCAAGTACAGTGTATGGATTGAAGAGGAGCTACTGTTCTTGTCAGTTTCCTAAGCAGAGTTGAACTAGATATGGCCCGTGCTTGTGTGTAGGAAGCACAGTTCTTTTGTTCTGAGCAAGCTCACTGTTCAGAACACTTAGGAAACACAGTAGAGTATAAGAGTGCTCTTTTCTCAAAAGCAGAGTGTGTTTCTTGTAAGGCGAGATAGTGTTTTTTTCCCAGTCAGAAATGGAGTTGAATACCATGCAGTTTCTGTTCCTAGGGGCAAGAGTTGTTTTCTGGTAAGAAGAGTCACTGTTGTGCTCCCATTTTCATACACAGGGCAAATAGCACTGGCTTCTCTTCCCACCATGTACAGTGTATAGGAATGAAGAGGAGCTACAGTTCTTTTAATTTTTTTAAGCAGAGTTGTACTAGATATGGCCCATGTGTGTAGGAAGCACATTTCTTTTGTTCTGACCAAGCTCACTGTTCGGACCCCATAGGAAACACAGTAGAGAAGAAGAGTGCTCATTTCTCAAAAGCAGAGTGTGTTACTTGTTAGGCGAGCTAGCGTTTGTTTCCCAGTCCTAAATGGAGTTGAGTCACATGCAGTTTCTGCTCCTACGAGCAAGAGTTGTTTTCTGGTAAGAAGTGTCACTATTGTGCTCCCATTATCATACACAGGGCAAATAGCCCTGGTTTCTGGTCCCAGCATGTACAGTGTATTGGACTGAAGAGGATCTACTGTTCTAGTCAGTTTCCTAAAAAGAATAGAACTAGATATGGCCATGGGTATAGGAAGCACAGTTCTATTGTTCTGAGCAATCTCTCTGTTCTGGCCCTATAGGAAACACAGTAGAATAGAAGAGTGCTCTTTTCTCAAACACAGAGTGTGTTTCTTGTAAGGCGAGCTAGCATTTGTTTCCCAGTCCTAAATGGAGTTGAATCACATGCAGTTTTTGGTCCTACGAGCAAGAGTGGTTTTCTGGTAAGAAGAGTCACTGTTGTGCTCCCATTGTCATACACAGGGCAAATAGCACTGGCATCTCTTCCCAGCATGTACAGTGTATAGGAATGAAGAGGAGCTACAGTTCTTGTAAGTTTCCTAAGCAGAGTTGAACTAGATATGGCCCGTGTGTGGAGGAAGCACAGTTATTTTGTTCTGAGCAAGCTCACTGTTCAGACCCCATAGGAAATACAGTTGAGTAGAAGAGTGCTCTTTTCTCAAAAGCAGAGTGTGTTTCATGTTAGGCGAGCTAGTGTTTGTTTCCCAGTCAGAAATGGAGTTGAATCCCATACAGTTTCTGGTCCTACGAGCAAGAGTTTTTTTCAGGTAAGAAGAGTCACTATTGCGCTCCCATTGCCATACACAGTGCAAATAGCACTCGCGTTTGTTCCCAGCAAGTTAAGTCTATTGGACTGAAGAGGAGCTACTGTTCTTGTCAGTTTCCTAAGCAGAGTTGAACTAGATATGGCCCATGTGTGTAGGAAGCACAGTTCTTTTGTTCTGACCAAGCTCACTGTTCGGACCCCATAGGAAACACAGTAGAGAAGAAGAGTGCTCGTTTCTCAAAAGCAGAGTGTGTTACTTGTAAGGCGAGCTAGCGTTTGTTTCCCAGTCCTAAATGGAGTTGAGTCACATGCAGTTTCTGGCCCTACAAGCAAGAGTTGTTTTCTTGTAAGAAGAGTCACTGTTGTGCTCCCATTCTCATACACAGGGCAAATAGCCCTGGTGTCTGTTCCCAGCATGGACAGTGTATTGGACTGAAGAGCATCTACTGTTCTTGTCAGTTTCCTAAGCAGAGTTGAACTTGATATGGCCCGTGTGTGTAGGAAGCACAGTTCTTTTGTTCTGAGCAAGCTCACTGTTCTTGCCCTATAGGAAACACAGTAGAATAGAAGAGTGCTCTTTTCTCAAAAGCAGAGTGTGTTTCTTGTAAGGCGAGCTAGTGTTTGTTTCCCACTCCTACATGGAGTTCAGTCACATGCAGTTTCTGGTCCTATGAGCAAGAGTTGTTTTCTGGTAAGAAGAGTCACTATTGCGCTCCCATTGCCATACACTGTGCAAATAGCTCTCGCGTCTGTTCCCAGCAAGTTCAGTGTATTGGACTGAAGAGGAGCTACTGTTCTTGTCAGTTTCCAAAGCAGAGTTTAACTAGATATGGCCCGTGTGTGTAGGAAGCACAGTTCTTTTGTTCTGAGCAAGCTCACTGTTCGGACCCCATAGGAAACACAGTAGAGAAGAAGAGTGCTCGTTTCTCAAAAGCAGAGTGTGTTACTTGTAAGGCGAGCTAGCGTTTGTTTCCCAGTCCTAAATGGAGTTGAGTCACATGCAGTTTCTGGTCCTATGAGCAAGAGTTGTTTTCTGGTAAGAAGAGTCACTATTGTGCTCCCATTGTCATACACAGGGAAAATAGCCCTGGCATCTGGTCCCAGCATGTACAGTGTATTGAACTGAAGAGCATCTACTGTTCTTGTCAGTTTCCTAAGCAGAGTTGAACTAGATATGGCCCGTGTGTGTAGGAAGCACAGTTCTTTTGTTCTGAGCAAGCTCACTGTTCTCATCCTATAGGAAACACAGTAAAGTAGAAGAGTACTCTTTCCTCAAAAGCAGAGTGTGTTTCTTGTAAGGCAAGCTAGCGTTTTTTTCCCAGTCTTAAATGGAGTTGAATCAAATGCAGTTTCTGGTCCTACGAGCAAGAGTTGTTTTCTTGTAAGAAGAGTCACTATTGCGTTCCCTATGCCATACACAGTGCAAATAGCACTCGCGTCTGCTTCCAGCAAGTACAGTGTATTGGACTGAAGAGGATCTACTGTTCTTGTCAGTTTCCTAAACCAAATAGAACTAGATATGGCAATGGGTATAGGAAGCACAGTTCTTTTTCTCTGAGCAAGCTCTATGTTCTGGCAAGATAGGAAACACAGTAGAATAGAAGAGTGCTCTTTTCTCAAAAGCAGAGTGTGTTTCTTGTAAGGCGAGCTAGCATTTGTTTTCCAGTCCTAAATGGAGTTGAATCACATGCAGTTTTTGGTCCTACAAGCAAGAATTGTTTTCTGGTAAGAATAGTCACTATTGTGCTTCCATTGCCATGCACAGTGCAAATAGCACTCGCGTCTGTTCCCAGCATGTACAGTGTATTGGACTGAAGAGGAGCTACAGTTCTTGTAAGTTTCCCAAGCAGAGTTTAACTAGATATGGCCCGTGTGTGTAGGAAGCACAGTTCTTTTGTTCTGAGCAAGCTCACTGTTCGGACCCCATAGGAAACACAGTAGAGAAGAAGAGTGCACGTTTCTCAAAAGCAGAGTGTGTTACTTGTAAGGCGAGCTAGCGTTTGTTTCCCAGTCCTAAATGGAGTTGAGTCACATGCAGTTTCTGGTCCTATGAGCAAGAGTTGTTTTCTGGTAAGAAGTGTCACTATTGCGCTCCCATTGTCATACACAGGGAAAATAGCCCTGGCATCTGGTCCCAGCATGTACAGTGTATTGAACTGAAGAGCATCTACTGTTCTTGTCAGTTTCCTAAGCAGAGTTGAACTAGATATGGCCCGTGTGTGTAGGAAGCACAGTTCTTTTGTTCTGAGCAAGCTCACTGTTCTCATCCTATAGGAAACACAGTAAAGTAGAAGAGTACTCTTTCCTCAAAAGCAGAGTGTGTTTCTTGTAAGGCAAGCTAGCGTTTGTTTCCCAGTCCTAAATGGAGTTGAATACCATGCAGTTTCTGGTCCTACGAGCAAGAGTTGTTTTCTTGTAAGAAGAGTCACTATTGCGTTCCCTATGCCATACACAGTGCAAATAGCACTCGCGTCTGCTTCCAGCAAGTACAGTGTATTGGACTGAAGAGGATCTACTGTTCTTGTCAGTTTCCTAAACCAAATAGAACTAGATATGGCAATGGGTATAGGAAGCACAGTTCTTTTTCTCTGAGCAAGCTCTGTGTTCTGGCAAGATAGGAAACACAGTAGAATAGAAGAGTGCTCTTTTCTCAAAAGCAGAGTGTGTTTCTTGTAAGGCGAGCTAGCATTTGTTTTCCAGTCCTAAATGGAGTTGAATCACATGCAGTTTTTGGTCCTACAAGCAAGAATTGTTTTCTGGTAAGAATAGTCACTATTGTTCTTCCATTGCCATGCACAGTGCAAATAGCACTCGCGTCTGTTCCCAGCATGTACAGTGTATTGGACTGAAGAGGAGCTACAGTTCTTGTAAGTTTCGCAAGCAGAGTTGAACTAGATATGGCCCATGTGTGTAGGAAGCACAGTTCTTTTGTTGTGAGCAAGCTCACTGTTCGGAACATTTACGAAACACAGCAGAGTAGAAGAGTGCTCTTTTCTCAAAAGCAGAGTATGTTTCTTGTAAGGCAAGATAGCGTTTGTTTCCCAGTCCTAAATGGAGTTCAATCCCATGCAGTTTCTGGTCCTACGAGCAAGAATTGTTTTCTGGTAAGAAGAGTCACTGTTGTGCTCCCATTGTCATACACAGGGCAAATAGCACTGGCATCTGTTCCCAGCATGTACAGTGTATTGGACTGAAGAGGAGCTACAGTTCTTGTAAGTTTCCCAAGCAGAGTTGAAATAGATATGGCCCGTGTGTGTAGGAAGCACAGTTCTTTTGTTCTGAGCAAGCTCACTGTTCGGACCCCATAGGAAACACAGATGAGTAGAAGAGTGCTCTTTTCTCAAAAGCAGAGTGTGTTTCTTGTTAGGCGAGCTCTTGTTTGTTTCCCAGTCAGAAATGGAGTTGAATTCCATGCAGTTTCTGGTCCTATGAACAAGAGTTTTTTCAGGTAAGAAGAGTCACTATTGCGCTCCCATTGCCATACACAGTGCAAATAGCACTCGCGTTTGTTCCCAGCAAGTTCAGTGTATTGGACTGAAGAGGAGCTACTGTTCTTGTCATTTTCCTAAGCAGAGTTGAACTAGATATGGCCCGTGTGTGTAGGAAGCACAGTTCTTTTGTTCTGACCAATCTCACTGTTCGGACCCCATAGGAAACACAGTAGAGAAGAAGAGTCCTCGTTTCTCAAAAGCAGCGTGTGTTACTTGTAAGGCGAGCTAGCGTTTCTTTCCCAGTCCTAAATGGAGTTGAGTCACATGCAGTTTCTGGTCCTACGAGCTAGAGTTGTTTTCTGGTAAGAAGTGTCACTATTGTGCTCCCATTCTCATACACAGGGCACATAGCCCTGGTGTCTGGTCCCAGCATGTACAGTGTATTGGACTGAAGAGCATCTACTGTTCTTGTCAGTTTCCTAAGCAGAGTTGAACTAGATATGGCCCGTATGTGTAGGAAGCACAGTTCTTTTGTTCTGAGCAAACTCACTGTTCTCGCCCTATAGGAAACACAGTAGAGAAGAAGAGTGCTCTTTTCTCAAAAATAGCCTGTGTTTCTTGTAAGGTGAGCTAGTGTTTGTTTCCCAGTCAGAAATGGAGTTGAATCCCATGCAGTTTCTGGTCCTACGAGCAAGAGTTTTTTCTGGTAAAAAGAGTCACTATTGCGCTCCCATTGTCATACACAGGGGAAATAGCAATGGCGTCTGTTCCCAGCATGTACAGTGTATTGGACTGAAGAGGATCTACTGTTCGAGTCAGTTTCCTCAACAGAATAGAACTAGATATGGCCATGGGTATAGGAAGCACAGATCTTTTGTTCTGAGCAATCTCTCTGTTCTGGCCCAGTAGGAAACACAGTAGAATAGAAGAGTGCTCTTTTCTCAAACAAAGAGTGTATTTCTTGTAAGGCGAGCTAGCATTTGTTTCCCCGTTCTAAATGGAGTTGAATCACATGCAGTTTTTGGTCCTATGAGCAAGAGTTGTTTTTTGGTAAGGAAAGTCACTTGTGCTCCCTTTGCCATACACAGTGCAAATAGCACTCGCGTCTGTTCCCAGCAAGTACAGTGTATTGGACTGAAGAGGAGCTACTGTTCTTGTCAGTTTCCTAAGCAGAGTTGAACTAGATATGGCCCGTGTGTTTAGGAAGCACAGTTCTTTTGTTCTGAGCAAGCTCACTGATTGGACCCCTTAGGAAAAACATTAGAGTACAAGAGTGCTCTTTTCTCAAAAGCAGAGTGTGTTTCTTGTAAGGCAAGCTAGCGTATGTTTCCCAGTCCTAAATGGAGTTGAGTCATTTGCAGTTTCTGGTCCTACTAGCAAGAGTTGTTTTCTGGTAAGAAGAGTCACTATTGTAGTCCCATTGTCATACACAGGGCAAATAGCACTGGTGTCGTTTCCCAGCATGTACAGTGTATTGGATTGAAGAGGATCTACTGTTCTTGTCAGTTTCCTAAGCAGAATTGATCTAGATATGGCCGTGTGTGTAGGAAGCACAGTTCTTTTGTTCTGAGCAAGCTCACTCTTCTGGCCATATAGGAAACACAGTAGAGTAGAAGAGTGCTCTTTTCTCAAAAGCAGAGTGTGTTTCTTGTAAGGCAAGCTAGTGTTTGTTTCCCAGTACTAAATGGAGTTGAATCCCATGCAGTTTCTGGTCCTACGAGCAAGAATTGTTTTCTGGTAAGAAGAGTCACTGTGGTGCTCCCATTGTCATACACAGGGCAAATAGCACTGGCGTCTGTTCCCAGCATGTACAGTGTATTGGACTGAAGAGGAACTACAGTTCTTGGAAGTTTCCTAAGCAGAGTTGAACTAGATATGGCCCGTGTGTGTAGGAAGCACAGTTCTTTTGTTCTGAGCAAGCTCACTGTTCGGACCCCATAGGAAACACAGATAAGTAGAAGAGTACTCTTTTCTCAAAAGCAGAGTGTGTTTCTTGTTAGTCGAGCTAGTGTTTGATTCCCAGTAAGAAATGCAGTTGAATCACATGCAGTTTCTGGTCCCACAAGCAAGAGTTTTTTTCTGGTAAAAAGAGTCACTATTGCGCTCCCATTGTCATACACAGGGCAAATAGCAATGGTGTCTGTTCCCAGCATGTACAGTGTATTGGACTGAAGAGGATCTACTGTTCTTGTCAGTTTCCTAAACAGAATAGAACTAGATATGGCCATGGGTATAGGAAGCACAGTTCTTTTTCTCTGAGCAAGCTCTGTGTTCTGGCAAGATAGGAAACACAGTAGAATAGAAGAGTGCTCTTTTCTCAAAAACAGAGTGTGTTTCTTGTAAGGCGAGCTAGCATTGGTTTCCCAGTCCTAAATGGAGTTGAATCACATGCAGTTTTTGGTCCTACGAGCAAGAGTTTTTTTCTGGTAAGAAGAGTCACTATTGCGCTCCCATTGCCATACACAGTGCAAATAGCTCTGGCGTCTGTTCCCAGCAAGTTCAGTGTATTGGACTGAAGAGGAGCTACTGTTCTTGTCAGTTTCCTAAGCAGAGTTGAACTAGATATGGCCCGTGTGTGTAGGAAGCACAGTTCTTTTGTTCTGAGCAAGCTCACTGTTCGGACCCCATAGGAAACACAGTAGAGAAGAAGAGTGCTCGTTTCTCAAAAGCAGAGTGTGTTACTTGTAAGGCGAGCTAGCGTTTGTTTCCCAGTCCTAAATGGAGTTGAGGCACATGCAGTTTCTGGTCCTACGAGCAAGAGTTGTTTTCTGGTAAGAAGTGTCACTATCTCGCTCCCATTGTCATACACAGGGAAAGTAGCCATGGCATCTGGTCCCAGCATGTACAGTGTATTGGACTGAAGAGCATCTACTGTTCTTGTCAGTTTCCTAAGCAGAGTTGAACTAGATATGGCCCCTGTGTGTAGGAAGCACCGTTCTTTTGTTCTGAGCAAGCTCACTGTTCTCGTCCTATAGGAAACACAGTAAAGTAGAAGAGTGCTCTTTCCTCAAAAGCAGAGTGTGTTTCTTGTAAGGCGAGCTAGCGTTTGTTTCCCAGTCTTAAATGGAGTTGAATGAAATGCAGTTTCTGGTCCTACGAGCAAGAGTTGTTTTCTGGTAAGAAGAGTCACTATTGTGCTCCCTATGCCATACACAGTGCAAATAGAACTCGCGTCTGCTTCCAGCAAGTACAGTGTATTGGACTGAAGAGCATCTACTGTTCTTGTCAGTTTCCTAAACCAAATAGAACTAGATATGGCAATGGGTATAGGAAGCACAGTTCTTTTTCTCTGAGCAAGCTCTGTGTTCTGGCAAGATAGGAAACACAGTAGAATAGAAGAGTGCTCTTTTCTCAAAAACAGAGTGTGTTTCTTGTAAGGCGAGCTAGCAATTGTTTCCCAGTCCTAAATGGAGTTGAATCACATGCAGTTTTTGGTCCTACAAGCAAGAATTGTTTTCTGGTAAGAATAGTCACTATTGTGCTTCCATTGCCATGCACAGTGCAAATAGCACTCGCGTCTGTTCCCAGCAAGTATAGTGTATTGGACTGAAGAGGAGCTACTGTTCTTGTCAGTTTCCTAAGCAGAGTTGAACTAGATATAGCCCGTGTGTGTAGGAAGCACAGTTCTTTTGTTCTGAGAAATCTCACTGTTCGGACCCCTTAGGAAAAACAGTAGAGTAGAAGAGTGCTCTTTTCTCAAAAGCAGAGTGTGTTTCTTGTAAGGCAAGCTAGCGTTTGTTTCCCAGTCTTAAATGCAGTTGAATCACATGCAGTTTCTGGTCCTACGAGCAAGAGTTGTTTTCTGGTAAGAAGAGTCACTGTTGCACTCCCATTGTCATACACAGGGCAAATAGCACTGGCAAATGTTCCCAGCTAGTACAGTGTATTGGACTGAAGAGGAGCTACAGTTCTTGTTAGTTTCCTAAGCAGAGTTGAACTAGATATGGCCCGTGTGTGTAGGAAGCACAGTTCTTTTGTTCTGAGCAAGCTCACTGTTCAGACCCCATAGGAAACAGAGATGAGTAGAAGAGTGGTCTTTTCTCAAAAGAAGAGTGTGTTTCTTGTTAGGCGAGCTAGTGTTTGTTTCCCAGTCAGATATGGAGTTGAATCACATGCAGTTTCTGGTCCTACAAGAAAGAATTTTTTCTGGTAAAAAGAGTCACTATTGCGCTCCCATTGTCATACACAGGGCAAATAGCAATGGCGTCTGTTCCCAGCATGTACAGTGTATTGGACTGAAGAGTATCTACTGTTCTTGTCAGTTTCCTAAACAGAATAGTACTAGATATGGCCATGGGTGTAGGAAGCAAAGTTCTTTTGTTCTGGAAAATCTCTCTGTTCTGGCCCTATAGGAAACACAGTAGAATAGAAGAGTGCCCTTTTCTCAAACAAAGAGTGTGTTTCTTGTAAGGCGAGCTAGCATTTGTTTCCCCGTTCTAAATGGAGTTGAATCACATGCAGTTTTTGGTCCTACGAGCAAGAGTTGTTTTTTGGTAAGGAAAGTCACTATTGTGCTCCCATTGCCGTATATAGTGCAAATAGTACTCATGTCTGTTCCCAGCAAGTACAGTGTATTGGACTGAAGAGGAGCTACTGTTCTTGTCAGTTTCCTAAGCAGAGTTGAAGTGGATATGGCCCGTGTGTTTAGGAAGCACAGTTCTTTTGTTCTGAGCAAGCTCACTCTTCGGACCCCATAGGAAACACAGTAGAGTACAAGAGTGCTCTTTTCTCAAAAGCAGAGTGTGATTCTTGTAAGGCAAGCTAGCGTTTGTTTCCCTGTCCTAAATGGAGTTGAGTCACTTGCAGTTTCTGGTCCTAGGAGCAAGAGTTGTTTTCTTTTAAGAAGAGTCACTATTGCACTCCCATTGTCATACACAGGGCAAATAGCAATGGTTTTGGTTCCCAGCATGTACAGTGTATTCGACTGAAGAGGATCTACTGTTCTTGTCAGTTTCCTGAGCAGAATTGATCTAGATATGGCCGTGTGTGTAGGAAGCACAGTTCTTTTGTTCTGAGCAAGCTCACTGTTCTGGCCATATAGGAAACACAGTAGAGTAGAAGAATGCTCTTTTCTCAAAACAGAGTGTGTTTCTTGTAAGGCGAGCTAGTGTTTGTTTCCCAGTCAGAAATTGTGTTGAATCACTTGCAGTTTCTGGTCCTACCAGCAAGAGTTGTTTTCTGGTAAGTAGAGTCACTATTGGGCTCCCATTGCCTTACACTGTGCAAATAGCACTCCGTCTGTTCTCAGCAATTTCAGTGTATTGGACTGAAGAGGAGCTACTGCTCTAGTCAGTTTCCTAAGCAGAGTTGAACTAGATATGGCCCCTGAGTGTAGGAAGCACAGTTCTTTTGTTCTGTGCAAGCTCACTGTTCGGACCCCATAGGAAACACAGTAGAGTAGAAGAGTGCTCTTTTCTCAAAAGCAGAGTGTGTTTCTTGTAAGGCGAGCTAGCATTTGTTTCCCCGTCGTAAATGGAGTTGAATTACATGGAGTTTCTGGTCCTACAAGCAAGAGTTGTTTTCTGGTAAGAAGAGACAGAATTGTGCTCCCATTGTTCTACATAGGGAAAATAGCACTGGCGTCTGTTCCCAGCATGTACAGTGTATTGGACTGAAGAGAATCTACTGTTCTTGTCCCTTTCCTAATCAGAATTGAACTAGATATGGCCCCTTTGTGTAGGAAGCACAGTTCTTTTGTTCTGAACAAGCTCACTGTTCTGGCCCTATAGGAAACCCAGTAGAGTAGAAGAGTGCTCTTTTCTCAAAAGCAGAGTGTGTTTCCTGTAAGGCGAGGTAGCGTTTGTTTCCCAGTTCTAAATGGAGTTGAGTCACATGCAATATTTCGTCCTAGAAGCAAGAGATGTTTTCTGATAAGAAGAGTCACTATTGCGTTCCCATTGCCATACACAGTACAAATAGCACTCGCCTGGGTTCCCAGCAAGTATAGTGTATTGGACTGAAGAGGAGCTACTTTTCTTGTCAGTTTTTTAAGCAGAGTTGAAGTAGATATGGCCCGTGTGTGTAGTAAGCACAGTTCCTTTGTTCTGAGCAAGTTCACTGTTCGGACCCCATAGGAAACACAGTAGAGTAGAAGAGTGCTCTTTTCTCAAAAGCAGAGTGTGTTTCTTGTAAGGAGAGATAGCATTTGTTTCCCAGTCCTAAATGGAGTTGAATCACATGCAGTTTCTGGTCCTACGAGCAAGAGTTGTATTCTGGTAAGGAAAGTCACTATTGCGCTCCCATTGCCATACACAGTGCAAATAGCACTCGCGTCTGTTCCCAGCAAGTACAGTGTATTGAACTGAAGAGGAGCTACTGTTCTTGTCAGTTTCCTAAGCAGAGTTGAACTAGATATGGCCCGTGTGTGTAGGAAGCCCCGTTCTTTTGTTCTGAGTCAGATCACTGTTCGGACCCCATAGGAAAAACAGTAGAGTAGAAGAGTGCTCTTTTCTCAAAAGCAGAGTGTGTTTTTTCAAAGGCGAGCTAGTGTTAGTTTCCCAGTCAGAAATGGAGTTGAATCGCATGCAGTTTCTGGTCCTACGAGCAAGAGTTGTTTTCTTGTATGAAGAGTCACTATTGCGCTCCCATTTTCATACACATGGCAAATAGCACTGGCGTCTGTTCCCAGCATGTACAGTGTATTGGACTGAAGAGGAGCTAATGTTCTTGTCAGTTTACGGAGCAGAGTTGAACTGGATATGGCCCGTGTGTGTAGGAAGCACAGTTCTTTTGTTCTGAGCAAGCTCACTGTTCGGACCACATAGGAAACACAGTAGAGTAGAAGAGTGCTCTTTTCTCAAAACAGAGTGTGTTTTTTGTAAGGCGAGCTAGTGTTAGTTTCCCAGTCAGAAATGGATTTGAATGCCATGCAGTTTCTGGTCCTACCAGCAAGAGTTGTTTTCTGGTAAGTAGAGTCACTATTGTGCTCCCATTGCCATACACAGTGCAAATAGCACTCGCGTCTGTTCCCAGCAAGTACAGTGTATTGGACTGAAGAGGAGCTACTGTTCTTGTCAGTTTCCTAAGCAGAGTTGAACTAGATATGGCCCCTGAGTGTAGGAAGCACAGTTCTTTTGTTCTGAGCAAGCTCACTGTTCGGACGCCATAGGAAACACAGTAGAGTAGAAGAGTGCTCTTTTCTCAAAAGCAGAGTGTGTTTCTTGTAAGGCGAGCTAGCGTTTGTTTACCAGTTCTAAATGGAGTTGAGTCACATGCAATTTTTCGTCCTACGAGCAAGAGATGTTTTCTGATAAGAAGAGTCACTCTTGCGCTCCCATTGCCATACACAGTACAAATAGCACTCGCCTCGGTTCCCAGCAAGTATAGTGTATTGGACTGAAGAGGAGCTACTTTTTTTGTCAGTTTTTTAAGCAGAGTTGAAGTAGATATGGCCTGTGTGTGTAGGAAGCACAGTTCTTTTGTTCTGAGCAAGCTCACTGTTCGGACCCCATAGGAAACACAGCAGAGTAGAATAGTGCTCTTTTCTCAAAAGCAGAGTGTGTTTCTTGTAAGGAGAGATAGCGTTTGTTTCCCAGTCCTAAATGGAGTTGAATCACATGCAGTTTCTGGTCCTACAAGCAAGAGTTGTATTCTGGTAAGGAAAGTCACTATTGTGCTCCCATTGCCATACACAGTGCAAATAGCACTCGCGTCTGTTCCCAGCAAGTACAGTGTATTGAACTGAAGAGGAGCTACTGTTCTTGTCAGTTTCCTAAGCAGAGTTGAACTAGATATGGCCCGTGTGTGTAGGAAGCAGAGTGTGTTTCTTGTAAGGCGAGCTAGCGTTTGTTTCCCCGTCTTAAATGGAGTTGAATCACATGCAGTTTCTGGTCTTACGAGCAAGAGTTGTTTTCTGGTTCTTTTGTTCTGAGCCAGCTCACTGTTCAGACCCCATAGGAAAAACAGTAGAGTAGAAGAGTGCTTTTTTTTCAAAAGCAGAGTGTGTTTTTTGAAAGGCGAGCTAGTGTTAGTTTCCCAGTCAGAAATGGAGTTGAATCCCATGCAGTTTCTGGTCCTACGAGCAAGAGTTGTTTTCTGGTAAGAAGAGTCACTATTGCGCTCCCATTATCATACACATGGGAAATAGCACTGGCGTCTGTTCCCAGCATGTACAGTGTATTGGACTGAAGAGGAGCTAATGTTCTTGTCAGTTTATGAAGCAGAGTTTAACTAGATATGGCCCCTGAGTGTAGGAAGCACAGTACTTTTGTTCTGAGCAAGCTCACTGTTCGGACCCCATAGGAAACACAGTAGAGTAGAAGAGTGCTCTTTTCTCAAAAGCAGAGTGTGTTTCTTGTAAGGCGAGCTAGCGTTTGTTTCCCCGTCTTAAATGGAGTTGAATCACATGCAGGTTCTGGTCTTACGAGCAAGAGATGTTTTCTGGTAAGAAGAAACAGAATTGTGCTCCAATTGTCATACATAGGGAAATAGCACTGGCGTCTGTTCCCAGCATGTACAGTGTATTGGACTGAAGAGGAGCTACTGTTCTTGTCAGTTTCCTAATCAGAGTTGAACTAGATATGGCCCGTGTGTGTAGGAAGCACAGTTCTTTTGTTCTGAGCAAGCTCACTGTTTTGACCCAATAGGAAACACAGTAGAGTAGAAGAGTGCTCTTTTCTCAAAAGCAGAGTGTGTTTCTCGTAAGGCGAGCTAGTGTTTGTTTCCCAATCGGAAATGGTGTTGAATCCCATGCAGTTTCTGGTCCTAAAAGCAAGAGTAGTTTTCTGGTAAGAAGAGTCACTATTGAGCTCCCGTTGCCACACACAGTGCAAATAGCACTCCGTCTGTTCCCAGCAAGTTCAGTGTATTGTTCTGAAGAGGAGCTACTGTTCTTGTCAGTTTCCTAAGCAGAGTTGAACTAGATATGGCCCCTGAGTGTAGGAAGCACAGTTCTTTTTTTCTGAGCAAGCTCACTGTTCGGACCCCATAGAAAAACACAGTAGAGTAGAAGAGTGCTCTTTTCTCAAAAGCAGAGTGTGTTTCCTGTAAGGCGAGCTAGCGTTTGTATCCCCGTCCTAAATGGAGTTGAATCACATGCAGTTTCTGGTACTACGAGCAAGAGTGGTTTTCTGGTAAGAAGAGACAGAATTGTGCTCCCATTGTCATACACTGGGAAAATAGCACTGGCGTCTGTTCCCAGCATGTACAGTGTATTGAACTGAAGAGGAGCTACTGTTCTTGTCAGTTTCCTACACAGAGTTGAACTAGATATGGCCCGTGTGTGTAGGAAGCCCAGTTCTTTTGTTCTGAGCCAAATCACTGTTCGGACCCCATAGGAAAAACAGTAGAGTAGCAGAGTGCTCTTTTCTCAAAAGCAGAGTGTGTTTTTTGAAAGGCGAGCTAGTGTTAGTTTCCCAGTCAGAAATGGAGTTGAATGCCATGCAGTTTCTGGTCCTACGAGCAAGAGTTGTTTTCTGGTAAGAAGAGTCACTATTGCGCTCCCATTTTCATACACATGGCAAATGGCACTGGCGTCTGTTCCCAGCATGTACAGTGTATTGGACTGAAGAGGAGCTAATGTTCTTGTCAGTTTATGAAGCAGAGTTTAACTAGATATGGCCCGTGTGTGTAGGAAGCACAGTTCTTTTGTTCTGTGCAAGCTCACTGTTCGGACCACACAGGAAACACACTGGAGTATAAGAGTGCTCTTTTCTCAAAAGCAGAGTGTGTTTCTTGTAAGGCGAGCTAGTGTTTGTTTCCCAGTCAGAAATGGTGTTGAGTACCATAGAGTTTCTGGTCCTACGAGCAAGAGTTGTTTTCTTGTAAGTAGAGTCACTATTGTGCTCCCATTGCCATACACAGTGCAAATAGCAGTCGCGTCTGTTCCCAGCATGTACAGTTTATTGGACTGAAGAGGAGCTACTGTTCTTGTCAGTTTCCTAAGCAGAGTTGAACTAGATATGGTCCCTGAGTGTAGGAAGCACAGTTCTTTTGTTCTGAGCAAGCTCACTGTTCGGACCCCATAGGAAACACAGTAGAGTAGAAGAGTGCTCTTTTCTCAAAAGCAGAGTGTGTTTCTTGTAAGGCGAGCTAGAGTTTGTTTCCCCGTCTTAAATGGAGTTGAGTCGCATGCATTTTCTGGTCCTATGAGCAAGAGTTGTTTTCTGGTAAGAAGAAACAGAATTGTGCTCCCATTGTCATACATAGGGAAATAGCACTGGTGTCTGTTCCCAGCATGTACAGTGTATTGGACTGAAGAGGAGCTACTGTTCTTGTCAGTTTCCTAAGCAGAGTTGAACTAGATATGGCCCATGTGTGTAGGAAGCACAGTTCTTTTGTTCTGAGCAATCTCACTATTTCGACCCAATAGGAAACACAGTAGAGAAGAAGAGTGCTCTTTTCTCAAAAGCAGAGTGTGTTTCTCATAAGGCGAGCTAGTGTTTGTTTCCCAGTCAGAAATGGTGTTGAATCCCATGCAGTTTCTGTTCCTAAAAGCAAGAGTTGTTTTCTGGTAAGAAGTGTCTCTATTGAGCTCCCATTGCCACACACAGTGCAAATAGCACTCCGTCTGTTCCCAGCAAGTTCAGTGTATTGTTCTGAAGAGGAGCTACTGTTCTTGTCAGTTTCCTAAGCAGAGTTGAACTAGATATGGCCCCTGAGTGTAGGAAGCAGAGTTCTTTTTTTCTGAGCAAGCTCACTGTTCGGACCCCATAGAAAAACACAGTAGAGTAGAAGAGTGCTCTTTTCTCAAAAGCAGAGTGTGTTTCTTGTAAGGCGAGCTAGCGTTTGTTTCCCCATCCTAAATGGAGTTGAATCACATGCAGTTTCTGGTCCTATGAGCAAGAGTGGTTTTCTGGTAAGAAGAGACAGAATTGTGCTCCCATTGTTATACACTGGGAAAATAGCACTGGCGTCTGTTCCCAGCATGTACAGTGTATTGGACTGAAGAGGAGCTACTGTTCTTGTCAGTTTCCTAAGCACAGTTGAACTAGATATGGCCTGTGTGTGTAGGAAGCACAGTTCTTTTGTTCTGAGCAAGCTCACTATTTGGACCCAATAGGAAACACAGTAGAGTAGAAGATGCTCTTTTCTCAAAAGCAGAGTGTGTTTCTCGTAAGGCGAGCTAGTGTTTGTTTCCCAGTCAGAAATGGTGTTGAATCCCATGCAGTTTCTGGTCCTACAAGCAAGAGTTGTTTTCGGGTAAGAAGAGTCACTATTGCACTGCCATTGTCATACACAGGGCAAATAGCACTGGCGTCTGTTCCCAGCATATACAGTGTATTGGACTGAAGAGGATCTACTGTTCTTGTCCCTTTCCTAAACAGAATTGAACTAGATATGGCCCCTGTGTGTAGGAAGTACAGTTCTTTTGTTCTGAGCAAGCTCACTGTTCTGGCCCTAAAGGAAACACATTAGAGTAGAAGAGTGCTCTTTTCTCAAAAGCAGAGTGTGTTTCCGGTAAGGCGAGATAGAGTTTGTTTCCCAGTTCTAAAGGAGTTGAGTCACATGCAGTTTTTGTTCCTACGAGCAAGAGTTGTTTTCTGTTAAGAAGAGTCACTATTGTGCTCCATTGCAATACACAGTGCAAATAGCACTCGTGTCTGCTTTCAGCAAGTACAGTGTATTGGACTGAAGAGGAGCTACTGTTCTTGTCAGTTTCCTAAGGAGAGTTGAACTAGATATAGCCCATGTGTGTAGGAAGCACAGATCTTTGTTCTGAGCAAGCACACTGTTCGGACCCCATAGGAAACAAGGTAGAGTAGAAGAGTGCTCTTTTCTCAAAAGCAGAATGTGTTTCTTTTAAGGCGAGCTAGTGTTTGTTTCCCAGTCAGAAATGGAGTTGAATGCCATGCAGTTTCTGGTCCTATGACCAAGAGTTGTTTTCTGGTAAGAAGAGTCACTCTTGCGCTCCCATTGTCATACACAGTACAAATAGCACTGGCGTCTGTTCCCAGCATGTACAGTGTATTGGACTGAAGAGGAGCTACTGTTCTTGTCAGTTTCCTAAGCAGAGTTGAACTAGATATGGCCTGTGTGTGTAGGAAGCACAGTTCTTTGGTCTGAGCAAGCTCACTGTTCGGACCCCGTAGGAAAAACAGTAGAGTAGTAGAGTGCTCTTTTCTCAAAACAGAGTGTGTTTATTTTAAGGCGAGCTAGTGTTTGTTTCCCAGTCAGAAATGGTGTTTAGTCCCATGCAGTTTCTGGTCCTACGAGCAAGAGTTGTTTTCTGGTAAGAAGAGTCACTATTGTGCTCCCATTGCCATACACAGTGCAAATAGCACTCGCGTCTGCTTCCAGCAAGTACAGTGTATTGGACTGAAGAGGAGCTACTGTTCTTGTCAGTTTCCTAAGGAGAGTTGAACTAGATATAGCCCATGTGTGTAGGAAGCACAGTTCTTTGGTCTGAGCAAGCTCACTGTTCGGACCCCATAGGAAACACAGTAGAGTAGAAGAGTGCTCTTTTCTCAAAAGCAGAGTGTGTTTCTTGTAAGGCGAGCTAGTGTTTGTTTCCCAGTCAGAAATGGTATTGAGTCCCATGCCGTTTCTGGTCCTATGAGCAAGAGTTGTTTTTTGGCAAGTAGAGTCACTATTGTGCTCCCATTGCCATACACAGTGCAAATAGCACTCTCGTCTGTTCCCAGCAAGTACAGTGTATTGGACTAAAGAGGAACTACTGTTCTTGTCAGTTTCCTAAGCAGAGTTGAACTAGATATGGCCCCTGAGTGTAGGAAGCACAGTTATTTTGTTCTGAGCAAGCTCACTTTTTGGACCCCTTAGGAAACACAGTGGAGTAGAAGAGTGCTCTTTTCTCAAAACAGAGTGTGTTTCTTGTAAGGAGAGCTAGCGTTTGTTTCCCAGTCCTAAATGGAGTTGAATCACATGCAGTTTCTGGTCCTACGAGCAAGAGTTGTTTTCTGGTAAGAAGAGTCACTATTGCATTCCCATTGCCATACACAGTGCAAATAGCACTCGCGTCTGTTCCCAGCAAGTACAGTGTATTGGACTGAAGGGGAGCTACTGTTCTTTTCAGTTTCCTAAGCGAGTTGAACTAGATGTGTCCCATGTGTGTAGGAAGCACAGTTCTTGTGTTCTGAGCAAGCTCACTGGTCGGACCCAATAGGAAACACAATAGAGTAGAAGAGTGCTCTTTTCTCAAAAGCAGAATGTGTTTCTTTTAAGGTGAGCTAGTGTTTGTTTCTCAGTCAGAAATGGAGTTGAATGCCATGCATTTTCTGGTCCTATGAGCAAGAGTTGTTTTCTGGTAAGAAGAGTCACTATTGCGCTCCCATTGCCAGACACAGTACAAATAGCACTGGCGTCTGTTCCCAGCATGTACAGTGTAATGGACTGAAGCGGAGCTACTGTTCTTGTCAGTTTCCTAAGCAGAGTTGAACTAGATATGGTCCGTGTGTGTAGGAAGCACAGTTCTTTTGTTCTGAGCAAGCTCACTGTTCGGACCGCATAGGAAAAACAGTAGAGTAGAAGAGTGCTCTTTTCTCAAAACAGTGTGTGTTTCTTGTAAGGCGAGCTAGTGTTTGTTTCCCAGTCAGAAATGATGTTGAGTCCCATGCAGTTTCTGGTCCTATGAGCAAGAGTTGTTTTCTGGTAAGTAGAGTCACTATTGTGCTCCCATTTCCATACACAGTGCAAATAGCACTCGCGTCTCTGCCCAGCAAGTAAAGTGTATTGAATTGAAGAGGAGCTACTGTTCGTGTCAGTTTCCTAATCAGAGTTGAAGTAGATATGGCCCGTGTGTGTAGGAAGCACAGTTCTTTTGTTCTGAGCAAGCTCACTGTTCTAACCCATAGGAAACACAGTAGAGTAGAAGAGTGCTCTTTTCTCAAAAGCAGAGTGTGTTTTTTGAAAGGCTAGCTAGTGTTAGTTTCCCAGTCAGAAATGGAGTTGAATCCCATGCAGTTTCTGGTCCTAGGAGCAAGAGTTGTTTTCTGGTAAGAAGAGACAGAATTGTGCTCCCATTTTCATACACAGTGCAAATAGCACTGGCGTCTGTTCCCAGCAAGTACAGTGTATTGGACTGTAGAGGAGCTACTGTTCTTGTCAGTTTCTTAAGCAGAGTTGAACTAGATGTGGCCGTGTGTGTAGGAAGCACAGTTCTTTTGTTCTGAGCAAGCTCACTGTTCTGGCCCTATAGGAAACCCAATAGAGTAGAAGAGTGCTCTTTTCTCAAAAGCAGAGTGTGTTTCCTGTAAGGCGAGCTAGTGTTTGTTTCCCAGTTCTAAATGGAGTTGAATCACATGCAGTTTTTGGTCCTACGAGCAAGAGATGTTTTCTGATAAGAAGAGTCACTATTGCGCTCCCATTGCCATACACAGTACAAATAGCACTCGCCTCTGTCCCAGCAAGTATAGTGTATTGGACTGAAGAGGAGTTACTGTTCTTGTCAGTTTCCTAAGCAGAGTTGAACTAGATATGGCCCGTGTGTGTAGGAAGCACAGTTCTTCTGTTCTGAGCAAGCTCACTGTTTGGACCCCATAGGGAAAACAGTAGAGTAGAAGAGTGCTCTTTTTTCAAAAGCAGAGTGTGTTTCTTGAAAGGTGTGCTAGCATTTGTTTCCCCATCCTAAATGGAGTTGAATCCCATGCAGTTTCTAGTCCTACGAGCAAGAGTTGTTTTCTGGTAAGAAGAGACAGAATTGGGCTCCCATTGTCATACATAGGGCAAATAGCACTGGCGTCTGTTCCCAGCATGTACAGTGCATTGGACTGAAGAGGAGCTACTGTTCTTGTCAGTTTCCTAAGCAGAGTTGAACTAGATATGGCCCGTGTGTGTAGGAAGCACAGTTCTTTTGTTCTGAGCAAGCTCACTGTTTGGACCCAATAGGAAACACAGTAGAGTAGAAGAGTGCTCTTTTCTCAAAAGCAGAGTGTGTTTCTTGTAAGGCGAGCTAGTGTTTGTTTCCCAGTCAGAAATGGTGTTGAATCCCATGCAGTTTCTGGTCCTACGAGAAAGAGTTGTTTTCTGGTAAGAAGAGTCACTATTGCTCTCCCATTGCCATACACAGTGCAAATAGCACTGGCGTCTATTCCCAGCATGTATAGCGTATTGGACTAAAGAGGAGCTACTGTTCCTGTCAGTTTCCTAAGCAGAGTTGAACTAGATATGGCCTGTGTGTGCAGGAAGCAGAGTTCTTTTGTCCTGAGCAAGCTCACTGTTCGGACCCCTTAGGAAACCCAGTAGAGTAGAAGAGTGCCATTTTCTAAAAAGCAGAGTGTTTCTTTTAAGGCGAGCTAGCATTTGTTTCCAAGTCCTAAATAGAGTTAAATCACATACAGTTTCTGGTCCTACGAGCAAGAGTTGTTTTCTCTTAAGAAGAGTCACTATTGTGCTCCCATTGCCATACACAGTGCAAATAGCACTCGCGTCCATTCCCAGCAAGTACAGTGTATTGGACTGAAGAGGAGCTACTGTTCTTGTCAGTTTTCTAAGCAGAGTTGAACTAGATATGGCCCCTGTGCATAGGAAGCACAGTTCTTTTGTTTTGAGCAAGCTCACTGTTCAGACCCAATAGGAAACACAGTAGAGTAGAAGAGTGCTCTTTTCTCAAAAGCAGAGTGTGTTTCTTGTAATTCAAGCTAGTGTTTGTTTCCCAGTCAGAAATGGAGTTGATTTCCATGCAGTTTCTGGACCTACGAGCAAGAGTTGTTTTCTGGTAAGAAGAGTCACTATTGTGCTCCCATTGTCATACACAGGGCAAATAGCACTGGCGTCTGTTCCCAGCATGTACAATGTATTGGACTGAAGAGGAGCTACTGTTCTTGTCAGTTTCCTAAGCAGAGTTGAACTAGATATGGCCCGTGTGTGTAGTAAGAACAGTTCTTTTGTTCTGAGCAAGCTCACTGTTCGGACCCCATAGGAAACACAGTAGAGTAGAAGAGTGCTCTTTCCTCAAAACAGAGTGTGTTTCTTGTAAGGCGAGCTAGTGTTTGTTTCCCAGTCAGAAATGGTGTTGAATCCCATGCAGTTTCTGGTCCTACGAGCAAGAGTTGTTTTCTGGTAAGAAGAGTCACTATTGTGCTCCCATTGTCATACACAGGGCAAATAGCACTGGCGTCTGTTCCCAGCATGTACAGTGTATTGGACTGAAGAGGAGCTACTGTTCTTGTCAGTTTCCTAAGCAGAGTTGAACTAGATATGGCCCGTGTGTGTAGTAAGAACAGTTCTTTTGTTCTGAGCAAGCTCACTGTTCGGACCCCATAGGAAACACAGTAGAGTAGAAGAGTGCTCTTTCCTCAAAACAGAGTGTGTTTCTTGTAAGGCGAGCTAGTGTTTGTTTCCCAGTCAGAAATGGTGTTGAATCCCATGCAGTTTCTGGTCCTACGAGCAAGAGTTGTTTTCTGGTAGGTAGAGTCACTATTGTGCTCTCATTGCCATTCACAGTGCAAATAGCACTCCGTCTGTTCCCAGCAAGTACAGTGTATTGGACTGAAGAGGAGCTACTGTTCTTGTCAGTTTCCTAAGCATAGTTGAACTAGATTTGGCCCGTTTGTGTAGGAAGCAGAGTTCTTTTGTTCTGAGCAAGCTCACTGTTCGGACTCCTTAGGAAACACAGTAGAGTAGAAGAGTGCCGTTTTCTAAAAAGTAGAGTGTGTTTCTTGTAAGGCGAGCCAGCGTTTGTTTACCAGTCCTAAATGGAGATGAATCACATGCAGTTTCTGGTCCTACAAGCAAGAGTTGTTTTTTGGTAAGGAATGTCACTATTGTGCTCCCATTGCCATACACAGTGCAAATAGCACTCGCGACTGTTCACAGCAAGTACAGTGTATTGAACTGAAGAGGAGCTACTGTTCTTGTCAGTTTCTTAAGCAGAGTTGAACTAGATATGGCCTGTGTGTAGGAAGCACAGTTCTTTTGTTATGAGCAAGCTCACTGTTCTGGCCGTATAGGAAACCCAGGGGAGTAGAAGAGTGCTCTTTTCTCAAAAGCAGAGTGTGTTTTTTGAAAGGCGAGCTAGTGTTAGTTTCCCAGTCAGACATGGATTTGAATCCCATGCAATTTCTGGTCCTATGAGCAAGAGTTGTTTTCTGGTAAGAAGAGACAGAATTGCGCTCCCATTTTCATACACAGTGCAAACAGCACTGGCGTCTGTTCCCAGCAAGTACAGTGTATTGCACTGTAGAGGAGCTACTGTTCTTGTCAGTTTCCTAAGCAGAGTTGAACTAGATGTGGCCGCGTGTGTAGGAAGCACAGTTCTTTTGTTATGAGCAAGCTCACTATTCTGGCCCTATAGGAAACCCAGTAGAGTAGAAGAGTGCTCTTTTCTCAAAAGCAGAGTGTGTTTCCGGTAAGGCGAGATAGCGTTTGTTTCCCAGTTCTAAAGGAGTTGAGTCACATGCAGTTTTTGGTCCTACGAGCAAGAGATGATTTCTGATAAGAAGAGTCACTATTAAGCTCTCATTGCCATACACAGTACAAATAGCACTCGCCTCGGTTCCCAGCAAGTATAGTGTATTGGACTGAAGAGGAGCTACTGTTCTTGTCAATTTCCTAAGTAGAGTTGAAGTAGATATTGCCCGTGTGTGTAGGAAGCACAGTTCTTTTGTTATGAGCAAGCTCACTGTTCTGGCCGTATAGGAAACCCAGGGGAGTAGAAGAGTGCTCTTTTCTCAAAAGCAGAGTGTGTTTCCTGTAAGGCGAGCTAGCGTTTGTTTCCCAGTTCTAAATGGAGTTGAATCACATGCAGTTTTTGGTCCTACGAGCAAGAGATGTTTTCTGATAAAAAGAGTCACTATTGTGCTCCCATTGCCATACACAGTACAAATAGCACTCGCCTCTGTTCCCAGCAAGTATAGTGTATTGGACTGAAGAGTAGTTACTGTTCTTGTCAGTTTACTAAGCAGAGTTGAACTAGATGTGGCCCGTGTGTGTAGGAAGCACAGTTCTTTTGTTCTGAGCAAGCTCACTGTTCGGGCCCAATAGGAAAGACAGTAGAGTAGAAGAGTGCTCTTTTCTCAAAAGCAGAGTGTGTTCTTGTAAGGCAAGCTAGCATTTGTTTCCCCGTCCTAAATGGAGTTGGATACCATGCAGTTTCTGGTCCTACGAGCAAGAGTTGTTTTCTGGTAAGAAGAGACAGAATTGCGCTCCCATTGTCATACATAGGGCAAATAGCACTGGCGTCTGTTCCCAGCATGTACAGTGAATTGGACTGAAGACAAGCTACTGTTCTTGTCAGTTTCCTAAGCAGAGTTGAACTGGATATGGCCCGTGTGTGTTGGAAGCACAGTTCTTTTGTTCTGAGCAAGCTCACTGTTCGGACCCCATAGGAAACACAGTAGAGTAGAAGAGTGCTCTTTTCTCAAAAGCAGAGTGTGTTTCTTGTAAGGTGACCTAGCATTCTTTTCCCAGTCCTAAATGGAGTTGAATCAAATGCAGTTTCTGGTCCTACGAGCAAGAGTTGTTTTCTGTTAAGAAGAGTCACCATTGCACTCCCATTGCCATACACAGTGCAAATAGCACTCGCGTCTGTTCCCAGCAAGTACAGTGTATTGGACTGAAGAGGAGCTACTGTTCTTGTCAGTTTCCTAATCAGAGTTGAACTAGATGTGGCCCGTGTGTGGAGCAAGCACTGTTCTTTTGTCTGAGCAAGCTCACTGGTCGGACCCAATAGGAAACACAGTAGAGTAGAAGAGTGCTCTTTTCTCAAAAGCAGAGTGTGTTTTTTGTAAGGCAAGCTATTGTTTGTTTCCCAGTCAGAAATGGAGTTGAATCCCATGCAGTTTCAGGACCTACGAGCAAGAGATTTGTTCTCGTAAGAAGAGTCACTATTGCACTCCTATTGCCATAAACAGTACAAATAGCACTCACGTCTGTTCCCAGCAAGTATATTGTATTGGACTGAAGAGGAGCTACTGTTCTTGTCAGTTTCCTAAGCAGAGTTGAACTAGATATGGCCTATGTGTGTAGGAACTACAGTTGTTTTGTTCTGAGCAAGCTCACTGTTCGGACCCCATAGGAAACACAGTAGAGTAGAAGAATGCTCTTTTCTCAAAAGCAGAATGTGTTTCTTTTAAGGCGAGCTAGTGTTTGTTTCCCAGTCAGAAATGGAGTTGAATGCCATGCAGTTTCTGGTCCTACGAGCAAGAGTTGTTTTCTGGTAAGAAGAGTCACTATTGTGCTCCCATTGCCATACACAGTACAAACAGCACTGGCGTCTGTTCCCAGCATGTACAGTGTATTGGACTGAAGAGGAGCTACTGTTCTTGTCAGTTTCCTAAGCAGAGTTTAACTAGATATGGTATGGCCCCTGTGTGTAGGAAGCACAGTTCTTTTGTTCTGAGCAAGCTCACTGTATGGACCGCATAGGAAATAGAGTAGAGTAGAAGAGTGCTCTTTTCTCAATACAGAGTGTGTTTCTTGTAAGGCGAGCTAGTGTTTGTTTCCCAGTCAGAAATGGTGTTGAGTCCCATGCAGTTTCTGGTTCTACGAGAAAGAGTTGTTTTCTGGTAAGAAGAGTCACTATTGCTCTCCCATTGCCATACACAGTGCAAATAGCACTGGCGTCTGTTCCCAGCATGTACAGCATATTGGACTGAAGAGGAGCTACTGTTCTTGTTAGTTTCCTAAGCAGAGTTGAACTAGATATGGCCTGTGTGTGTAGGAAGCAGAGTTCTTTTGTTCTGAGCAAGCTCACTGTTCGTACCCCATAGGAAACACAATAGAGTAGAAGAGTGCCAATTTCTAAAAAGCAGAGTGTGTTTCTTTTAAGGCAAGCTAGCGTTTGTTTCCCAGTCCTAAATGGAGTTGAGTAACATGCAGTTTCTCATCCTACGAGCAAGAGTTGTTTTCTGGTAAGACGAGTCACTATTGCACTCCCGTCTGTTTCCAGCAAGTTCAGTGTATTGGACTGAAACGAAGCTACTGTTCTTGTCAGTTTCCTAAGCAGAGTTGAACTACATATGGCCCCTGTGTCTAGGAAGCACAGTTCTTTTGTTCTGAGCAAGCTCACTGTTTGGACCTTATAGGAAAAACAGTAGAGTAGAAGAGTGCTCTTTTTTCAAAAGCAGAGTGTGTTTCTTGAAAGGCGAGCTAGTGTTAGTTTCCCAGTCAGAAATGGAGTTAAATCCCATGCAGTTTCTGGTCCTATGAGCAAGAGTTGTTTTCTGGTAAGAAGAGTCACTATTGCGCTCCCATTGTCATACACAGGGCAAAAAGCACTGGCGTCTATTCCCAGCATGTACAGTGTATTGCACTGAAGAGGAGCTACTGTTCTTGTCAGTTTCCTAAGCAGAGTTGAACTAGATATGGCCCATGTGTGTAGGAAGCACAGTTCTTTTGTTCTGAGCAAGATCACTGTTCGGACCCCATAGGAAAAACAGTAGAGTAGAAGAGTGCTCTTTTTTCAAAAGCAGAGTGTGTTCCTTGAAAGGCGAGCTAGTGTTTGTTTCCCAGTCAGAAATGGTGTTGAGTCCCATGCAGTTTCTGGTCCTACGAGCAAGAGTTGTTTTCTGGTAAGTAGAATCACTATTGTGCTTACATTGTCATACACAGTGCAAATAGCACTCTCGTCGGTTCCCAGCAAGTACAGTGTATTGGACTGAAGGGGAGCTACTGTTCTTGTCATTTTCCTAAGCAGAGTTGAACTAGGTATGGCCCCTGAATGTAGGAAGCACAGTTTTTTTGTTCTAAGCAAGCTCACTGTTCGGACCCCTTAGGAAACACAGTAGAGTAGAAGAGTGCTCTTTTCTCAAATGCAGAGTGTGTTTCTTGTAAGGCGAGCTAGCATTTGTTTCCCTGTCTAAATGGAGTTGAATCCCATGCAGTTTCTGGTCCTACGAGCAAGAGTTGTTTTCTGGTAAGAAGAGACAGAATTGTGCTCCCATTGTCATACATAGGGCAAACAGCACTGGCGTCTGTTCCCAGCATGTACAGTGTATTGGACTGAAGACAAGCCACTGTTCTTGTCAGTTTCCTAAGCAGAGTTGAACTAGATATGGCCCGTGTGTGTTGGAAGCACAGTTCTTTTGTTCTGAGCAAGCTCACTGTTTGGACCCCATAGGAAACACAGTAGAGTAGAAGAGTGCTCTTTTCTCAAAAGCAGAGTGTGTTTCTCGTAAGGCGAGCTAGTGTTTGTTTCCCAGTCAGAAATGGTGTTGAATCCCATGCAGTTTCTGGTCAACACGAGCAAGAGTAGTTTTCTGGTAAGAAGAGTCACTATTGTGCTCCCATTGCCATACACAGTGCAAATAGCACAAGTGTCTGTTCCCAGCATGTACAGTGTATTGGACTGAAGAGGAGCCACTGTTCTTGTCAGTTTCCTAAGCAGAGTTGAACTAGATATGGCCCCTGAGTGTAGGAAGCACAGTTCTTTTTTTCTGAGCAAGCTCACTGTTCGGACCCCATAGGAAACACAGTAGAGTAGAAGAGTGCTCTTTTCCCCAAAGCAGAGTGTGTTTCTTGTAAGGCGAGCTAGCGTTTGTTTCCCAGTCCTAAATGGAGTTGAATCACATGCAGTTTCTGCTCCTAAGAGCAAGAGTTGTTTTCTGTTAAAAAGAGTCACCATTGCACTCCCATTGCCATACACAGTGCAAATAGCACTCGCGTCTGTTCCCAGCAAGTACAGTGTATTGGACTGAAGAGGAGCTACTGTTCTTGTCAGTTTCCTAAGCAGAGTTAAACTAGATGTGGCCCCTGAGTGTAGGAAGCACAGTTCTTTTGTTCTGAGCAAGCTCACTGTTCGGCCCCCTAGGAAATACAGTAGAGTAGAAGAGTGCTCTTTTCTCAAAACAGAGTGTGTTTCTTGTAAGGCGAGCTAGTGTTTGTTTCCCAGTCAGAAATGGTGTTGAGTCCCATGCAGTTTCTGGTCCTACGAGAAAGAGTTGTTTTCTGGTAAGAAGAGACACTATTGTGCTCCCATTGTCATACAGAGGGCAAATAGCACTGGCGTCTGTTCCCAGCATGTACAGTGTATTGGACTGAAGAGGAGCTTCTGTTCTTGTCTGTTTCCTAAGCAGAATTGAACTAGATATGGCCCCTGTGTGTAGGAAGCACAGTTCTTTTGTTCTGAGCAAGCTCACTGTTCGGACTCCATAGGAAACACAGTAGAGTAGAAGAGTGCTCTTTTCGCAAAACAGAGTGTGTTTCTTGTAAGGCGAGCTAGTGTTTGTTTCCCAGTCAGAAATGGTGTTGAATCCCATGAAGTTTCTGGTCCTACGAGCAAGAGTTGTTTTCTGGTAAGTAGAGTCACTATTGTGCTCCCATTGCCATACACAGTGCAAGTAGCACTCCGTCTGTTCCCAGCAAGTTCAGTGTATTGGACTGAAGAGGAGCCACTGTTCTTGTCAGTTTCCTAAGCAGAGTTGAACTAGATATGGCCCCTGTGTGTAGGAAGCACAGTTCTTTTTTTCTGAGCAAGCTCACTGATCGGACGCCAGAGGAAACACAGTAGAGTAGAAGAGTGCTCTTTTCTCAAAAGCAGAGTGTGTTTCTTGTAAGGCAAGGTAGCGTTTGTTTCCCAGTCAGAAATGGTGTTGAATCCCATGAAGTTTCTGGTCCTACGAGCAAGAGTTGTTTTCTGTTAAGAAGAGTCACTATTGTGCTCCCATTGCCATACACAGTGCAAATAGCACTCACGTCTGTCCCATCAAGTACAGTGTATTGGACTGAAGAGCAGCTACTGTTCTTGTCAGTTTCCTAAGCAGAGTTGAACTAGATGTGGCCTGTGTGTGTAGGAAGCACAGTTCTTTTGTTCTGAGCAAGCTCACTGTTCGGACCCCATAGAAAATACAGTAGAGTAGAAGAGTGCTCTTTTCTCAAAACAGAGTGTGTTTCTTGTAAGGCGAGCTAGTGTTTGTTTCCCAGTCAGAAATGGTGTTGAGTCCCATGCAGTTTCTGGTCCTAGGAGAAAGAGTTGTTTTCTGGTAAGAAGAGTCACTATTGCTCTACCATTGCCATACACAGTGCAAATAGCACTGGCGTCTATTCCCAGCATGTACAGCATATTGGACTGAAGAGGAGCTACTGTTCTTGTCAGTTTCCTAAGCAGAGTTGAACTAGATATGGCCCGTGTGTGTAGGAAGCAGAGTTCTTTTGTTCTGAGCAAGCACACTGTTCAAACCCCTTAGGAAACACAGTAGAGTAGAAGAGTGCTGTTTTCTAAAAAGCAGAGTGTGTTTCTTGTAAGGCGAGCTAGCATTTGTTTCCCAGTCACATGCCTTTTCTGGTCCTACGAGCAAGAGATGTTTTCTGGTATGAAGAGTCACTATTGCGTTCCCATTGCCATACACAGTACAAATAGCACTCGCGTCTGTTCCCAGCAAGTATAGTGTATTAGACTGATGAGGAGCTACTGTTCTTGTCAGTTTCCTAAGCAGAGTTGAACTAGATATGGCCCCTGTGTGTAGGAAGCACAGTTCTTTTGTACTGAGCAAGCTCACTGTTCGGACCCCATAGGAAAAACAGTAGAGTAGAAGAGAGCTCTTTTTTCAAAAGCAGAGTGTGTTTCTTGAAAGGCGAGCTAGTGTTAGTTTCCCAGTCAGAAATGGAGTTAAATCCCATGCAGTTTCTGGTCCTTTGAGCAAGAGTTGTTTTCTGGTAAGAAGAGTCACTATTGCGCTCCCATTGTCATACACACGGCAAAAAGCACTGGCATCTGTTCCCAGCATGTACAGTGTATTGGACTAGAGGAGCTACTGTTCTTGTCAGTTTCCTAAGCAGAGTTGAATTAGATATGGCCCGTGTGTGTAGGAAGCACAGTTCTTTTGTTCTGAGCAAGCTCACTGTTTGGACACCATGGAAACACAGTAGAGTAGAAGAGTTCTCTTTTCGCAAAACAGAGTGTGTTTCTTGTAAGGCGAGCTAGTGTTTGTTTCCCAGTCAGAAATGGTGTTGAATCCCATGAAGTTTGTGGTCCTAGGAGCAAGAGTTGTTTTCTGGTAAGTAGACTCACTATTGCGCTCCCATTGTCATACACAGTGCAAATAGCACTCCATCTGTTCCCAGCAAGTTTAGTGTATTGGACTGAAGAGGAGCTACTGTTCTTGTCAGTTTCCTAAGCAGAGTTGAACTAGATATGGCCCCTGAGTGTAGGAAGCACAGTTCTTTTTTTCTGAGCAAGCTCACGGTTCGGACGCCAAAGGAAACACAGTAGAGTAGAAGAGTGCTCCTTTCTCAAAAGCAGAGTGTGTTTCTTGAAAGGTGAGCTAGTGTTAGTTTCCCAGTCAGAAATGGAGTTAAATCCCATGCAGTTTCTGGTCCTATGAGCAAGAGTTGTTTTCTGGTAAGAAGAGTCACTATTGTGCTCCCATTGTCATACACAGGGCAAAAAGCACTGGCGTCTATTCCCAGCATGTACAGTGTATTGGACTGAAGAGGAGCTACTGTTCTTGTCAGTTTCCTAAGCAGAGTTGAACTAGATATGGCCCCTGAGTGTAGGAAGCACAGTTCTTTTTTTCTGAGCAAGCTCACTGTTCGGACGCCATAGGAAACACAGTAGAGTAGAAGAGTGCTCTTTTCCCCAAAGCAGAGTGTGTTTCTTGTAAGTCGAGGTAGCGATTGTTTCCCCGTCCTAAATGGAGTTGAATCACATGCAGTTTCTGGTCCTAGGAACAAGAGTTGTTTTCTGGTAAGAAGAGACAGAATTGTGCTTCCATTGTCATACACAGGGAAAATAGCACTGGCGTCTGTTCCCAGGATGTACAGTGTATTGGACTGAAGAGGAGCTTCTGTTCTTGTCAGTTTCCTAAGCAGAGTTGAACTAGATATGGCCCGTGTGTGTAGGAAGCACAGTTCTTTTGCTCTGAGCAAGCTCACTGTTCGGAACCCATAGGAAAAACAGTAGAGTAGAAGAGTGCTCTTTTTTCAAAAGCAGAGTGTGTTTCTTGAAAGGTGAGCTAGTGTTTGTTTCCCAGTCAGAAATGGTGTTGAGTCCGAGGCAGTTTCTGGTCCTAAGAGCAAGAGTTGTTTTCTGGTAAGTAGAATCACTATTGTGCTCCCATTGCCATACACAGTGCAAATAGCACTCTCGTCGTTTCCCAGC
The DNA here is from genome assembly GCF_949786415.1 of Peromyscus eremicus. Lineage (NCBI taxonomy): Eukaryota > Metazoa > Chordata > Mammalia > Rodentia > Cricetidae > Peromyscus > Peromyscus eremicus. The sequence goes on along the minus strand of NW_026734538.1, from coordinate 240,335 downwards.
AAGTACAGTGTATTGGACTGAAGAGGAGCTACTGTTCTTGTCAGTTTCCTAAGCAGAGTTGAACTAGGTATGGCCCCTGTGTGTAGGAAGCACAGTTCTTTTGTTCTAACCAAGCTCACTGTTCGGACCCCATAGGAAACACAGTAGAGTAGAAGAGTGCTCTTTTCTCAAAAGCAGAGTGTGTTTCTCGTAAGGCGAGCTATTGTTTGTTTCCCAGTCAGAAATGGTGTTGAATCCCATGCAGTTTCTGGTCCTACGAGCAAGAGTAGTTTTCTGGTAAGAAGAGTCACTATTGTGCTCCCATTGCCATACACAGTGCAAATAGCACTCCATCTGTTCCCAGCAAGTTCAGTGTATTGGACTGAAGAGGAGCTACTGTTCTTGTCAGTTTCCTAAGCAGAGTTGAACTAGATATGGCCCGTGTGTGTAGGAAGCACAGTTCTTTTGTTCTGAGCAAGCTCACTGTTCGGACTCCATAGGAAACACAGTAGAGTAGAAGAGTGCTCTTTTCGCAAAACAGAGTGTGTTTCTTGTAAGGCGAGCTAGTGTTTGTTTCCCAGTCAGAAATGGTGTTGAATCCCATGAAGTTTGTGGTCCTAGGAGCAAGAGTTGTTTTCTGGTAAGTAGAGTCACTATTGCGCTCCCATTGCCATACACAGTGCAAATAGCACTCCATCTGTTCCCAGCAAGTTCAGTGTATTGGACTGAAGAGGAGCTACTGTTCTTGTCAGTTTCCTAAGCAGAGTTGAACTAGATATGGCCTCTGAGTGTAGGAAGCACAGTTCTTTTTTTCTGAGCAAGCTCACTGTTCGGACGCCATAGGAAACACAGTAGAGTAGAAGAGTGCTCTTTTCCCCAAAGCAGAGTGTGTTTCTTGTAAAGCGAGGTAGCGTTTGTTTCCCTGTCCTAAATGGAGTTGAATCACATGCAGTTTCTGGTCCTAGGAACAAGAGTTATTTTCTGGTAAGAAGAGACAGAATTGCGCTCCCATTGTCATACACAGGGAAAATAGAACTGGCCTCTGTTCCCAGGATGTACAGTGTATTGGACTGAAGACGAGCTACTGTTCTTGTCAGTTTCCTAAGCAGAATTGAACTAGATATGGCCCGTGTGTGTTGGAAGCACAGTTCTTTTGTTCTGATCAAGCTCACTGTTTGGAACCAATAGGAAACACAGTAGAGTAGAAGAGTGCTCTTTTCTCAAAAGCAGAGTGTGTTTCTCGTAAGGCGAGCTAGTGTTTGTTTCCCAGTCAGAAATGGTGTTGAATCCCATGCAGTTTCTGGTCCTACGAGCAAGAGTAGTTTTCTGGTAAGAAGAGTCACTATTGTGCTCCCATTGCCATACACAGTTCAAATAGCACTCGTGTCTGTTCCCAGCATGTACAGTGTATTGGACTGAAGGGGAGCTACTGTTGTCAGTTTCCTAAGCAGAGTTGAACTAGATATGGCCCATGTGTGTAGGAACCACAGTTCTTTTGTTCTGAGCAAGCTCACTGTTCGGACACCATAGGAAACACAGTAGAGTAGAAGAGTGCTCTTTTCTCAAAAGCAGAGTGTGTTTCTTGTAAGGCGAGCTAGCGTTTGTTTCCCAGTCCTAAATGGAGTTGAATCACATGCAGTTTCTGGTCCTACGAGCAAGAGTTGTTTTCTGTTAAGAAGAGTCACCATTGCACTCCCATTGCCATACACAGTGCAAATAGCACTCGCGTCTGTTCCCAGCAAGTACAGTGTATTGGACTGAAGAGGAGCTACTGTTCTTGTCAGTTTCCTAAGCAGAGTTGAACTAGATGTGGCCCGTGTGTGTAGGAAGCACAGTTCTTTTGTTCTGAGCAAGCTCCCTGTTCGGACCCCATAGGAAACACAGTAGAGTAGAAGAGTGCTCTTTTCTCAAAACAGAGTGTGTTTCTTGTAAGGCGAGCTAGTGTTTGTTACCCAGTCAGAAATGGTGTTGAGTCCCATGCGGTTTCTGGTCCTACGATAAAGAGTCGTTTTCTGTTAAGAAGAGTCACTATTGTGCTCCCATTGCCATACACAGTGCAAATAGCACTCGTGTCTGTCCCAGCAAGTACAGTGTATTGGACTGAAGAGGAGCTACTGTTCTTGTCAGTTTCCTAAGCCGAGTTGAACTAGATGTAGCCCGTGTGTGTAGGAAGCACAGATCTTTTGCTCTGAGCAAGCTCACTGTTCAGACCCAATAGGAAACACAGTAGGGTAGAAGAGTGCTCTTTTCTCAAAAGCAGAGTGTGTTCTTGTAATTCAAGCTAGTGTTTGTTTCCCAGTCACAAATGGAGTTGATTCCCATGCAGTTTCTGGTCCTACGAGCAAGAGTTGTTTTCTAGTAAGAAGAGTCACTATTGTGCTCCCATTGTCATATGCAGGGCAAATAGCACTGGCGTCTGTTCCCAGCATGTACAGTGTATTGGACTGAAGAGGAGCTACTGTTCATGTCAGTTTCCTAGGCAGAATTGAACTAGATATGGCCCCTGAGTGTAGGAAGCACAGTTCTTTTGTTCTGAGCAAGCTCACTGTTCTGGCCCTATAGGAAACCCAGTAGAGTAGAAGAGTGTTCTTTGCTCAAAAGCAGAGTGTGTTTCCTGTAAGGCAAGCTAGCGTTTGTTTCCCAGTTCTAAATGGAGTTGAGTCACATGCAGTTTTTGGTCCTACGAGCAAGAGATGTTTTCTGGTAAGAAGAGTCACTATTGTGTTCCCATTGCCATACACAGTACAAATAGCACTCTCGTCTGTTCCCCGCAAGTATAGTGTATTGGACTGAAGAGGAGCTACTGTTCTTGTCAGTTTCCTAAGCAGAGTTGAACTAGATATGGCCCGTGTGTGTAGGAAGCACAGTTCTTTTGTTCTGAGCAAGCTCACTGTTCGGACCCCATAGGAAAAACAGTAGAGTAGAAGAGAGCTCTTTTTTCAAAAGAAGAGTGTGTTTCTTGAAAGGCGAGCTAGTGTTAGTTTCCCAGTCAGAAATGGAGTTAAATCCCATGCAGTTTCTGGTCCTATGAGCAAGAGTTGTTTTCTGGTAAGAAGAGTCACTATTGCGCTCCCATTGTCATACACACGGCAAAACGCACTGGCGTCTGTTCCCAGCATTTACAGTGAATTGGACTGAAGAGGAGCTACTGTTCTTGTCAGTTTCCTAAGCAGAGTTGAACTAGATATGGCCCCTGTGTGTAGGAAGCACAGTTCTTTTGTTCTGAGCAAGCTCACTGTTCGGACTCCATAGGAAACACAGTAGAGTAGAAGAGTGCTCTTTTCGCAAAACAGAGTGTGTTTCTTGCAAGGCGAGCTAGTGTTTGTTTCCCAGTCAGAAATGGTGTTGAATCCCATGAAGTTTCTGGTCCTACGAGCAAGAGTTGTTTTCTGGTAAGTAGAGTCACTATTGCGCTCCCATTGCCATACACAGTGCAAATAGCACTCCGTCTGTTTTCAGCAAGTTCAATGTATTGGACTGAAGAGGAGCCACTGTTCTTGTCAGTTTCCTAAGCAGAATTGAACTAGATATGGCCCCTGAGTGTAGGAAGCACAGTTCTTTTTTTCTGAGCAAGCTCACTGATCGGACGCCAGAGGAAACACAGTAGAGTAGAAGAGTGCTCTTTTCTCAAAAGCAGAGTGTGTTTCTTGTAAGGCGAGGTAGCGTTTGTTTCCCAGTCAGAAATGGTGTTGAATCCCATGGAGTTTCTGGTCCTACGAGCAAGAGTTGTTTTCTGTTAAGAAGAGTCACTATTGCGCTCCCATTGACATACACAGTACAAGTAGCACTCGTGTCTGTTCCCAGCAAGTACAGTGTATTGGAGTGAAGAGGAGCTACTGTTCTTGTCATTTTCCTAAGCAGAGTTGAACTAGATGTGGCCCGTGTTTGTAGGAAGCACAGTTCTTTTGTTCTGAGCAAGCTCACTGTTCGGACCACATAGGAAACACAGTAGAGTAGAAGAGTGCTCTTTTCTCAAAAGAAGAGTGTGTTTCTTGTAAGGCGAGCTAGTGTTTTTTCCCAGTCAGAAATGGAGTTGAATGTGATGCACTTTCTGGCCTACAAGCAAGAGTTGTTTTCTGGTAAGAAGAGTCACTATTGTGCTCCCATTGCCATACACAGTGCAAATAGCACCCGCGTCTGTTCCCAGCATTCACAGGGTATCGGACTGAAGGGGAGATACTGTTCTTGTCAGTTTCCTAAGCAGAGTTGAACTAGATATGGCCCCTGTGTGTAGGAAGCACAGTTCTTTTGTTCTGAGCAAGCTTACTGTTCGGACCCCATAGGAAACACAGTAGAGTAGAAGAGTGCTCTTTTCTCAAAAGCAGAGTGTGTTCTTGTAAGGTGAGCTAGCATTTGTTTCCCAGTCAGAAATTGTGTTGAAACCCATGCAGTTTCTGGTCCTACGAGCAAGAGTTGTTTTCTGGTAAGAAGAGTCACTATTGTGCTCCCATTGTCACACACAGTGCAAATAGCACTGGCATCTGTTCTCAGCATTTACAGTGTAGTGGACTGAAGGGGAGCTACTGTTCTTGTCAGTTTCCTAAGCAGAGTTGAACTAGATATGGCACATGAGTGTAGGAAGAACAGTTATTTTGTTCTGAGCAAGCTCACTGTTCGGACCCAATTGGAAACACAGTGGAGTAGAAGAGTGCTCTTTTCTCAAAAACAGAGTGTGTTTCTCATAAGGCGAGCTAATGTTTGTTTCCCAGTCAGAAATGGTGTTGAATCCCATGCAGTTTCTTGTCCTACGAGCAAGAGTTGTTTTCTGGTAAGAAGAGTCACTATTGCCCTCCCATTGTCACACACAGTGCAAATAGCACTCCGGTCTGTTCCCAGCATGTACAGTGTATTGGAATGAAGGGGAGCTACTCTTCTTCTAGTTTCCTAAGCAGAGTTGAACTAGATATGGCCCCTGTGTGTAGGAAGCACAGTTCTTTTGTTCTGAGCAAGCTCACTTTTCGGACCCCATAGGAAACACAGTAGAGTAGAAGAGTGCTCGTTTCTCAAAAGCAGAGTGTGTTCTTGTAAGGCGAGCTAGCGTTTGTTTCCCAGTTCTAAATGGAGTTGAATCACATGCAGTTTCTGGTCCTACGACCAAGAGTTGTTTTCTGGTAAGAAGAGTCACTATTGCGCTCCCATTGACATACACAGTACAAGTAGCACTCGCGTCTGTTCCCAGCAAGTACAGTGTATTGGAGTGAAGAGGAGCTACTGTTCTTGTCATTTTCCTAAGCAGAGTTGAACTAGATGTGGCCCGTGTTTGTAGGAAGCACAGTTCTTTTGTTCTGAGCAAGCTCAATGTTCGGAACTCATAGGAAACACAGTAGAGTAGAAGAGTGCTCTTTTATCAAAAGCAGAGTGTGTTTCTTGTAAGGCGAGCTAGTGTTTGTTTCCCAGTCAGAAATGGTGTTGATTCCCATGCAGTTTCTGTTCCTACCAGCAAGAGTGTTTTTCTGGTAAGCAGAATCACTATTGAGCTCCATTGTCACACACCGTGCAAACAGCACTCGCGTCTGTTCCCAGCATGTACAGTGTGTTGGACTGAAGGGGTGCTACTTTTCTTGTCAGTTTCCTAAGCAGAGTTGAACAAGATAGGGCCCCTGTGTGTAGAAAGCACAGTTCTTTTGTTCTGAGGAAGCTCACTGTTTGGACCCCATAGGAAACACAGTAGAGTAGATGGGTGCTCTTTTCTCAAAACTGAGTGTGTTCTTGTAAGGCGAGCTAGCGTTTGTTTCCCAGTTCTAAATGGAGTTGAATCACATGAAGTTTCTGGTCCTACGAGCAAGAGTTTTTTTCTGTTAAGAAGAGTCACTATTGCGCTCCCATTGCCATACACAGTGCAAATAGCACTCGTGTCTGTTCCCAGCAAGTACAGTGTATTGGACAGAAGAAGAGCTACTGTTCTTGTGAGTTTCCTAAGCAGAGTTGAACTAGATGTTGCCCGTGTGTGTAGGAAGCACAGTTCTTTTGTTCTGAGCAATATCAATGTTAGGGCCCCATAGGAAACACAGTAGAGTAGAAGAGTGCTCTTTTCTCAAAAGAAGAGTGTGTTTCCTGTAAGGCGAGCTAGTGTTTGTTTCCCAGTCAGAAATGGTGTTGAATCCCTCGCAGTTTCTGGTCCTATGAGCAAGAGTTGTTTTCTGGTAAGAAGAGTCACTATTGCGCTCCCATTGTCACAGACAGTGCAAATAGCACTCGCGTCTGTTTCCAGCAAGTACAGTGTATTGGACTTAAGGGGAGCTACTGTTCTTCTCAGTTTCCTAAGCAGAGTTGAACTAGATATGGCCCCTGTGTGTAGGAAGCACATTTCTTTTGTTCTGAGCAAGCTCACTCTTCGGACCCCATAGGAAACACAGTAGAGTAGAAGCGTGCTCTTTTCTCAAATGCAGAGTGTGTTCTTGTAAGGCGAGCTAGCATTAGTTTCCCAGTCCGAAATGGAGTTGAATCACATGCAGTTTCTGGTCCTACGAGCAAGAGTTGTTTTCTGGTAAGAAGAGACAGAATTGTGCTCCCATTGTCATACTTAGGGCAAATAGCACTGGTGTCTGTTCCCAGCATGTACAGTGTATTGGACTGAAGAGGAGCTACTGTTCTTGTCAGTTTCCTAAGCAGAGTTGAACTAGATATGGCCCATGAGTGTAGGAAGAACAGTTCCTTTGTTGTGAGCAAGCTCACTGTTTGGACCCAATAGGAAACACAGTAGAGCAGAAGAGTGCTCTTTTCTAAAAAGCAGAGTGTGTTTCTCATAAGGCGAGCTACTGTTTCTTTCCCAGTCAGAAATGGTGTTGAGTCCCATGCAGTATCTGGTCCTACGAGCAAGAGTTGTTTTCTGTTAAGAAGTGTCACTATTGCGCTCCCATCCAATACACAGTGCAAATAGCACTCGCGTCTGTTCCCAGCAAGTACAGTTTATTGGACTGAAGAGGAGCTACGGTTCTTTTCAGTTTCCTAAGCAGAGTTGCACTAGATATGGCCCGTTTGTGTAGGAAGCACAGTTCTTTTGTTCTGAGCAAGCTCACTGTTCGGACCCTATAGGAAACACAGTAGAGTAGAAGAGTGCTCTTTTCTCAAAACAGAGTGTGTTTCTTGTAAGGCGAGCTAGTGTTTGTTTGCCAGTCAGAAATGGTGTTGAGTCCCATGCAGTTTCTGTTCCTACGAGCAAGAGTTTTTTTCTGGTAAGTAGAGTCACTATTGCTCTCCCATTGCCATACACAGTGCAAATAGCACTCGCGTCTGTTCCCAGCAAGTACAGTGTATTGGACTGAAGAGGAGCTACTGTTCTTGTCAGTTTCCTAAGCAGAATTGAACTAGATATGGTCCCTGAGTGTAGGAAGCACAGTTCTTTTGTTCTGAGCAAGCTCACTGTTCGGACCCCATAGGAAACACAGTAGAGTAGAAGTGTGCTCTTTTCTCAAAAGCAGAGTGTGTTTCTTGTAAGGCGAGCTAGCGTTTGTTTCCCCATCCTAAATGGAGTTGAATCACATGCAGTTTCTGGTCCTATGAGCAAGAGTTGTTTTCTGTTAAGAAGAGTCACTATTGCGCTCCCATTGCCAAACACAGTGCAAATAGCACACGCGTCTGTTCCCAGCAAGTACAGCGTATTGGACTGAAGAGGAGCTACTGTTCTTGTCAGTTTCCTAAGCAGAATTGAACTAGATATGGCCATGTGTGTAGGAAGCACAGTTCTTTTGTTCTGAGCAAGCTCTCTGTTCTGGCCCTATAGGAAACACTGTAGAGCAGAAGAGTGCTCTTTTCTCAAAAGCAGAGTGTGTTTCTTGTAAGGCGAGCTAGCGTTTTTTTCCCAGTCCTAAATGGAGTTGAATCCCATGCAGTTTCTGGTCCTATGATCAAGAGTTGTTTTCTGGTAAGAAGAGTCACTATTGTGCTCCCATTGCCATACACAGTGCAAATAGCACTCGTGTCTGTTCCCAGCTGTACAGTGTATTGGACTGAAGAGGAGCTACTGTTCTTGTCAGTTTCCTAAGCACAGTTGAACTAGATATGGCCCGTGAGTGTAGGAAGCACAGTTCTTCTGTTCTGAGCAAGCTCACTGTTCAGACTCCAAGGAAACACAGTAGAGTAGAAGAGTGCTCTTTTCTCAAAAGCACAGTGTTTTTCTCATAAGGCGAGCTAGCATTTGTTTCCCAGTCCTAAATGGAGTTGAATCACAACAGTTTCTGGTCCTACGAGCAAGAGTTGTTTCCTGGTAAGAAGAATCACTATTGTGCTCCCATAGCCATACACAGTGCAAATAGCACTCCCGACTGTTCCCAGCAAGTACAGTGTATTATACTGAAGAGGAGCTATTGTTCTTGTCAGTTGCCTAAGCATAGTTGAACTAGATATGGCCCGTGTGTTTAGGAAGCACAGTTCTTTTGTTCTGAGCAAGCTCAATGTTCTGGTCCTATAGGAATCACAGTAGAGTAGAAGAGTGCTCCTTTCTCAAAAGCAGAGTGTGTTTCTTGTAAGGCGAGCTAGCGTTTGTTTTCCCGTCCTAAATGGAGTTGAATCACATGCAGTTTCTTGTCCTATGAGCAAGAATTGTTTTCTGGTAAGAAGAGTCACTATTGTGCTCCCATTTTCATACACAAGGCAAATAGAACTGGCATCTGTTTCCAGCAAGTACAGTGTATTTGACTGAAGATGATCTACTGTTCTTGTCAGTTTCCTAAGCAGAATAGATCTAGATATGGCCATGTGTGTAGGAAGCACAGTTCGTTTGTTCTGAGCAAGCTAACTGTTCGGACCCCGTATGAAAGACAGTAGAGTAGAAGAGTGCTCTTTTCTCAAAAGCAGAGTGTGTTTCTTGTAAGGCGAGCTAGTGTTTGTATCTCAATCAGAAATGGAGTTGAATGCCATGCAGTTTCTGGTCCTACCAGCAAGAGTTATTTTCTGTTAAGAAGAGTCACTATTGTGCTCCCATTGCCATACACAGTACAAATAGCAGTGGCTTCTGTTCCCCGCATATACAGTGAATTGGACTGAAGAGGATATACTGTTCTTGTCAGTTTCCTAAGCAGAGTTGAACTAGATATGGTCCTTGTGTGTAGGAATCACAGTTCTTTGGTCTGAGCAAGCTCACTGTTCGGACCGAGTAGGAAACGCAGTAGAGTAGAAGAGTGCTCTTTTCTCAAAAGCAGAGTGTGTTTCTTGTAAGGCGAGCTAGTGTTTGTTTCCCAGGCCTAAATGGAGTTGAGTCACATGCAGTTTTAGGTCCTACAAGCAAGATTTGTTTTCTGTTAAGAAGAGTCACTATTATGCTCCAATTGCTATACACAGTGCAAATAGCACTTGCGTCTGTTCCCAGCAATTACAGTGTATTGGAATGAAGAGGAGCTACTGTTCTTGTCAGTTTCCTAAGCAGAGTTGAACTAGATATGGTCCGTGTGTGTAGGAAGCACTGTTCTTTGGTCTGAGTAAGCTCACTGTTTGAACCCCTTAGGAAACACATTAGAGTAGAAGAGTGCTCATTTCTCAAAAGCAGAGTGTGTTTCTTTTAAGGCGAGCTAGCATTTGTTTCCCAGTCCTAAATGGAGTTGAATCACATGCAGTTTCTTGTCCTACGTGCAAGAGATGTTTTCTGGTAAGAAGAGTCACTATTGCGCTCCCATTGCCATACACAGTGCAAATAGCACTCGCGTCTGTTCCCAGCAAGTACAGTGTATTGGACTGAAGAGGAGCTACTGTTCTTGTCAGTTTACTAAGCAGAGTTGAACTAGATGTGGCCCGTGTGTGTAGGAAGCACAGTTCTTTTGTTCTGAGCAAGCTCACTGTTCGGGCCCAATAGGAAAGACAGTAGAGTAGAAGAGTGCTCTTTTCTCAAAAGCAGAGTGTGTTTCTTGTAAGGCGAGCTAGTGTTTGTATCTCATTCAGAAATGGAGTTGAATGATATGCAGTTTCTGGTCCTACCAGCAAGAGTTGTTTTCTGTAAAGAAGAGTCACTATTGTGCTCCCATTGCCATACACAGTACAAACAGCACTGGCATCTGTTCGCAGCATGTACAGTGAATTGGACTGAAGAGGATATACTGTTCTTGTCAGTTTCCTAAGCAGAAATGAACTAGATATGGCCCGTGTGTGTAGGAAGCACAGTTCTTTTGTTCTGAGCAAGCTCACTCTTCAGACCCCATAGGAAACACAGTAGAGTAGAAGAGTGCTCTTTACTCAAAAGCAGAGTGTGTTTCTTGTAAGGCGAGCTAGTGTTTGTTTCCCAGTCAGAAATGGTGTTGAGTCCCATGCAGTTTCTGGTCCTACGAGCAAGAGTTGTTTTCTGGTAAGAAGAGACAGAATTGTGCTCCCATTTTCATACATAGGGCAAATAGCACTGGTGTCTGTTCCCAGCATGTACAGTGTATTGGACTGAAGAGGAGCTACTGTTCTTGTCAGTTTCCTAAGCGGAGTTGAACTAGATATGGCCCATGAGTGTAGGAAGAACAGTTCCTTTGCTGTGAGCAAGCTCACTGTTTGGACCCAATAGGAAACACAGTAGAGTAGAAGAGTGCTCTTTTCTAAAAAGCAGAGTGTGTTTCTCATAAGGCGAGCTACTGTTTCTTTCCCAGTCAGAAATGGTGTTGAGTCCCATGCAGTTTCTGGTCCTACGAGCAAGAGTTGTTTTCTGTTAAGAAGTGTCACTATTGTGCTCCCATCCAATACACAGTGCAAATAGCACTCGCGTCTGTTCCCAGCAAGTACAGTTTATTGGACTGAAGAGGAGCTACGGTTCTTTTCAGTTTCCTAAGCAGAGTTGCACTAGATATGGCCCGTTTGTGTAGGAAGCACAGTTCTTTTGTTCTGAGCAAGCTCACTGTTCGGACCCTATAGGAAACACAGTAGAGTAGAAGAGTGATCGTTTCTCAAAACAGAGTGTGTTTCTTGTAAGGCGAGCTAGTGTTTGTTTGCCAGTCAGAAATGGTGTTGAGTCCCATGCAGTTTCTGTTCCTACGAGCAAGAGTTTTTTTCTGGTAAGTAGAGTCACTATTGCTCTCCCATTGCCATACACAGTGCAAATAGCACTCGCGTCTGTTCCAAGCAAGTACAGTGTTTTGGACTGAAGAGGAGCTACTGTTCTTGTCAGTTTCCTAAGCAGAATTGAACTAGATATGGTCCCAGAGTGTAGGAAGCACAGTTCTTTTGTTCTGAGCAAGCTCACTGTTCGGACCCCATAGGAAACACAGTAGAGTAGAAGAGTGCTCTTTTCTCAAAAGCAGAGTGTGTTTCTTGTAAGGCGAGCTAGCGTTTGTTTCCCCATCCTAAATGGAGTTGAATCACATGCAGTTTCTGGTCCTATGAGCAAGAGTTGTTTTCTATTAAGAAGAGTCACTATTGTGCTCCTATTGCCAAACACAGTGCAAATAGCACACGCGTCTGTTCCCAGCAAGTACAGCGTATTGGACTGAAGAGGAGCTACTGTTCTTGTCAGTTTCCTAAGCAGAATTGAACTAGATATGGCCATGTGTGTAGGAAGCACAGTTCTTTTGTTCTGAACAAGCTCTCTGTTCTGGCCCTATAGGAAACACTGTAGAGCAGAAGAGTGCTCTTTTCTCAAAAGCAGAGTGTGTTTCTTGTAAGGCTAGCTAGTGTTTTTTTCCCAGTCCTAAATGGAGTTGAATCCCATGCAGTTTCTGGTCCTATGATCAAGAGTTGTTTTCTGGTAAGAAGAGTCACTATTGTGCTCCCATTGCCATACACAGTGCAAACAGCACTCGTGTCTGTTCCCAGCTGTACAGTGTATTGGACTGAAGAGGAGCTACTGTTCTTGTCATTTTCCTAAGCAGAGTTGAACTAGATGTGGCCCGTGTGTATAGGAAGCACAGTTATTTTGTTCTGAGCAAGCTCACTTTTCGGACCCCTAGGAAACACAATAGAGTAGAAGAGTGCACTTTTCTCAAAAGCAGAGTGTGTTTCTTGTAAGGCGAGCTAGCGTTTGTTTCCCCGTCCTAAATGGATTTGAATCACATGCAGTTTCTGGTCCTACGAGCAAGAGTTGTTTTCTGGTAAGAAGAGACAGAATTGGGCTCCCATTGTCATATATAGGGCAAATAGCACTGGCGTCTGTTCCCAGCATGTACACTATAATGGACTGAAGAGGATCTACTGCTCTTGTCAGTTTTTTAAGAAGAGTTGAACTAGATATGGCCCATGTGTGTAGGAAGCACAGTTCTTTGGTTCTGAGCAAGCTCACTGTTTGATCCCAATAGGAAACAGAGTAGAGTAGAAGAGTGCTCTTTTCTCAAAAGCAGAGTGTGTTTCTCCTAAGGCGAGCTAATGTTTGTTTCCCAGTCAGAAATGGTGTTGAATCCCATGCAGTTTCTGGTCCTATGAGCAAGAGTTTTTTTCTGGTAAGAAGAGTCACTATTGTGCTACCAATGTCACACACAGTGCAAATAGCATTCGAGTCTGTTCCAAGCATGTACAGTGTATTGGACTGAAGGGGAGCTATTCTTCTTCTCAGTTTCCTAAGCAGAGTTGAACTAGATATGGCCCCTGTGTGTGGGAAGCAGAGTTCTTTTGTTCTGAGCAAGCTCACTGTTCGGACACCATAGGAAACACAGTAGAGTAGAAGAGTGCTCTTTTCTCAAAAGCAGAGTGTGTTCTTGAAAGTTGAGCTAGCGTTTGTTTCCCAGTTCTAAATGGAGTTGAATCACATGCAGTTTCTGGTCCTAAGAGCAAGAGTTGTTTTCTGGTAAGAAGAGTCACTATTGTGCTCCCGTTGACATACACAGTGCAAATAGCACTCCCGACTGTTCCCAGGAAGTACAGTGTATTATACTGAAGAGGAGCTATTGTTCTTGTCAGTTTCCTAAGCAGAGTTGAACTAGATATGGTCCGTGTGTGTAGGAAGCACAGTTCTTTGGTCTGAGCAAGCTAACTGTTCGGACCCCGTAGGAAACGCAGTAGAGTAGAAGAGTGCTCTTTTCTCAAAAGCAGAGTGTGTTTCTTGTAAGGCGAGCTAGTGTTTGTTTCCCAGTCCTAAATGGAGTTGAGTCACATGCAGTTTTCGGTCTTACAAGCAAGATTTGTTTTCTGTTAAGAAGAGTCACTATTACGCTCCAATTGCTATACACAGTGCAAATAGCCCTTGCGTCTGTTCCCAGCAATTACAGTGTATTGGAATGAAGAGGAGCTACTGTTCTTGTCAGTTTCCTAAGCAGAGTTGAAGTAGATATGGTCCGTGTGTGTAGGAAGCACAGTTCTTTGGTCTGAGCAAGCTCACTGTTCGGACCCCATAGGAAACACAGTAGAGTAGAAGAGTGCCGTTTTCTGAAAAGCAGAGTGTGTTTCTTATAAGGCGAGCTAGTGTTTGTTTCCCAGTCAGAAATGGTGTTGAATCCCATGCAGTTTCTGGTCCTATGAGCAAGAGTTGTTTTCTGGTAAGAAGAGTCACTATTCTGCTATCATTGCCACACACAGTTCAAATAGCACTCGCGTCTGTTCCCAGCATGTACAGTGTATTGGACTGAAGAGGAGCTACTGTTCTTGTCAGTTTCCTAAGCAGAGTTGAACTAGATGTGGCCCGTGTGTATAGGAAGCACAGTTCTTTTGTTCTGAGCAAGCTCACTGTTTGGACCCCATAGGAAACACAGTAGAGTAGAAGAGTGCTCTTTTCTCAAAAGCAGAGTGTGCTTCTTGTAAGGCGAGCTAGTGTTTGTTTCCCAGTCAGAAATGGTGTTGAGTCCCATGCAGTTTCTGGTACTATGAGCAAGAGTTGTTTTCTGGTAAGTAGAGACACTATTGCGCTCCCATTGCCATACACAGTGCAAATAGCACTCGTGTTTGTTCCCAGCAAGTACAGTGTATTGGACTGAAGAGGATCTACTGTTCTTGTCAGTTTCCTAAGCAGAGTTGAACTAGATATGGCCCCTGAGTGTAGGAAGCACAGTTCTTTTGTTCTGAGCAAGCTCACTTTTCGGACCCCATAGGAAACACAGTAGAGTAGAAGAGTGGTCTTTGCTCAAAAGCAGAGTGTGTTCTTGTAAGGCGAGCTAGCATTTGTTTCCCAGTCCTAAATGGAGTTGAATCACATGCAGTTTCTGGTCCTAGGAGCAAGAGTTGTTTTCTGGTAAGAAGAGTCACTATTGCACTCCCTTTACCATACACAGTGCAAATAGCACTCGCGTCTGATCCCAGCAAATACAGTGTATTAGACTGAAGAGGAGCTACTGTTCTTCTCAGTTTCCTAAGCAGAGTTGAACTAATATGGCCCGTGTGTGTAGGAAGCAGAGTTCTTTTGTTCTGAGCAAGCTCACTCTTCGGACCGCATAGGAAACACAGTAGCGTAGAAGAGTGCCGTTTTCTGAAAAGCAGAGTGTGTTTCTTGTAAGGCGAGCTAGCATTTGTTTCCCAGTCCTAAATGGAGTTGAATCACATGCAGTTTCTGGTCCTAGGAGCAAGAGTTGTTTTCTGGTAAGAAGAGTCACTATTGCGCTCCCATTGCCATACCCAGTACAAATAGCACTCACTTCTGTTCTCAGCAAGTACAGTGTATTGGACTGAAGAGGAGCTACTGTTCTTGTCAGTTTCCTAAGCAGAGTTGAACTAGATATGTCCCGTGTGTGTAGGACGCAGAGTTCTTTTGTTCTGAGCAAGCTCACTGTTTGGAACCCATAGGAAACACAGTAGCATAGAAGAGTGCCGTTTTCTGAAAAGCAGAGTGTGTTTCTTGTAAGGCGAGCTAGTGTTTGTTTCCCAGTCAGAAATGGTGTTGAATCCCATTCAGTTTCTGGTCCTATGAGCAAGAGTTGTTTTCTGTTAAGAAGAATCACTATTCTACTATCATTGCCACACACAGTGCAAATAGCACTCGCATCTGTTCCCAGCATGTACAGTGTATTGGACTGAAGAGGATCTACTGTTCTTGTCATTTTCCTAAGCAGAGTTGAACTAGATGTGGCCCGTGTGTATAGGAAGCACAGTTCTTTTGTTCTGAGCAAGCTCATTGTTCGGACCCCATAGGAAAAACAGTAGAGTAGAAGAGTGCTCTTTTCTCAAAAGCAGAGTGTGATTCTTGTAAGGCGAGCTAGTGTTTGTTTCCCAGTCAGAAATGGTGTTGAGTCCCATGCAGTTTCTGGTACTATGAGCAAGAGTTGTTTTCTGGTAAGTAGAGACACTATTGCGCTCCCATTGCCATACACAGTGCAAATAGCACTCGTGTCTGTTCCCAGCAAGTACAGTGTATTGGACTGAAGAGGATCTACTGTTCTTGTCAGTTTCCTAAGCAGAGTTGAACTAGATATGGCCCCTGAGTGTAGGAAGCACAGTTCTTTTGTTCTGAGCAAGCTCACTTTTCGGACCCCATAGGAAACACAGTAGAGTAGAAGAGTGCTCTTTTCTCAAAAGAAGAATGTGTTTCTTGTAAGGCGAGCTAGTGTTTTTTCCCAGTCAGAAATGGAGTTGAATGCCATGCAGTTTCTGGCCTACAAGCAAGAGTTGTTTTCTGGTAAGAAGAGTCACTATTGCGCTCCCATTGCCATACACAGTGCAAATAGCACCGGCGTCTGTTCCCAGCATTCACAGGGTATCGGACTGAAGGGGAGCTACTGTTCTTGTCAGTTTCCTAAGCAGAGTTGAACTAGATATGGCCCCTGTGTGTAGGAAGCACAGTTCTTTTGTTCTGAGCAAGCTCACTGTTCGGACCCCATAGGAAACACAGTAGAGTAGAAAAGTGCTCTTTTCTCAAAACAGTGTGTGTTTCTTGTAAATCGAGCTAGTGTTTGTTTCCCAGTCAGAAATGGTGTTGAGTCCCATGCAGTTTCTGGTCCTACCTGCTAGAGTTGTTTTCTGGTAAGTAGAGTCACTATTGCGCTCCCATTGCCATACACAGTGCAAATAGCACTCGTGTCTGTTCTCATTCAGTACAGTGTATTGGACTGAAGAGGAGCTACTTTTCTTGTCAGTTTCCTAAGCAGAGTTGAACTAGATATGCCCCCTGATTGTAGGAAGCACAGTTCTTTTGTTCTGAGCAAGCTCACTGTTCGGACACCATAGGAAACACAGTAGAGTAGAAGAGTGCACTTTTCTCAAAAGAAGAGTGTGTTTCCTGTAAGGAGAGCTAGTGTTTGTTTCACAATCAGAAATGGTGTTGAATCCCATGCAGTTTCTGGTCCTACGAACAAGAGTTGTTTTCTGGTAATTAGAGTCACTATTGCGCTCCCATTGTCACAGACAGTGCAAATAGCACTCGCGTCGGTTTCCAGCAAGTACAGTGTATTGGACTTAAGGGGAGCTACTGTTCTTCTCAGTTTCCTAAGCAGAGTTGAACTAGATATGGCCCCTGTGTGTAGGAAGCACAGTTTTTTTGTTCTGAGCAAGCTCACTTTTCGGACACCATAGGAAACACAGTAGAGTAGAAGCGTGCTCTTTTCTCAAATGCAAAGTGTGTTCTTGTAAGGCGAGCTAGCGTTAGTTTCCCAGTCCTAAATGGAGTTGAATCACATGCAGTTTCTGGTCCTAAAGCAAGAGTTGTTTTCTGTTAAGAAGAGTCACTATTGTGCTCCCATTGCCATACACAGTGCAAATAGCACTCGCGTCTGTTCCCAGCAAGTACAGTGTATTGGACTGAAGAGGAGCTACTGTTCTTCTCAGTTTCCTAAGCAGAGTTGAACTAGATGTGGCCCGTGTGTATAGGAAGCACAGTTCTTTTGTTTTGAGCAAGCTCACTGTTCGGACACCTTAGGAAACACAGTAGAGTAGAAGAGTGCTCTTTTCTCAAAAGCAGAGTGTGTTTCTTGTAAGGTGAGCTAGTGTTTGTTTCCCAGTCAGAAATGGTGTTGAGTCCCATGCAGTTTCTGGTCCTACGAGCAAGAGTTGTTTTCTGGTAAGTAGAGTCACTATTGTGCTCCCTTTGCAATACACAGTGCAAATAGCACTAGTGTCTGTTCCCAGCAATTACAGTGTATTGGACTGAAGAGGAGCTACTGTTTTTGTCAGTTTCCTAAGCAGAGTTGAACTAGATATGGCCCCTGAGTGTAGGAAGCACAGTTCTTTTGTTCTGAGCAAGCTCACTTTTCGGACCCCATAGGAAACACAGTAGAGTAGATGAGTGCACTTTTCTTAAAAGCAGAGTGTGTTTCTTGTAAGGCGAGCTAGCATTTGTTTCCCAGTCCTAAATGGAGTTGAATCACATGCAGTTTCTGGTCCTACGAGCTAGAGTTGTTTTCTGGTAAGAAGAGACAGAATTGTGCTCCCATTGTCATACATAGGGCAAATAGCACTGGCGTCTGTTCCCAGCATGTACAGTGTATTGGACTGTAGAGGAGCTACTGTTCTTGTCAGTTTCCTAAGCAGAATTGAACTAGATATGGCTCATGAGTGTAGGAAGAACAGTTCCTTTGTTCTGAGCAAGCTCACTGTTTGGACCCAATAGGAAACACAGTAGAGTAGAAGAGTGCTCTTTTCTGAAAAGCAGAGTGTGTTTCTCATAAGGCGAGCTACTGTTTCTTTCCCAGTCAGAAATGGTGTTGAGTCCCATGCAGTTTCTGGTCCTACCAGCAAGAGTTGTTTTCTGTTAAGAAGAGTCACTATTGCGCTCCCATTGCCATACACAGTGCATATAGCACTCGCGTCTGTTCCCAGCAAGTACAGTGTATTGGAATGAAGAGGAGCTACTGTTCTTGTCAGTTTCCTAAGCAGAGTTGCATTAGATATGGCCCGTTTGTGTAGGAAGCACAGTTCTTTTGTTCTGAGCAAGCTCACTCTTTGGACCCTAAAGGAAACACAGTAGAGTAGAAGAGTGCTCGTTTCTCAAAACAGAGTGTGTTTCTTGTAAGGCGAGCTAGTGTTTGTTTGCCAGTCAGAAATGGTGTTGAGTCCCATGCAGTTTCTGGTCCTACCAGCAAGAGTTTTTTCCTGGTAAGTAGAGTCACTATTGCTCTCCCATTGCCATACACAGTTCAAATAGCACTCGCGTCTGTTCCCAGCAAGTACAGTGTATTGGACTGAAGAGGAGCTACTGTTCTTGTCAGTTTCCTAAGCAGAACTCAACTAGATATGCTCCCTGAGTGTAGGAAGCACAGTTCTTTTGTTGTGAGCAAGCTCACTGTTCGGACCCCATAGGAAACACAGTAGAGTAGAAGAGTGCTCTTTTCTCAAAAGCAGAGTGTGTTTCTTGTAAGGCGAGCTAGCGTTTGTTTCCCCGTCCTAAATGGAGTGGAATCACATGCAGTTTCTGGTCCTATGAGCAAGAGTTGTTTTCTGTTAAGAAGAGTCACTATTGCGCTCCCATTGCCATACACAGTGCAAATAGCACTCGTGTCTGTTCCCAGCAAGTACAGTGTATTGGACTGAAGAGGAGCTACTGTTCTTCTCAGTTTCCTAAGCAGAGTTGAACTAGATGTGGCCCGTGTGTATAGGAAGCACAGTTCTTTTGTTCTGAGCAAGCTCACTGTTCGGACACCTTAGGAAACACAGTAGAGTAGAAGAGTGCTCTTTTCTCAAAAGCAGAGTGTGTTTCTTGTAAGGCGAGCTAGTGTTTGTTTCCCAGTCAGAAATGGTGTTGAGTCCCATGCAGTTTCTGGTCCTACGAGCAAGAGTTGTTTTCTGGTAAGTAGAGTCACTATTGCGCTCCCTTTGCCATACACAGTGCAAATAGCACTCGCATCTCTTTCCAGCCATACAGCGTATTGGACTGAAGACGAGCTACTGTTCTTGTCAGTTTCCTAAGCAGAATTGAACTAGATATGGCCATGTGTGTAGGAAGCACAGTTCTTTTGTTCTGAGCAAGCTCTCTGTTCTGGCCCTATAAGAAACATTGTAGAGCAGAAGAGTGCTCTTTTCTCAAAACAAGAGTGTGTTTCTTGTAAGGCGAGCTAGCTTTTTTTTCCCAGTCCTAAATGGAGTTGAATCCCACGCAGTTTCTGGTCCTATGAGCAAGAGTTGTTTTCTTGTAAGAAGAGTCACTATTGTGCTCCCATTGCCATACACAGTGCAAACAGCACTCGTGTCTGTTCCCAGCCGTACAGTGTATTGGACTGAAGAGGAGCTACTGTTCTTGTCAGTTTCCTAAGCAGAGTTGAACTAGATATGGCCAGTGTGTGTAGGAAGCACAGTTCTTTTGTTCTGAGCGAGCTCACTTTTTGGACTCCATAGGAAAAACAGTAGAGTAGAAGAGTGCTCTTTTCTCAAAAGAACAGTGTTTTCTCATAAGGCGAGCTAGCGTTTGTTTCCCAGTTCTAAATGGAGTTGAATCACAACAGTTTCTGGTCCTACGAGCAAGAGTTGTTTCCTGGTAAGAAGACTCAATATTGTGCTCCCATAGCCATACACAGTGCAAATAGCACTCCCGTATGTTCCCAGCAAGTACAGTGTATTATACTGAAGAGGAGCTATTGTTCTTGTCAGTTTCCTAAGCAGAGTTGAACTAGATATGGCCCCTGAGTGTAGGAAGCACAGTTCTTTTGTTCTGAGCAAGCTCACTTTTCGGACCCCATAGGAAACACAGTAGAGTAGAAGAGTGCTCTTTTCTCAAAAGAAGAGTGTGTTTCTTGTAAGGCGAGCTAGTGTTTTTTCCCAGTCAGAAATGGAGTTGAATACCATGCAGTTTCTGGCCTACAAGCAAGAGTTGTTTTCTGGTAAGAAGAGTCACTATTGCGCTCCCATTCCCATACACAGTGCAAATAGCACAGGCGTCTGTTCCCAGCATTCACAGGGTATCGGACTGAAGGGGAGCTACTGTTCTTGTCAGTTTCCTAAGCAGAGTTGAACTAGATATGGCCCCTGTGTGTAGGAAGCACAGTTCTTTTGTTGTGAGCAAGCTCACTGTTCGGACCCCATAGGAAACACAGTAGAGTAGAAGAGTGGTCTTTGCGCAAAAGCAGAGTGTGTTCTTGTAAGACGAGCTAGCGTTTGTTTCCCAGTCCTAAATGCAGTTGAATCACATGCAGTTTATGGCCCTACGAGCAAGAGTTGTTTTCTGGTAAGAAGAGTCACTATTGCACTCACATTGCCATACACAGTGCAAATAGCACTCGCGTCTGATCCCAGCAAATACAGTGTATTGGACTTAAGAGGAGCTACTGTTCTCAGTTTCCTAAGCAGAGCTGAACTAATATGGCCCGTGTGTGTAGGAAGCAGAGTTCTTTTGTTCTGAGCAAGCTCACTCTTCGGACCCCATAGGAAACACAGTAGCGTAGAAGAGTGCCGTTTTCTGAAAAGCAGAGTGTGTTTCTTGTAAGGCGAGCTAGCGTTTGTTTCCCAGTCCTAAATGGAGTTGAGTCACATGCAGTTTCTGGTCCTACCAGCAAGAGTTGTTTTCTGGTAAGAAGAGTCTCTATTGCGCTCCCATTGCCATACCCAGTACAAATAGCACTCACGTCTGTTCTCAGCAAGTACAGTGTATTGGAATGAAGAGGAGCTACTGTTCTTGTCAGTTTCCTAAGCAGAGTTGAACTAGATAGGGCCCGTGTGTGTAGGAAGCAGAGTTCTTTTGTTCTGAGCAAGCTCCCTGTTTGGACCCCATAGGAAACACAGTAGCGTAGAAGAGTGCCGTTTTCTGAAAAGCAGAGTGTGTTTCTTGTAAGGCGAGCTAGTGTTTGTTTCCCAGTCAGAAATGGTGTTGAATCCCATTCAGTTTCTGGTCCTATGAGCAAGAGTTGTTTTCTGTTAAGAAGAGTCACTATTCTGCTATCATTGCCACACACAGTGCAAATAGCACTCGCGTCTGTTCCCAGCATGTACAGTGTATTGGACTGAAGAGGAGCTACTGTTCTTGTCATTTTCCTAAGCAGAGTTGAACTAGATGTGGCTCGTGTGTATAGGAAGCACAGTTCTTTTGTTCTGAGCAAGCTCACTGTTCGGACCCCATAGGAAACACAGTAGAGTAGAAGAGTGCTCTTTTCTCAAAAGCAGAGTGTGATTCTTGTAAGGCGAGCTAGTGTTTGTTACCCAGTCAGAAATGGTGTTGAGTCCCATGCAGTTTCTGGTCCTATGAGCAAGAGTTGTTTTCTGGTAAGTAGAGACACTATTGAGCTCCCATTGCCATACACAGTGCAAATAGCACTCGTGTCTGTTCCCAGCAAGTACAGTGTATTGGACTGAAGAGGATCTACTGTTCTTGTCAGTTTCCTAAGCAGAATTGAACTAGATATGGCCCCTGAGTGTAGGAAGCACAGTTCTTTTGTTCTGAGCAAGCTCACTTTTCGGACCCGATAGGAAACACAGTAGAGTAGAAGAGTGCTCTTTTCTCAAAAGAAGAGTGTGTTTCTTGTAAGGCGAGCTAGTGTTTTTTCCCAGTCAGAAATGGAGTTGAATGCCATGCAGTTTCTGGCCTACAAGCAAGAGTTGTTTTCTGGTAAGAAGAGTCACTATTGTGCTCCCATTGCCATACACAGTGCAAATAGCACTCGCGTCTGTTCCCAGCAAGTACAGTGTATTGGACTGAAGAGGAGCTACTGTTCTTCTCAGTTTCCTAAGCAGAGTTGAACTAGATATGGCCCCTGTGTGTAGGAAGCACAGTTTTTTTGTTCTGAGCAAGCTCACTGTTCGGACCCCATAGGAAACACAGTAGAGTAGAAGAGTGCTCTTTTCTCAAATGCAGAGTGTGTTCTTGTAAGGCGAGCTAGCGTTAGTTTCCCAGTCCTAAATGGAGTTGAATCACATCCAGTTTCTGGTCCTACGAGCAACAGTTGTTTTCTGTTAAGAAGAGTCACTATTGCGCTCCCATTGCCATACACAGTGCAAATAGCACTCGCGTCTGTTCCCAGCAATTACAGTGTATTGGACTGAAGAGGAGCTACTGTTCTGGTCAGTTTCCTAAGCAGAGTTGAACTAAATATGGCCCGTGTGTGTAGGAAGCACAGTTCTTTTTTTCTGAGCAAGCTCACTCTTCGGACCCTATAGGAAACACAGTAGAGTAGAAAAGTGCTCTTTTCTCAAAACAGAGCGTGTTTCTTATAAATCGAGCTAGTGTTTGTTTCCCAGTCAGAAATGGTGTTGAGTCCCATGCAGTTTCTGGTTTTACCTGCTAGAGTTGTTTTCTGGTAAGTAGAGTCACTATTGCACTCCCATTGCCATACACAGTGCAAATAGCACTCGCGTCTGTTCCCAGCAAGTACAGTGTATTGGACTGAAGAGGAGCTACTGTTCTTCTCATTTTCCTAAGCAGAGTTGAACTAGATGTGGCCCGTGTGTATGGGATGCACAGTTCTTTTGTTCTGAGCAAGCTCACTCTTTGGACCCTAAAGGAAACACAGTAGAGTAGAAGAGTGCTCGTTTCTCAAAACAGAGTGTGTTTCTTGTAAGGCGAGCTAGTGTTTGTTTGCCAGTCAGAAATGGTGTTGAGTCCCATGCAGTTTCTGGTCCTACGAGCAAGAGTTTTTTTCTGGTAAGTAGAGTCACTATTGTGCTCCCATTGTCACACACAGTGCAAAGAGCACTCGCGTGTGTTCCCAGCATGTACAGTGTATTGGACTGAAGGGGTGCTACTGTTCTTGTCAGTTTCCTAAGCAGAGTTGAACAAGATAGGGACCCTGTGTGTAGGAAGCACAGTTCTTTTGTTCTAAGGAAGCTCACTGTTCGGACCCCATAGGAAACACAGTAGAGTAGAAGAGTGCTCTTTTCTCAAAAGCAGAGTGTGATTCTTGTAAGGCAAGCTAGTGTTTGTTTCCCAGTCAGAAATGGTGTTGAGTCCCATGCAGTTTGTGGTCCTACGAGCAAGATTTGTTTTCTGGTAAGTAGAGTCAGTATTGCGCTCCCATTGCCATACACAGTGCAAATAGCACTCGTGTCTGTTCTCATTAAGTGCAGTGTATTGGACTGAAGAGGAGCTACTGTTCTTGTCAGTTTCCTAAGCAGAGTTGAACTAGATATGCCTGCTGATTGTAGGAAGCACAGTTCTTTTGTTCTGAGCAAGCTCACTGTTCGGACACCATAGGAAACACAGTAGAGTAGAAGAGTGCACTTTTCTCAAAAGAAGAGTGTGTTTCCTGTAAGGACGCTAGTGTTTGTTTCACAATCAGAAATGGTGTTGAATCCCATGCAGTTTCTGGTCCTACGAACAAGAGTTGTTTTCTGGTAAGAAGATTCAGTATTGCGCTCCCATTGTCACAGACAGTGCAAATAGCACTCGCGTCTGTTTCCAGCAAGTACAGTGTATTGGACTTAAGGGGAGCTACTGTTCTTCTCAGTTTCCTAAGCAGAGTTGAACTAGATATGGCCCCTGTGTGTAGGAAGCACAGTTTTTTTGTTCTGAGCAAGCTCACTGTTCGGACCCCATAGGAAACACAGTAGAGTAGAAGCGTGCTCTTTTCTCAAATGCAGAGTGTGTTCTTGTAAGGCGAGCTAGCGTTAGTTTCCCAGTCCTAAATGGAGTTGAATAACATGCAGTTTCTGGTCCTACGAGCAAGAGTTGTTTTCTGTTAAGAAGAGTCACTATTGCGCTCCCATTGCCATACACAGTGCAAATAGCACTCGCGTCTGTTCCCAGCAAGTACAGTGTATTGGACTGAAGAGGAGCTACTGTTCTTGTCATTTTCCTAAGCAGAGTTGAACTATTTGTGGCCCGTGTGTATAGGAAGCACAGTCCTTTTGTTCTGAGTAAGCTCACTGTTCGGACACCTTAGGAAACACAGTAGAGTAGAAGAGTGCTCTTTTCTCAAAAGCAGAGTGTGTTTCTTGTAAGGCGAGCTAGTGTTTGTTTCCCAGTCAGAAATGGTGTTGAGTCCCATGCAGTTTCTGGTCCTACGAGCAAGAGTTGTTTTCTGTTAAGAAGAGTCACTATTGTGCTCCCATTGCCATACACAGTGCAAATAGCACTTGCGTCTGTTCCCAGCAAGTACAGTGTATTGGACTGAAGAGGAGCTACTTTTCTTGTCAGTTTCCTAAGAAGAACTGAACTAGATATGGTCCCTGAGTGTAGGAAGCACAATTCTTTTGTTCTGAGCAAGTTCACTGTTCGGACCCCATAGGAAACACAGTAGACTAGAAGAGTGCTCTTTTCTCAAAAGCAGAGTGTGTTTCTTGTAAGGTGAGCTAGCGTTTGTTTCCCCGTCCTAAATGGAGTGGAATCACATGCAGTTTCTGGTCCTATGAGCAAGAGTTGTTTTCTGTTAAGAAGAGTCACTATTGCGCTCCCATTGCCATACACAGTGCAAATAGCACTCGCATCTGTTCCCAGCAAGTACAGCGTATCAGACTGAAGAGGAGCTACTGTTCTTGTCAGTTTCCTAAGCAGAATTGAACTAGATATGGCCATGTGAGTAAGAAGCACAGTTCTTTTTTTCTGAGCAAGCTCTCTGTTCTGGCCCTATAGGAAACACTGTAGAGCAGAAGAGTGCTCTTTTCTCAAAAGCAGAGTGTGTTTCTTGTAACGCGAGCTAGCGTTTTTTTTCCCAGTCCTAAATGGAGTTGAATCCCATGCAGTTTCTGGTCCTATGAGCAAGAGTTGTTTTCTGTTAAGAAGAGTCACTATTGCGCTCCCATTGCCATACACAGTGCAAATAGCACTCGCGTCTGTTCCCAGCAAGTACAGCGTATTGGACTGAAGAGGAGCTACTGTTCTTGTCAGTTTCCTAAGCAGAATTGAACTAGATATGGCCATGTGTGTAGGAAGCACAGTTCTTTTGTTCTGAGCAAGCTCTCGGTTCTGGCCCTATAGGAAACATTGTAGAGCAGAAGAGTGCTCTTTTCTCAAAAGCAGAGTGTGTTTCTTGTAAGGCGAGCTAGCGTTTTTTTCCCAGTCCTAAATGGAGTTGAATCCCATGCAGTTTCTGGTCCTAGGAGCAAGAGTTGTTTTCTGGTAAGAAGAGTCACTATTGTGCTCCCATTGCCATACACAGTGCAAACAGCACTCGTGTCTGTTCCCAGCCGTACAGTGTATTGGACTGAAGAGGAGCTACTGTTCTTGTCAGTTTCCTAAGCAGAGTTAAACTAGATATGGCCGTGTGTGTAGGAAGCACAGTTCTTTTGTTCTGAGCAAGCTCACTTTTCGGACTCCATAGGAAACACAGTAGAGTAGAAGAGTGCTCTTTTCTCAAAAGCACAGTGTTTTTCTCATAAGGCGAGCTAGCGTTTGTTTCCCAGTCCTAAATGGAGTTGAATCACAACAGTTTCTGGTCCTACGAGCAAGAGTTGTTTCCTGGTAAGAAGAGTCACTATTGTGCTCCCATAGCCATACACAGTGCAAATAGCACTCCCGTATGTTCCCAGCAAGTACAGTGTATTATACTGAAGAGGAGCTATTGTTCTTGTCAGTTTCCTAAGCAGAGTTGAACTAGATATGACCCCTGAGTGTAGGAAGCACAGTTCTTTTGTTCTGAGCAAGCTCACTTTTCAGACCCCATAGGAAACACAGTAGAGTAGAAGAGTGCTCTTTTCTCAAAAGCAGAGTGTGATTCTTGTAAGGCGAGCTAGTGTTTGTTTCCCAGTCAGAAATGGTGTTGAGTCCCATGCAGTTTCTGGTCCTACAAGCAAGAGTTGTTTTCTGGTAAGTAGAGACACTATTGCGCTCCCATTGCCATACACAGTGCAAATAGCACTCGTGTCTGTTCCCAGCAAGTACAGTGTATTGGACTGAAGAGGATCTACTGTTCTTGTCAGTTTCCTAAGCAGAATTGAACTAGGTATGGCCCCTGAGTGTAGGAAGCACAGTTCTTTTGTTCTGAGCAAGCTCACTTTTCGGACCCGATAGGAAACACAGTAGAGTAGAAGAGTGCTCTTTTTTCAAAAGAAGAGTGTGTTTCTTGTAAGGCGAGCTAGTGTTTGTTTCCCAGTCAGAAATGGAGTTGAATGTCATGCAGTTTCTGGCCTACAAGCAAGAGTTGTTTTCTGGTAAGAAGAGTCACTATTGTGCTCCCATTGCCATACACAGTGCAAATAGCACTCGCGTCTGTTCCCAGCAAGTACAGTGTATTGGACTGAAGAGGAGCTACTGTTCTTGTCAGTTTCCTAAGCAGAGTTGAACTAGATGTGGCCCGTGTGTATAGGAAGCAAAGTTCTTTTGTTCTGAGCAAGCTCACTGTTCGGACACCTTAGGAAACACAGTAGAGTAGAGAGTGCTCTTTTCTCAAAAGCAGAGTGTGTTTCTTGTAAGCCGAGCTAGTTTTTGTTTCCCAGTCAGAAATGGTGTTGATTCCCATGCAGTTTCTGGTCCTACCAGAAAGAGTGTTTTTCTGGTAAGAAGAGTCACTATTGTGCTCCCATTGTCACACACAGTGCAAATAGCACTCGCGTCTGTTCCCAGCATGTACAGTGTATTGGACTGAAGGGGTGCTACTGTTCTTGTCAGTTTCCTAAGCAGAGTTGAACAAGATAGGGCCCCTGTGTGTAGGAAGCACAGTTCTTTTGTTCCGAGGAAGCTCACTGTTCGGACCCCATAGGAAACACAGTAGAGTAGAAGTGTGCTCTTTTCTCAAAAGCAGAGTGTGATTCTTGTAAGGCAAGCTAGTGTTTGTTTCCCAGTCAGAAATGGTGTTGAGTCCCATGCAGTTTCTGGTCCTACGAGTAAGATTTGTTTTCTGGTAAGTAGAGTCACTATTGTGCTCCCATTGCCATACACAGTGCAAATAGCACTCGTGTCTGTTCTCATTAAGTACAGTGTATTGGACTGAAGAGGAGCTACTGTTCTTGTCAGTTTCCTAAGCAGAGTTGAACTAGATATGCCTTCTGATTGTAGGAAGCACAGTTCTTTTGTTCTGAGCAAGCTCACTGTTCGGACACCTTAGGAAACACAGTAGAGTAGAGAGTGCTCTTTTCTCAAAGCAGAGTGTGTTTCTTGTAAGGCGAGCTAGTGTTTGTTTCCCAGTCAGAAATGGTTTTGAGTCCCATGCAGTTTCTGGTCCTATGAGCAAGAGTTGTTTTCTGGTAAGAAGAGACAGAATTGTGCTCTCATTGTCATACATAGGGCAAATAGCACTGGCGTCTGTTCCCAGCATGTACAGTGTATTGGACTGAAGAGGAGCTACTGTTCTTGTCAGTTTCCTAAGCAGAGTTGAACTAGATATGGCCCATGAGTGTAGGAAGAACAGTTCCTTTGTTCTGAGCAAGCTCACTGTTTGGACCCAATAGGAAACACAGTAGAGTAGAAGAGTGCTCTTTTCTAAAAAGCAGAGTGTGTTTCTCATAAGGCGAGCTACTGTTTCTTTCCCAGTCAGAAATGGTGTTGATCCCATGAAGTTTCTGGTCCTACGAGCAAGAGTTGTTTTCTGTTAAGAAGAGTCACTATTGCGCTCCCATTGCCATACACAGTGCAAATAGCACTCACGTCTGTTCCCAGCAAGTACAGTGTATTGGAATGATGAGGAGCTACTGTTCTTGTCAGTTTCCTAAGCAGAGTTGCACTAGATATGGCCCGTTTGTGTAGGAAGCACAGTTCTTTTGTTCTGAGCAAGCTCACTGTTCGGACCCTAAAGGAAACACAGTAGAGTAGACGAGAGCTCGTTTCTCAAAACAGAGTGTGTTTCTCATAAGGCGAGCTACTGTTTCTTTCCCAGTCAGAAATGGTGTTGAGTCCCATGCAGTTTCTGGTCTTACGAGCAAGAGTTTTTTTCTAGTAAGTAGAGGCACTATTGCTCTCCCATTGCCATACACAGTGCAAATAGCACTCGCGTCTGTTCCCAGCAAGTACAGTGTATTGGACTGAAGAGGAGCTACTGTTCTTGTCACTTTCCTAAGCAGAACTGAACTAGATATGGTCCCTGAGTGTAGGAAGCACAGTTCTTTTGTTCTGAGCAAGCTCACTGTTCGGACCCCAGAGGAAACACAGTAGAGTAGAAGAGTGCTCTTTTCTCAAAAGCAGAGTGTGTTTCTTGTAAGGTGAGCTAGCGTTTGTTTCCCCGTCCTAAGTGGAGTTGAATCCCATGCAGTTTCTGGTCCTATGAGCAAGTGTTGTTTTCTGTTAAGAAGAGTCACTATTGCGCTCCCATTGCCATACACAGTGCAAATAGCACTCGCGTCTGTTCCCAGCAAGTACAGCATATTGGACTGAAGAGGAGCTACCGTTCTTGTCAGTTTCCTAAGCAGAATTGAACTAGATATGGCCATGTGTGTAGGAAGCACAGTTCTTTTGTTCTGAGCAAGCTCTGTGTTCTGGCCCTATAGGAAACACTGTAGAGCAGAAGAGTGCCCTTTTCTCAAAAGCAGAGTGTGTTTCTTGTAAGGCAAGCTAGCGTTTTTTTCCCAGTCCTAAATGGAGTTGAATCCCATGCAGTTTCTGGTCCTATGAGCAAGAGTTGTTTTCTGGTAAGAAGAGTCACTATTGTGCTCCCATTGCCATACACAGTGCAAACAGCACTCGTGTCTGTTCCCAGCCGTACAGTGTATTGGACTCAAGAGGAGCTACTGTTCTTGTCAGTTTCCTAAGCAGAGTTGAACTAGATATGGCCAGTGTGTGTAGGAAGCACAGTTCTTCTGTTCTGAGAAAGCTCACTTTTCGGACTCCATAGGAAACACAGTAGAGTAGAAGAGTGCTCTTTTCTCAAAAGCACAGTGTTTTTCTCATAAGGCGAGCTAGCGTTTGTTTCCCAGTCCTAAATGGAGTTGAATCACAACAGTTTCTGGTCCTATGAGCAAGAGTTGTTTCCTGGTAAGAAGAGTCACTATTGTGCTCCCATAGCCATACATAGTGGAAATAGCACTCCCGTCTGTTCCCAGCAAGTACAGTGTATTATACTGAAGAGGAGCTATTGTTCTTGTCAGTTTCCTAAGCATAGTTGAACTAGATATGGCCCGTGTGTTTAGGAAGCACAGTTCTTTTGTTCTGAGCAAGCTCACTGTTCTGGCCCTATAGGAAACACAGTAGAGTAGAAGAGTGCTCCTTTCTCAAAAGCAGAGTGTTTTTCTTGTAAGGCGAGCTAGCGTTTGTTTTCCCGTCCTAAATGGAGTTGAATCACATGCAGTTTCTTGTCCTATGAGCAAGAATTGTTTTCTGGTAAGAAGAGTCACTATTGGGCTCCCATTGTCATACACAAGGCAAATAGCACTGGCATCTGTTTCCAACAAGTACAGTGTATTTGACTGAAGATGATCTTCTGTTCTTGTCAGTTTCCTAAGCAGAATTGATCTAGATATGGCCATGTGTGTAGGAAGCACAGTTCGTTTGTTCTGAGCTAGCTAACTGTTCGGACCCCGTAGGAAAGACAGAAGAGTAGAAGAGTGCTCTTTTCTCAAAAGCAGAGTGTGTTTCTTGTAAGGCGAGCTAGTGTTTGTATCTCAGTCAGAAATGGATTTGAATGCCATGCAGTTTCTGGTCCTACCAGCAAGAGTTGTTTTCTGTTAAGAAGAGTCACTATTGTGCTCCCATTGCCATACACAGTACAAATAGCACTGGCTTCTGTTCCCAGCATGTACAGTGAATTGGACTGAAGAGGATATACTGTTCTTGTCAGTTTTCTAAGCAGAGTTGAACTAGATATGGTCCTTGTGTGTAGGAAGCACAGATCTTTGGTCTGAGCAAGCTCACTGTTCGGACCCCGTAGGAAACGCAGTAGAGTAGAAGAGTGCTCTTTTCTCAAAAGCAGAGAGTGTTTCTTGTAAGGTGAGCTAGTGTTTGTTTCCCAGTCAGAAATGGTGTTGAGTCCCATGCAGTTTCTGGTCCTACGAGCAAGAGTTGTTTTCTGGTAAGTAGAGTCACTATTGTGCTCCCATTGCCATACACAGTGCAAATAGCACTCGCGTCTTTTCCCAGCTAGTACAGTGAATAGGACTGAAGAGGATGTACTGTTCTTGTCAGTTTCCTAAGCAGAGTTGAACTAGATATGGTCCTTGTGTGTAGGAAGCACAGTTCTTTGGTCTGAGCAAGCTCACTTTTCGGACCCCATAGGAAACACAGTAGAGTAGAAGAGTGCTCTTTTCTCAAAAGCAGAGTGTGTTTCTTGTAAGGCGAGCTAGCGTTTTTTTCCCCATCCTCAATGGAGTTGAATCCCATGCAGTTTCCTGTCCTACGAGCAAGAGTTTTTTTCTGGTAAGAAGAGTCACTATTGAGCTCACATTGCCATACACAGTACAAATAGCATTCATGTCTGTTCCCAGCAAGTACAGTGTATTGGACTGAAGAGGAGCTACTGATCTTGTCAGTTTCCTAAGCAGAGTTGAACTAGATATGGCCCGTGTGTGTAGGAAGCACAGTTCTTTTGTTCTGAGCAAGCTCACTGTTCGGACCCTGTAGGAAACGCAGTAGAGTAGAAGAGTGCTCTTTTCTCAAAAGCAGAGTGTGTTTCTTGTAAGGCGAGCTAGCTTTTGTTTCCCAGTCCTAAATGGAGTTGAACCACATGCTGTTTCTGGTCCTCCTAGCAAGAGTTGTTCTCTGGTAAGGAAAGTCACTATTGCGCTCCCATTGCCATACACAGTGCAAATAGCACGCGCGTCTGTTTTCAGCAAGTACAGGGTATCGAACTGAAGAGGAGCTACTGTTCTCGTCAGTTTCCTAAGCAGATTGAACTAGATATGACCCCTGTGTGTAGGAAGCACAGTTCTTTTGTTCTGAGCGAGCTCACTGTTCTGGCCCTATGGGAAACACAGTAGAGTAGAAGAGTGCTCTTTTCTCAAAAGCAGAGTGTGTTTCTTGTAAGGTGAGCTAGTGTTTGTTTCCCAGTCCTAAATGGAGTTGAGTCACATGCAGTTTTTGGTCTTACAAGCAAGATTTGTTTTCTGTTAAGAAGAGTCACTATTGCGCTCCAATTGCTATACACAGTGCATATAGCACTTGCATCTGTTCCCAGCAATTACAGTGTATTGGAATGAAGAGGAGCTACTGTTCTTGTCAGTTTCCTAAGCAGAGTTGAACTAGATATGGTCCGTGTGTGTAGGAAGCACAGTTCTTTGGTCAGAGCAAGCTCACTGTTTGTACCCCATAGGAAACACATTAGAGTAGAAGAGTGCTCATTTCTCAAAACAGAGTGTGTTTCTTTAAGGCGAGCTAGCGTTTGTTTTCCAGTCCTAAATGGAGTTGAATCACATGCAGTTTCTTGTCCTACGTGCAAGAGATGTTTTCTGGTAAGAAGAGTCACTATTGTGCTCCCATTGTCATACACAGGGCAAATAGCACTGGCATCTGTTCCCAGCAAGTACAGTGTATTTGACTGAAGATGATCTACTGTTCTTGTCAGGTTCCTAAGCAGAATTGATCTAAATATGGCCGTGTGTGTAGGAAGCACAGTTCTTTTGTTCTGAGCAAGCTCTCTGTTCTGGCCCTATAGGAAACACAGTAGAGTAGAAAAGTGCTCTTTTCTCAAAAGCAGAGTGTGTATCTTGTAAGGCAAGCTAGCGTTTTTTTGCCAGTCTTAAATGGAGTTGAATCCCATGCAGTTTCTGGTCCTATGAGCTAGAGTTGTTTTCTGGGAAGAAGAGTCACTATTGTGCTCCCATTGCCATACACAGTGCAAATAGCACTCGTGTCTGTTCCCAGCCGTACAGTGTATTGGACTGAAGAGGAGCTACAGTTCTTGTCAGTTTCCTAAGAGGAGTTGAACTAGATATGGCCAGTGTGTGTAGGAAGCACAGTTCTTCTGTTCTGAGCAAGCTCACTGTTCGGACCCCATAGGAAACACAGTAGAGTAGAAGAGTGCTCTTTTCTCAAAAGCAGAGTGTGTTTCCTGTAATGCTAGCTAGCATTTGTTTCCCAGTGCTAAACGGAGTTGAATCCCATGCAGTTTCTGGTCCTATGAGCAAGAGTTGTTTTCTGGTAAGAAGAGTCACTATTGTGCTCCCATTGCCATACACAGTGCAAATAGCACTCGTGTCTGTTCCCAGCCGTACAGTGTATTGGACTGAAGAGGAGCTACTGTTCTTGTCAGTTTCCTAAGCCGAGTTGAACTAGATATGGCCAGTGTGTGTAGGAAGCACAGTTCTTCTGTTCTGAGCAAGCTCACTGTTCGGACACCATAGGAAACACAGTAGAGTAGAAGAGTGCACTTTTCTCAAAAGAAGAGTGTGTTTCCTGTAAGGAGAGCTAGTGTTTGTTTCACAATCAGAAATGGTGTTGAATCCCATGCAGTTTCTGGTCCTACAAACAAGAGTTGTTTTCTGGTAAGAGGAGTCACTATTGCGCTCCCATTGTCACAGACAGTGCAAATAGCACTCGCGTCTGTTTCCAGCAAGTACAGTGTATTGGACTTAAGGGGAGCTACTGTTCTTCTCAGTTTCCTAAGCAGAGTTGAACTATTTGTGGCCCCTGTGTATAGGAAGCACAGTCCTTTTGTTCTGAGTAAGCTCACTGTTCGGACACCTTAGGAAACACAGTAGAGTAGAAGAGTGCTCTTTTCTCAAAAGCAGAGTGTGTTTCTTGTAAGGCGAGCTAGTGTTTGTTTCCCAGTCAGAAATGGTGTTGAGTCCCAAGCAGTTTCTGGTCCTACGAGCAAGAGTTGTTTTCTGTTAAGAAGAGTCACTATTGTGCTCCCATTGCCATACACAGTGCAAATAGCACTTGCGTCTGTTCCCAGCAAGTACAGTGTATTGGACTGAAGAGGAGCTACTGTTCCTGTCAGTTTCCTAAGAAGAACTGAACTAGATATGGTCCCTGAGTGTAGGAAGCACAATTCTTTTGTTCTGAGCAAGTTCACTGTTCGGACCCCATAGGAAACACAGTAGAGTAGAAGAGTGCTCTTTTCTAAAAAGCAGAGTGTGTTTCTCATAAGGCGAGCTACTGTTTCTTTCCCAGTCAGAAATGGTGTTGATCCCATGAAGTTTCTGGTCCTACGAGCAAGAGTTGTTTTCTGTTAAGAAGAGTCACTATTGCGCTCCCATTGCCATACACAGTGCAAATAGCACTCACGTCTGTTCCCAGCAAGTACAGTGTATTGGAATGATGAGGAGCTACTGTTCTTGTCAGTTTCCTAAGCAGAGTTGCACTAGATATGGCCCGTTTGTGTAGGAAGCACAGTTCTTTTGTTCTGAGCAAGCTCACTGTTCGGACCCTAAAGGAAACACAGTAGAGTAGACGAGAGCTCGTTTCTCAAAACAGAGTGTGTTTCTCATAAGGCGAGCTACTGTTTCTTTCCCAGTCAGAAATGGTGTTGAGTCCCATGCAGTTTCTGGTCTTACGAGCAAGAGTTTTTTTCTAGTAAGTAGAGGCACTATTGCTCTCCCATTGCCATACACAGTGCAAATAGCACTCGCGTCTGTTCCCAGCAAGTACAGTGTATTGGACTGAAGAGGAGCTACTGTTCTTGTCACTTTCCTAAGCAGAACTGAACTAGATATGGTCCCTGAGTGTAGGAAGCACAGTTCTTTTGTTCTGAGCAAGCTCACTGTTCGGACCCCAGAGGAAACACAGTAGAGTAGAAGAGTGCTCTTTTCTCAAAAGCAGAGTGTGTTTCTTGTAAGGTGAGCTAGCGTTTGTTTCCCCGTCCTAAGTGGAGTTGAATCCCATGCAGTTTCTGGTCCTATGAGCAAGTGTTGTTTTCTGTTAAGAAGAGTCACTATTGCGCTCCCATTGCCATACACAGTGCAAATAGCACTCGCGTCTGTTCCCAGCAAGTACAGCATATTGGACTGAAGAGGAGCTACCGTTCTTGTCAGTTTCCTAAGCAGAATTGAACTAGATATGGCCATGTGTGTAGGAAGCACAGTTCTTTTGTTCTGAGCAAGCTCTGTGTTCTGGCCCTATAGGAAACACTGTAGAGCAGAAGAGTGCTCTTTTCTCAAAAGCAGAGTGTGTTTCTTGTAAGGCAAGCTAGCGTTTTTTTCCCAGTCCTAAATGGAGTTGAATCCCATGCAGTTTCTGGTCCTATGAGCAAGAGTTGTTTTCTGGTAAGAAGAGTCACTATTGTGCTCCCATTGCCATACACAGTGCAAACAGCACTCGTGTCTGTTCCCAGCCGTACAGTGTATTGGACTCAAGAGGAGCTACTGTTCTTGTCAGTTTCCTAAGCAGAGTTGAACTAGATATGGCCAGTGTGTGTAGGAAGCACAGTTCTTCTGTTCTGAGAAAGCTCACTTTTCGGACTCCATAGGAAACACAGTAGAGTAGAAGAGTGCTCTTTTCTCAAAAGCACAGTGTTTTTCTCATAAGGCGAGCTAGCGTTTGTTTCCCAGTCCTAAATGGAGTTGAATCACAACAGTTTCTGGTCCTATGAGCAAGAGTTGTTTCCTGGTAAGAAGAGTCACTATTGTGCTCCCATAGCCATACATAGTGGAAATAGCACTCCCGTCTGTTCCCAGCAAGTACAGTGTATTATACTGAAGAGGAGCTATTGTTCTTGTCAGTTTCCTAAGCATAGTTGAACTAGATATGGCCCGTGTGTTTAGGAAGCACAGTTCTTTTGTTCTGAGCAAGCTCACTGTTCTGGCCCTATAGGAAACACAGTAGAGTAGAAGAGTGCTCCTTTCTCAAAAGCAGAGTGTTTTTCTTGTAAGGCGAGCTAGCGTTTGTTTTCCCGTCCTAAATGGAGTTGAATCACATGCAGTTTCTTGTCCTATGAGCAAGAATTGTTTTCTGGTAAGAAGAGTCACTATTGGGCTCCCATTGTCATACACAAGGCAAATAGCACTGGCATCTGTTTCCAACAAGTACAGTGTATTTGACTGAAGATGATCTTCTGTTCTTGTCAGTTTCCTAAGCAGAATTGATCTAGATATGGCCATGTGTGTAGGAAGCACAGTTCGTTTGTTCTGAGCTAGCTAACTGTTCGGACCCCGTAGGAAAGACAGAAGAGTAGAAGAGTGCTCTTTTCTCAAAAGCAGAGTGTGTTTCTTGTAAGGCGAGCTAGTGTTTGTATCTCAGTCAGAAATGGATTTGAATGCCATGCAGTTTCTGGTCCTACCAGCAAGAGTTGTTTTCTGTTAAGAAGAGTCACTATTGTGCTCCCATTGCCATACACAGTACAAATAGCACTGGCTTCTGTTCCCAGCATGTACAGTGAATTGGACTGAAGAGGATATACTGTTCTTGTCAGTTTTCTAAGCAGAGTTGAACTAGATATGGTCCTTGTGTGTAGGAAGCACAGATCTTTGGTCTGAGCAAGCTCACTGTTCGGACCCCGTAGGAAACGCAGTAGAGTAGAAGAGTGCTCTTTTCTCAAAAGCAGAGAGTGTTTCTTGTAAGGTGAGCTAGTGTTTGTTTCCCAGTCAGAAATGGTGTTGAGTCCCATGCAGTTTCTGGTCCTACGAGCAAGAGTTGTTTTCTGGTAAGTAGAGTCACTATTGTGCTCCCATTGCCATACACAGTGCAAATAGCACTCGCGTCTTTTCCCAGCTAGTACAGTGAATAGGACTGAAGAGGATGTACTGTTCTTGTCAGTTTCCTAAGCAGAGTTGAACTAGATATGGTCCTTGTGTGTAGGAAGCACAGTTCTTTGGTCTGAGCAAGCTCACTTTTCGGACCCCATAGGAAACACAGTAGAGTAGAAGAGTGCTCTTTTCTCAAAAGCAGAGTGTGTTTCTTGTAAGGCGAGCTAGCGTTTTTTTCCCCATCCTCAATGGAGTTGAATCCCATGCAGTTTCCTGTCCTACGAGCAAGAGTTTTTTTCTGGTAAGAAGAGTCACTATTGAGCTCACATTGCCATACACAGTACAAATAGCATTCATGTCTGTTCCCAGCAAGTACAGTGTATTGGACTGAAGAGGAGCTACTGATCTTGTCAGTTTCCTAAGCAGAGTTGAACTAGATATGGCCCGTGTGTGTAGGAAGCACAGTTCTTTTGTTCTGAGCAAGCTCACTGTTCGGACCCTGTAGGAAACGCAGTAGAGTAGAAGAGTGCTCTTTTCTCAAAAGCAGAGTGTGTTTCTTGTAAGGCGAGCTAGCTTTTGTTTCCCAGTCCTAAATGGAGTTGAACCACATGCTGTTTCTGGTCCTCCTAGCAAGAGTTGTTCTCTGGTAAGGAAAGTCACTATTGCGCTCCCATTGCCATACACAGTGCAAATAGCACGCGCGTCTGTTTTCAGCAAGTACAGGGTATCGAACTGAAGAGGAGCTACTGTTCTCGTCAGTTTCCTAAGCAGATTGAACTAGATATGACCCCTGTGTGTAGGAAGCACAGTTCTTTTGTTCTGAGCGAGCTCACTGTTCTGGCCCTATGGGAAACACAGTAGAGTAGAAGAGTGCTCTTTTCTCAAAAGCAGAGTGTGTTTCTTGTAAGGTGAGCTAGTGTTTGTTTCCCAGTCCTAAATGGAGTTGAGTCACATGCAGTTTTTGGTCTTACAAGCAAGATTTGTTTTCTGTTAAGAAGAGTCACTATTGCGCTCCAATTGCTATACACAGTGCATATAGCACTTGCATCTGTTCCCAGCAATTACAGTGTATTGGAATGAAGAGGAGCTACTGTTCTTGTCAGTTTCCTAAGCAGAGTTGAACTAGATATGGTCCGTGTGTGTAGGAAGCACAGTTCTTTGGTCAGAGCAAGCTCACTGTTTGTACCCCATAGGAAACACATTAGAGTAGAAGAGTGCTCATTTCTCAAAACAGAGTGTGTTTCTTTAAGGCGAGCTAGCGTTTGTTTTCCAGTCCTAAATGGAGTTGAATCACATGCAGTTTCTTGTCCTACGTGCAAGAGATGTTTTCTGGTAAGAAGAGTCACTATTGTGCTCCCATTGTCATACACAGGGCAAATAGCACTGGCATCTGTTCCCAGCAAGTACAGTGTATTTGACTGAAGATGATCTACTGTTCTTGTCAGGTTCCTAAGCAGAATTGATCTAAATATGGCCGTGTGTGTAGGAAGCACAGTTCTTTTGTTCTGAGCAAGCTCTCTGTTCTGGCCCTATAGGAAACACAGTAGAGTAGAAAAGTGCTCTTTTCTCAAAAGCAGAGTGTGTATCTTGTAAGGCAAGCTAGCGTTTTTCTGCCAGTCTTAAATGGAGTTGAATCCCATGCAGTTTCTGGTCCTATGAGCTAGAGTTGTTTTCTGGGAAGAAGAGTCACTATTGTGCTCCCATTGCCATACACAGTGCAAATAGCACTCGTGTCTGTTCCCAGCCGTACAGTGTATTGGACTGAAGAGGAGCTACAGTTCTTGTCAGTTTCCTAAGAGGAGTTGAACTAGATATGGCCAGTGTGTGTAGGAAGCACAGTTCTTCTGTTCTGAGCAAGCTCACTGTTCGGACCCCATAGGAAACACAGTAGAGTAGAAGAGTGCTCTTTTCTCAAAAGCAGAGTGTGTTTCCTGTAATGCTAGCTAGCATTTGTTTCCCAGTGCTAAACGGAGTTGAATCCCATGCAGTTTCTGGTCCTATGAGCAAGAGTTGTTTTCTGGTAAGAAGAGTCACTATTGTGCTCCCATTGCCACACACAGTGCAAATAGCACTCGTGTCTGTTCCCAGCCGTACAGTGTATTGGACTGAAGAGGAGCTACTGTTCTTGTCAGTTTCCTAAGCCGAGTTGAACTAGATATGGCCAGTGTGTGTAGGAAGCACAGTTCTTCTGTTCTGAGCAAGCTCAATGTTCGGACACCATAGGAAACACAGTAGAGTAGAAGAGTGCACTTTTCTCAAAAGAAGAGTGTGTTTCCTGTAAGGAGAGCTAGTGTTTGTTTCACAATCAGAAATGGTGTTGAATCCCATGCAGTTTCTGGTCCTACAAACAAGAGTTGTTTTCTGGTAAGAGGAGTCACTATTGCGCTCCCATTGTCACAGACAGTGCAAATAGCACTCGCGTCTGTTTCCAGCAAGTACAGTGTATTGGACTTAAGGGGAGCTACTGTTCTTCTCAGTTTCCTAAGCAGAGTTGAACTATTTGTGGCCCCTGTGTATAGGAAGCACAGTCCTTTTGTTCTGAGTAAGCTCACTGTTCGGACACCTTAGGAAACACATTAGAGTAGAAGAGTGCTCTTTTCTCAAAAGCAGAGTGTGTTTCTTGTAAGGCGAGCTAGTGTTTGTTTCCCAGTCAGAAATGGTGTTGAGTCCCAAGCAGTTTCTGGTCCTACGAGCAAGAGTTGTTTTCTGTTAAGAAGAGTCACTATTGTGCTCCCATTGCCATACACAGTGCAAATAGCACTCGCGTCTGTTCCCAGCAAGTACAGCGTATTGGACTGAAGAGGAGCTACTGTTCTTGTCAGTTTCCTAAGCAGAATTGAACTAGATATGGCCATGTGTGTAGGAAGCACAGTTCTTTTGTTCTGAGCAAGCTCTCTGTTCTGGCCCTATAGGAAACATTGTAGAGCAGAAGAGTGCTCTTTTCTCAAAAGCAGAGTGTGTTTCTTGTAAGGCGAGCTAGCGTTTTTTTCCCAGTCCTAAATGGAGTTGAATCCCATGCAGTTTCTGGTACTATGAGCAAGAGTTGTTTTCTGGTAAGAAGAGTCACTATTGTGCTCCCATTGCCATACACAGTGCAAACAGCACTCTTGTCTGTTCCCAGCCGTACAGTGTATTGGACTGAAGAGGAGCTACTGTTCTTGTCAGTTTCCTAAGCAGAGTTAAACTAGATATGGCCGTGTGTGTAGGAAGCACAGTTCTTTTGTTCTGAGCAAGCTCACTTTTCGGACTCCATAGGAAACACAGTAGAGTAGAAGAGTGCTCTTTTCTCAATAGCACAGTGTTTTTCTCATAAGGCGAGCTAGCGTTTGTTTCCCAGTCCTAAATGGAGTTGAATCACAACAGTTTCTGGTCCTACGAGCAAGAGTTGTTTCCTGGTAAGAAGAGTCACTATTGTGCTCCCATAGCGATACACAGTGCAAATAGCACTCCCGTATGTTCCCAGCAAGTACAGTGTATTATACTGAAGAGGAGCTATTGTTCTTGTCAGTTTCCTAAGCAGAGTTGAACTAGATATGGCCCCTGAGTGTAGGAAACACAGTTCTTTTGTTCTGAGCAAGCTCACTTTTCGGACCCCATAGGAAACACAGTAGAGTAGAAGAGTGCTCTTTTCTCAAAAGAAGAGTGTCTTTCTTGTAAGGCGAGCTAGTGTTTTTTCCCAGTCAGAAATGGAGTTGAATGCCATGCAGTTTCTGGCCTACAAGCAAGAGTTGTTTTCTGGTAAGAAGAGTCACTATTGCGCTCCCATTCCCATACACAGTGCAAATAGCACCGGCGTCTGTTCCCAGCATTCACAGGGTATCAGACTGAAGGGGAGCTACTGTTCTTGTCAGTTTCCTAAGCAGAGTTGAACTAGATATGGCCCCTGTGTGTAGGAAGCACAGTTCCTTTGTTCTGAGCACGCTCACTGTTCGGACCCCATAGGAAACACAGTAGAGTAGAAGAGTGGTCTTTGCTCAAAAGCAGAATGTGTTCTTGTAAGACGAGCTAGCGTTTGTTTCCCAGTCCTAAATGGAGTTGAATCACATGCAGTTTGTGGCCCTACGAGCAAGAGTTGTTTTCTGGTAAGAAGAGTCACTATTGCACTCACATTGCCATACACAGTGCAAATAGCACTCGTGTCTGATCCCAGCAAGTACAGTGTATTGGACTGAAGAGGATCTACTGTTCTTGTCAGTTTCCTAAGCAGAATTGAACTAGATATGGCCCCTGAGTGTAGGAAGCACAGTTCTTTTGTTCTGAGCAAGCTCACTTTTCGGACCCGATAGGAAACTCAGTAGAGTAGAAGAGTGCTCTTTTCTCAAAAGAAGAGTGTGTTTCTTGTAAGGCGAGCTAGTGTTTGTTTCCCAGTCAGAAATGGAGTTGAATGTCATGCAGTTTCTGGCCTACAAGCAAGAGTTGTTTTCTGGTAAGAAGAGTCACTATTGTGCTCCCATTGCCATACACAGTGCAAACAGCACTCGTGTCTGTTCCCAGCCGTACAGTGTATTGGACTCAAGAGGAGCTACTGTTCTTGTCAGTTTCCTAAGCAGAGTTGAACTAGATATGGCCAGTGTGTGTAGGAAGCACAGTTCTTCTGTTCTGAGCAAGCTCACTTTTCGGACTCCATAGGAAACACAGTAGAGTAGAAGAGTGCTCTTTTCTCAAAAGCACAGTGTTTTTCTCATAAGGCGAGCTAGCGTTTGTTTCCCAGTCCTAAATGGAGTTGAATCACAACAGTTTCTGGTCCTATGAGCAAGAGTTGTTTCCTGGTAAGAAGAGTCACTATTGTGCTCCCATAGCCATACACGGGGCAAATAGCACTGGCATCTGTTCCCAGCAAGTATAGTGTATTGGACTGAAGAGGATCTACTGTTCTTGTCAGGTTCCTAAGCAGAATTGATCTAAATATGGCCGTGTGTGTAGGAAGCACAGTTCTTTTGTTCTGAGCAAGCTCACTGTTCGGACCCCATAGAAAACACAGTAGAGTAGATGAGTGCCCTTTTATCAAAAGCAGAGTGTGTTTCATGTAAGGCGAGCTAGCATTTGTTCCCCAGTCCTTAATGGAGTTGAATCACATGCAGTTTCTGGTCCTACGAGCAAGAGTTTTTTTCTGGTAAGAAGAGACACTATTGCGCTCCCATTGTCATACATAGGGCAAATAGCACGGGAATCTGTTCCCAGCATGTACAGTGAATTGGACGGAAGAGGATATACTGTTCTTATCAGTTTCCTAAGCAGAATTGAACTAGATATGGCCATGTGTGTAGGAAGCACAGTTCTTTTGTTCTGAGCAAGCTCTCTGTTCTGGCCCTATAGGAAACACAGTAGAGTAGAAAAGTGCTCTTTTCTCAAAAGCAGAGTGTGTATCTTGTAAGGCAAGCTAGCGTTTTTTTGCCAGTCTTAAATGGAGTTGAATCCCATGCAGTTTCTGGTCCTATGAGCAAGAGTTGTTTTCTGGGAAGAAGAGTCAATATTGTGCTCCCATTGCCATACACAGTGCAAATCGCACTCGTGTCTGTTCCCAGCCGTACAGTGTATTGGACTGAAGAGGAGGTACTGTTCTTGTCAGTTGCCTAAGCAGAGTTGAACTAGATATGGCCAGTGTGTGTAGGAAGCACAGTTCTTCTGTTCTGAGCAAGCTCACTGTTCGGACCCCATAGGAAACACAGTAGAGTACAAGAGTGCTCTTTTCTCAAAAGCAGAGTGTGTTTCCTGTAATGCTAGCTAGCATTTGTTTCCCAGTGCTAAACGGAGTTGAATCCCATGCAGTTTCTGGTCCTATGAGCTAGAGTTGTTTTCTGGTAAGAAGACTCACTATTGTGCTCCCAATGCCATACACAGTGCAAATAGCACTCGTGTCTGTTCCCAGCCGTACAGTGTATTGGACTGAAGAGGAGCTACTGTTCTTGTCAGTTTCCTAAGCCGAGTTGAAATAGATATGGCCAGTGTGTGTAGGAAGCACAGTTCTTCTGTTCTGAGCAAGCTCACTGTTCGGACCCCATAGGAAACACAGTAGAGTAGAAGAGTGCTCTTTTCTCAAAAGCAGAGTGTGTTTCTTGTAAGGCGAGCAAGCATTTGTTTCCCAGTCCTAAGTGGAGTTGAGTCACATGCAGTTTGTGGTCCTATGAGCAAGAGTTGTTTTCTGGTAAGAAGAGTCACTATTGAGCTCCCATTGCCACACACAGTGCAAACAGCACTCGCGTCTGTTCCCAGCAAGTACAGTGTATTGGACTGAAGAGGAGCTACTGTTCTTGTCAGTTTCCTAAGCAGAGTTGAACCAGATATGGCCCGTGTGTGTAGGAAGCACAGTTCCTTTGTTCTGAGCAAGCTCACTGTTCGGACCCCATAGGAAACACAGTAGAGTAGAAGAGTGCTCTTTTCTCAAAAGCAGAGTGTCTTTCTTGTAAGGCGAGATAGCGATTGTTTCCCAGTCCTAAATGGATTTGAATCACTTGCAGTTTCTGGTCCTATGAGCAAGAGTTGTTTTCTGGTAAAGAAATTCACTATTGTGCTCCCATTGCATACACAGTGCAAATAGCACTCGCATCTGTTAACAGCAAGTACACTTTATTGAACTGAAGAGGAGCTACTTTTCCTGTCAGTTTCCTAAGCAGAGTTGAACCAGATATGGTCCG
Organism: Peromyscus eremicus; assembly: GCF_949786415.1. NCBI lineage: Eukaryota > Metazoa > Chordata > Mammalia > Rodentia > Cricetidae > Peromyscus > Peromyscus eremicus. The sequence goes on along the minus strand of NW_026734538.1, from coordinate 198,630 downwards.
TGTGTGTAGGAAGCACAGTTCTTTTGTTGTGAGCAAGCTCACTCTTCAGATCCCATAGGAAACACAGTATAGTAGAAGAATGCTCTTTTTTCTCAAAAGCAGAGTGTGTTTCTTGTAAGGCGAGCTAGCATTTGTTTCCCAGTCCTAAATGGCGTTGAATCCCATGCACTTTCTGCTCCTACGAGCAAGAGTTGTTTTCTGGTAAGAAGAGTCACTATTGCGCTCCTATTGTCATACACAGGGCAAATAGCACTGGCGTGCGTTCCCAGCATGTACAGTGAATTGGACTGAAGAGGATATACTGTTATTGTCAGTTTCCTAAGCAAAAATGTACTAGATATGGCCCGTGTGTGTAGGAAGCACAATTCTTTTGTTCTGAGCAAGCTCACTCTTCGGACCCCATAGGAAACACAGTAGAGTAGAAGAGTGCTCTTTTCTCAAAAGCAGAGTGTGTTTCCTGTAATGCTAGCTAGCATTTGTTTCCCAGTGATAAACGGAGTTGAGTCACATGCAGTTTCTGGTTCTAAGAGCAAGAGTTGTTTTCTGGTAAGAAGAGTCACTATTGCGCTCCCATTGCCATACACAGTGCAAAGAGCACTCGCGTCTGTTCTCAGCAAGTACAGTGTATTGGACTGAAGAGAAGCTATTGTTCTTGTCAATTTCCTATGCAGACTTGAACTAGATATGGCCCGTGTGTGTAGGAAGCACTGTTCTTTTGTTCTGAGCAAGCTCACTGTTCGGACCCCATAGGAAACTCAGTAGAGTAGAAGAGTGCTCTTTTCTCAAAAGCAGAGTTTGTTTCTTGTAAGGCGAGCTAGCGTTTGTTTCCCAGTCCTAAATGGAGTTGAATCACATGCAGTTTCTGGTCCTACGAGCAAGAGTTGTTCTCTCGTAAGGAAAGTCACTATTGTGCTCCCATTGCCATACACAGTTCAAATAGCACTCACATCTTTTCCCAGCAAGTACAGTGTATCGGACTGAAGAGGAGCTACTGTTCTTGTCAGTTTCCTAAGCAGAATTGATCTAGATATGGCCATGTGTGTAGGAAGCACAGTTCGTTTGTTCTGAGCAAGCTAACTGTTCGGACCCCGTATGAAAGACAGTAGAGTAGAAGAGTGCTCTTTTCTCAAAAGCAGAGTGTGTTTCTTGTAAGGCGAGCTAGTGTTTGTATCTCAATCAGAAATGGAGTTGAATGCCATGCAGTTTCTGGTCCTACCAGCAAGAGTTATTTTCTGTTAAGAAGAGTCACTATTGTGCTCCCATTGCCATACACAGTACAAATAGCACTGGCTTCTGTTCCCCGCATATACAGTGAATTGGACTGAAGAGGATATACTGTTCTTGTCAGTTTCCTAAGCAGAGTTGAACTAGATATGGTCCTTGTGTGTAGGAATCACAGTTCCTTGGTCTGAGCAAGCTCACTGTTTGGACCGAGTAGGAAACGCAGTAGAGTAGAAGAGTGCTCTTTTCTCAAAAGCAGAGTGTGTTTCTTGTAAGGCGAGCTAGTGTTTGTTTCCCAGGCCTAAATGGAGTTGAGTCACATGCAGTTTTTGGTCCTACAAGCAAGATTTGTTTTCTGTTAAGAAGAGTCACTATTATGCTCCAATTGCTATACACAGTGCAAATAGCACTTGCGTCTGTTCCCAGCAATTACAGTGTATTGATATGAAGAGGAGCTACTGTTCTTGTCAGTTTCCTAAGCAGAGTTGAACTAGATATGGTCCGTGTGTGTAGAAAGCACTGTTCTTTGGTCTGAGTAAGCTCACTGTTTGAACCCCTTAGGAAACACTTTAGAGTAGAAGAGTGCTCATTTCTCAAAAGCAGAGTGTGTTTCTTTTAAGGCGAGCTAGCATTTGTTTCCCAGTCCTAAATGGAGTTGAATCACATGCAGTTTCTTGTCCTAAGTGCAAGAGATGTTTTCTGGTAAGAAGAGTCACTATTGAGCTCCCATTGCCATACACAGTGCAAATAGCACTCGCGTCTGTTCCCAGCAAGTACAGTGTATTGGACTGAAGAGGAGCTACTGTTCTTGTCAGTTTACTAAGCAGAGTTGAACTAGATGTGGCCCGTTTGTGTAGGAAGCACAGTTCTTTTGTTCTGAGCAAGCTCACTGTTCGTGCCCAATAGGAAAGACAGTAGAGTAGAAGAGTGCTCTTTTCTCAAAAGCAGAGTGTGTTTCTTGTAAGGCGAGCTAGTGTTTGTATCTCAGTCAGAAATGGAGTTGAATGATATGCAGTTTCTGGTCCTACCAGCAAGAGTTGTTTTCTGTTAAGAAGAGTCACTATTGTGCTCCCATTGCCATACACAGTACAAACAGCACTGGCTTCTGTTCCCAGCATGTACAGTGAATTGGACTGAAGAGGATATACTGTTCTTGTCAGTTTCCTAAGCAGAAATGAACTAGATATGGCCCGTGTGTGTAGGAAGCACAGTTCTTTTGTTCTGAGCAAGCTCACTCTTCAGACCCCATAGGAAACACAGTAGAGTAGAAGAGTGCTCTTTACTCAAAAGCAGAGTGTGTTTCTTGTAAGGCGAGCTAGTGTTTGTTTCCCAGTCAGAAATGGTGTTGAGTCCCATGCAGTTTCTGGTCCTACGAGCAAGAGTTGTTTTCTGGTAAGTAGAGTCACTATTGCGCTCCCATTGCCATACACAGTGTAAATAGCACTTGCGTCTGTTCCCAGCAATTACAGTGTATTGGACTGCAGAGGAGCTACTGTTCTTGTCAGTTTCCTAAGCAGAGTTGAACTAGATATGGCCCCTGAATGAAGGAAGCACAGTTCTTTTGTTCTGAGCAAGCTCACTTTTCAGACCCCATAGGAAACACAGTAGAGTAGAAGAGTGCTCTTTTCTCAAAAGCAGAGTTTGTTTCTTGTAAGGCGAGCTAGCGTTTGTTTCCCAGTCTTAAATGGAGTTGAATCCCATGCAGTTTCTGGTCCTACGAGCAAGAGTTGTTCTCTTGTAAGGAAAGTCACTATTGTGCTCTCATTGCCATACACAGTTCAAATAGCACTCACGTCTTTTCCCAGCAAGTACAGTGTATTGGACTGAAGAGGAGCTACTGTTCTTGTCAGTTTCCTAAGCAGAGTTGAACTAGATATGGCCCGTTTGTGTAGGAAGCACAGTTCTTTTGTTCTGAGAAAGCTCACTGCTCAGACCCCATAGGAAACACAGTAGAATAGAAGAGTGCTCTTTTCTCAAAAGCAGAGTGTGTTTCTGGTAGGGCAAGCTAGTGTTTGTTTCCCAGTCAGAAATGTAGATGAATCCCATGCAGTTTCTGGTCCTACGAGCTAGAGTTGTTTTCTGTTAAGAAGAGTCACTATTCTGCTATCATTGCCACACACAGTGCAAATAGCACTCGCGTTTGTTCCCAGCATGTACAGTGTATTGGACTGAAGAAGAGCTAATGTTCTTGTCATTTTCCTAAGCAGAGTTGAACTAGATGTGGCCCGTGTGTATAGGAAGCACAGTTATTTTGTTCTGAGCAAGCTCACTATTCGGACCCCATAGGAAACAGAGTAGAGTAGAAGAGTGCTCTTTTCTCAAAAGCAGAGTGTGATTCTTGTAAGGCGAGCTAGTGTTTGTTTTCCAGTCAGAAACGGTGTTGAGTCCCATGCAGTTTCTCGTCCTACGAGCAAGAGTTGTTTTCTGGTAAGTAGAGACACGATTGCTCTCCCATTGACATACACAGTGCAAATAGCACTCGCGTCTGTTCCCAGCAAGTACAGTGTATTGGACTGAAGAGGAGCTACTGTTCTTGTCAGTTTCCTAAGCAGAATTGAACTAGATATGGCCCCTGAGTGTAGGAAGCACAGTTCTTTTTTTCTGAGCAAGCTCACTTTTCGGACCCCATAGGAAACACAGTAGAGTAGAAGAGTGCTCTTTTCTCAAAAGAAGAGTGTGTTTCTTGTAAGGCGAGCTAGTGTTTTTTCCCAGTCAGAAATGGAGTTGAATGCCATGCAGTTTCTGGCCTAAAAGCAAGAGTTGTTTTCTGGTAAGAAGAGTCACTATTGTGCTGCCATTGCCATACACAGTGCAAATAGCACTAGTGTCTGTTCCCAGCAAGTACAGTGTATTGGACTGAAGAGGAGCTACTGTTCTTGTCAGTTTCCTAAGCAGAGTTGAACTAGATATGGCACCTGAGTGGAGGAAGCACACTTCTATTGTTCTGAGCAAGCTCACTTTTCGGACCCCTAGGAAACACAGTAGAGTAGAAGAGTGCACTTTTCTCAAAAGCAGAGTGTGTTTCTTGTAAGGCGAGCTAGCGTTTGTTTCCCCGTCCTAAATGGATTTGAATCACATGCAGTTTCTGGTCCTACGAGCAAGAGTTGTTTTCTGGTAAGAAGAGACAGAATTGCGCTCCCATTGTCATATATAGGGCAAATAGCACTGGCGTCTGTTCCCAGCATGTACACTGTATTGGACTGAAGAGGAGCTACTGTTCTTGTCAGTTTTTTAAGAAGAGGTGAACTAGATATGGCCCATGTGTGTAGGAAGCACAGTTCTTTGGTTCTGAGCAAGCTCACTGTTTGATCCCAATAGGAAACAGAGTAGAGTAGAAGAGTGCTCTTTTCTCAAAAGCAGAGTGTGTTTCTCGTAAGGCGAGCTAATGTTTGTTTCCCAGTCAGAAATGGTGTTGAATCCCATGCAGTTTCTGGTCCTATGAGCAAGAGTTGTTTTCTGGTAAGAAGAGTCACTATTGTGCTACCATTGTCACACACAGTGCAAATAGCACTCGAGTCTGTTTCAAGCATGTACAGTGTATTGGACTGAAGGGGAGCTACCCTTCTTCTCAGTTTCCTAAGCAGAGTTGAACTAGATATGGTCCGTGTGTGTAGGAAGCACAGTTCTTTGGTCTGAGCAAGCTAACTGTTCGGACCCCGTAGGAAACGCAGTAGAGTAGAAGAGTGCTCTTTTCTAAAAGCAGAGTGTGTTTCTTGTAAGGCAAGCTAGTGTTTGTTTCCCAGTCCTAAATGGAGTTGAGTCACATGCAGTTTCTGGTCCTAAGAGCAAGAGTTGTTTTCTGGTAAGAAGAGTCACTATTGCGCTCCCGTTGACATACACAGTACAAATAGCACTCCCGACTGTTCCCAGCAAGTACAGTGTATTATACTGAAGAGGAGCTACTGTTCTTGTCAGTTTCCTAAGCAGAGTTGAACTAGATATGGTCCGTGTGTGTAAGAAGCACAGTTCTTTGGTATGAGCAAGCTCACTGTTTGGACCCCATAGGAAACACATTAGAGTAGAAGAGTGCTCATTTCTCAAAAGCAGAGTGTGTTTCTTGTAAGGCGAGCTAGTGTTTGTTTCCCAGTCCTAAATGGAGTTGAATCACATGCAGTTTCTTGTCCTACGTGCAAGAGATGTTTTCTGGTAAGAAGAGTCACTATTGTGCTCCCATTGTCATACACAAGGCAAATAGCACTGGCATCTGTTTCCAACAAGTACAGTGTATTTAACTGAAGACGATCTACTGTTCTTGTCAGTTTCCTAAGCAGAATTGATCTAGATATGGCCATGTGTGTAGGAAGCACAGTTTGTTTGTTCTGAGCAAGCTAACTGTTCGGACCCCGTAGGAAAGACAGAAGAGTAGAAGAGTGCTCTTTTCTCAAAAGCAGAGTGTGTTTCTTGTAAGGCGAGCTAGTGTTTGTATCTCAGTCAGAAATGGAGTTGAATGCCATGCAGTTTCTGGTCCTACCAGCAAGAGTTATTTTCTGTTAAGAAGAGTCACTATTGTGCTCCCATTGCCATACACAGTACAAATAGCACTGGCTTCTGTTCCCCGCATATACAGTGAATTGGACTGAAGAGGATATACTGTTCTTGTCAGTTTCCTAAGCAGAGTTGAACTAGATATGGTCCTTGTGTGTAGGAATCACAGTTCCTTGGTCTGAGCAAGCTCACTGTTTGGACCGAGTAGGAAACGCAGTAGAGTAGAAGAGTGCTCTTTTCTCAAAAGCAGAGTGTGTTTCTTGTAAGGCGAGCTAGTGTTTGTTTCCCAGGCCTAAATGGAGTTGAGTCACATGCAGTTTTTGGTCCTACAAGCAAGATTTGTTTTCTGTTAAGAAGAGTCACTATTATGCTCCAATTGCTATACACAGTGCAAATAGCACTTGCGTCTGTTCCCAGCAATTACAGTGTATTGATATGAAGAGGAGCTACTGTTCTTGTCAGTTTCCTAAGCAGAGTTGAACTAGATATGGTCCGTGTGTGTAGAAAGCACTGTTCTTTGGTCTGAGTAAGCTCACTGTTTGAACCCCTTAGGAAACACTTTAGAGTAGAAGAGTGCTCATTTCTCAAAAGCAGAGTGTGTTTCTTTTAAGGCGAGCTAGCATTTGTTTCCCAGTCCTAAATGGAGTTGAATCACATGCAGTTTCTTGTCCTAAGTGCAAGAGATGTTTTCTGGTAAGAAGAGTCACTATTGAGCTCCCATTGCCATACACAGTGCAAATAGCACTCGCGTCTGTTCCCAGCAAGTACAGTGTATTGGACTGAAGAGGAGCTACTGTTCTTGTCAGTTTACTAAGCAGAGTTGAACTAGATGTGGCCCGTGTGTGTAGGAAGCACAGTTCTTTTGTTCTGAGCAAGCTCACTGTTCGTGCCCAATAGGAAAGACAGTAGAGTAGAAGAGTGCTCTTTTCTCAAAAGCAGAGTGTGTTTCTTGTAAGGCGAGCTAGTGTTTGTATCTCAGTCAGAAATGGAGTTGAATGATATGCAGTTTCTGGTCCTACCAGCAAGAGTTGTTTTCTGTTAAGAAGAGTCACTATTGTGCTCCCATTGCCATACACAGTACAAACAGCACTGGCTTCTGTTCCCAGCATGTACAGTGAATTGGACTGAAGAGGATATACTGTTCTTGTCAGTTTCCTAAGCAGAAATGAACTAGATATGGCCCGTGTGTGTAGGAAGCACAGTTCTTTTGTTCTGAGCAAGCTCACTCTTCAGACCCCATAGGAAACACAGTAGAGTAGAAGAGTGCTCTTTACTCAAAAGCAGAGTGTGTTTCTTGTAAGGCGAGCTAGTGTTTGTTTCCCAGTCAGAAATGGTGTTGAGTCCCATGCAGTTTCTGGTCCTACGAGCAAGAGTTGTTTTCTGGTAAGTAGAGTCACTATTGCGCTCCCATTGCCATACACAGTGTAAATAGCACTTGCGTCTGTTCCCAGCAATTACAGTGTATTGGACTGCAGAGGAGCTACTGTTCTTGTCAGTTTCCTAAGCAGAGTTGAACTAGATATGGCCCCTGAATGAAGGAAGCACAGTTCTTTTGTTCTGAGCAAGCTCACTTTTCAGACCCCATAGGAAACACAGTAGAGTAGAAGAGTGCTCTTTTCTCAAAAGCAGAGTTTGTTTCTTGTAAGGCGAGCTAGCGTTTGTTTCCCAGTCTTAAATGGAGTTGAATCCCATGCAGTTTCTGGTCCTACGAGCAAGAGTTGTTCTCTTGTAAGGAAAGTCACTATTGTGCTCTCATTGCCATACACAGTTCAAATAGCACTCACGTCTTTTCCCAGCAAGTACAGTGTATTGGACTGAAGAGGAGCTACTGTTCTTGTCAGTTTCCTAAGCAGAGTTGAACTAGATATGGCCCGTTTGTGTAGGAAGCACAGTTCTTTTGTTCTGAGAAAGCTCACTGCTCAGACCCCATAGGAAACACAGTAGAATAGAAGAGTGCTCTTTTCTCAAAAGCAGAGTGTGTTTCTGGTAGGGCAAGCTAGTGTTTGTTTCCCAGTCAGAAATGTAGATGAATCCCATGCAGTTTCTGGTCCTACGAGCTAGAGTTGTTTTCTGTTAAGAAGAGTCACTATTCTGCTATCATTGCCACACACAGTGCAAATAGCACTCGCGTTTGTTCCCAGCATGTACAGTGTATTGGACTGAAGAAGAGCTAATGTTCTTGTCATTTTCCTAAGCAGAGTTGAACTAGATGTGGCCCGTGTGTATAGGAAGCACAGTTATTTTGTTCTGAGCAAGCTCACTATTCGGACCCCATAGGAAACAGAGTAGAGTAGAAGAGTGCTCTTTTCTCAAAAGCAGAGTGTGATTCTTGTAAGGCGAGCTAGTGTTTGTTTTCCAGTCAGAAACGGTGTTGAGTCCCATGCAGTTTCTCGTCCTACGAGCAAGAGTTGTTTTCTGGTAAGTAGAGACACGATTGCTCTCCCATTGACATACACAGTGCAAATAGCACTCGCGTCTGTTCCCAGCAAGTACAGTGTATTGGACTGAAGAGGAGCTACTGTTCTTGTCAGTTTCCTAAGCAGAATTGAACTAGATATGGCCCCTGAGTGTAGGAAGCACAGTTCTTTTTTTCTGAGCAAGCTCACTTTTCGGACCCCATAGGAAACACAGTAGAGTAGAAGAGTGCTCTTTTCTCAAAAGAAGAGTGTGTTTCTTGTAAGGCGAGCTAGTGTTTTTTCCCAGTCAGAAATGGAGTTGAATGCCATGCAGTTTCTGGCCTAAAAGCAAGAGTTGTTTTCTGGTAAGAAGAGTCACTATTGTGCTGCCATTGCCATACACAGTGCAAATAGCACTAGTGTCTGTTCCCAGCAAGTACAGTGTATTGGACTGAAGAGGAGCTACTGTTCTTGTCAGTTTCCTAAGCAGAGTTGAACTAGATATGGCACCTGAGTGGAGGAAGCACACTTCTATTGTTCTGAGCAAGCTCACTTTTCGGACCCCTAGGAAACACAGTAGAGTAGAAGAGTGCACTTTTCTCAAAAGCAGAGTGTGTTTCTTGTAAGGCGAGCTAGCGTTTGTTTCCCCGTCCTAAATGGATTTGAATCACATGCAGTTTCTGGTCCTACGAGCAAGAGTTGTTTTCTGGTAAGAAGAGACAGAATTGCGCTCCCATTGTCATATATAGGGCAAATAGCACTGGCGTCTGTTCCCAGCATGTACACTGTATTGGACTGAAGAGGAGCTACTGTTCTTGTCAGTTTTTTAAGAAGAGGTGAACTAGATATGGCCCATGTGTGTAGGAAGCACAGTTCTTTGGTTCTGAGCAAGCTCACTGTTTGATCCCAATAGGAAACAGAGTAGAGTAGAAGAGTGCTCTTTCTCAAAAGCAGAGTGTGTTTCTCGTAAGGCGAGCTAATGTTTGTTTCCCAGTCAGAAATGGTGTTGAATCCCATGCAGTTTCTGGTCCTATGAGCAAGAGTTGTTTTCTGGTAAGAAGAGTCACTATTGTGCTACCATTGTCACACACAGTGCAAATAGCACTCGAGTCTGTTTCAAGCATGTACAGTGTATTGGACTGAAGGGGAGCTACCCTTCTTCTCAGTTTCCTAAGCAGAGTTGAACTAGATATGGTCCGTGTGTGTAGGAAGCACAGTTCTTTGGTCTGAGCAAGCTAACTGTTCGGACCCCGTAGGAAACGCAGTAGAGTAGAAGAGTGCTCTTTTCTAAAAGCAGAGTGTGTTTCTTGTAAGGCAAGCTAGTGTTTGTTTCCCAGTCCTAAATGGAGTTGAGTCACATGCAGTTTCTGGTCCTAAGAGCAAGAGTTGTTTTCTGGTAAGAAGAGTCACTATTGCGCTCCCGTTGACATACACAGTACAAATAGCACTCCCGACTGTTCCCAGCAAGTACAGTGTATTATACTGAAGAGGAGCTACTGTTCTTGTCAGTTTCCTAAGCAGAGTTGAACTAGATATGGTCCGTGTGTGTAAGAAGCACAGTTCTTTGGTATGAGCAAGCTCACTGTTTGGACCCCATAGGAAACACATTAGAGTAGAAGAGTGCTCATTTCTCAAAAGCAGAGTGTGTTTCTTGTAAGGCGAGCTAGTGTTTGTTTCCCAGTCCTAAATGGAGTTGAATCACATGCAGTTTCTTGTCCTACGTGCAAGAGATGTTTTCTGGTAAGAAGAGTCACTATTGTGCTCCCATTGTCATACACAAGGCAAATAGCACTGGCATCTGTTTCCAACAAGTACAGTGTATTTAACTGAAGACGATCTACTGTTCTTGTCAGTTTCCTAAGCAGAATTGATCTAGATATGGCCATGTGTGTAGGAAGCACAGTTTGTTTGTTCTGAGCAAGCTAACTGTTCGGACCCCGTAGGAAAGACAGAAGAGTAGAAGAGTGCTCTTTTCTCAAAAGCAGAGTGTGTTTCTTGTAAGGCGAGCTAGTGTTTGTATCTCAGTCAGAAATGGAGTTGAATGCCATGCAGTTTCTGGTCCTACCAGCAAGAGTTATTTTCTGTTAAGAAGAGTCACTATTGTGCTCCCATTGCCATACACAGTACAAATAGCACTGGCTTCTGTTCCCCGCATATACAGTGAATTGGACTGAAGAGGATATACTGTTCTTGTCAGTTTCCTAAGCAGAGTTGAACTAGATATGGTCCTTGTGTGTAGGAATCACAGTTCCTTGGTCTGAGCAAGCTCACTGTTTGGACCGAGTAGGAAACGCAGTAGAGTAGAAGAGTGCTCTTTTCTCAAAAGCAGAGTGTGTTTCTTGTAAGGCGAGCTAGTGTTTGTTTCCCAGGCCTAAATGGAGTTGAGTCACATGCAGTTTTTGGTCCTACAAGCAAGATTTGTTTTCTGTTAAGAAGAGTCACTATTATGCTCCAATTGCTATACACAGTGCAAATAGCACTTGCGTCTGTTCCCAGCAATTACAGTGTATTGATATGAAGAGGAGCTACTGTTCTTGTCAGTTTCCTAAGCAGAGTTGAACTAGATATGGTCCGTGTGTGTAGAAAGCACTGTTCTTTGGTCTGAGTAAGCTCACTGTTTGAACCCCTTAGGAAACACTTTAGAGTAGAAGAGTGCTCATTTCTCAAAAGCAGAGTGTGTTTCTTTTAAGGCGAGCTAGCATTTGTTTCCCAGTCCTAAATGGAGTTGAATCACATGCAGTTTCTTGTCCTAAGTGCAAGAGATGTTTTCTGGTAAGAAGAGTCACTATTGAGCTCCCATTGCCATACACAGTGCAAATAGCACTCGCGTCTGTTCCCAGCAAGTACAGTGTATTGGACTGAAGAGGAGCTACTGTTCTTGTCAGTTTACTAAGCAGAGTTGAACTAGATGTGGCCCGTGTGTGTAGGAAGCACAGTTCTTTTGTTCTGAGCAAGCTCACTGTTCGTGCCCAATAGGAAAGACAGTAGAGTAGAAGAGTGCTCTTTTCTCAAAAGCAGAGTGTGTTTCTTGTAAGGCGAGCTAGTGTTTGTATCTCAGTCAGAAATGGAGTTGAATGATATGCAGTTTCTGGTCCTACCAGCAAGAGTTGTTTTCTGTTAAGAAGAGTCACTATTGTGCTCCCATTGCCATACACAGTACAAACAGCACTGGCTTCTGTTCCCAGCATGTACAGTGAATTGGACTGAAGAGGATATACTGTTCTTGTCAGTTTCCTAAGCAGAAATGAACTAGATATGGCCCGTGTGTGTAGGAAGCACAGTTCTTTTGTTCTGAGCAAGCTCACTCTTCAGACCCCATAGGAAACACAGTAGAGTAGAAGAGTGCTCTTTACTCAAAAGCAGAGTGTGTTTCTTGTAAGGCGAGCTAGTGTTTGTTTCCCAGTCAGAAATGGTGTTGAGTCCCATGCAGTTTCTGGTCCTACGAGCAAGAGTTGTTTTCTGGTAAGTAGAGTCACTATTGCGCTCCCATTGCCATACACAGTGTAAATAGCACTTGCGTCTGTTCCCAGCAATTACAGTGTATTGGACTGCAGAGGAGCTACTGTTCTTGTCAGTTTCCTAAGCAGAGTTGAACTAGATATGGCCCCTGAATGAAGGAAGCACAGTTCTTTTGTTCTGAGCAAGCTCACTTTTCAGACCCCATAGGAAACACAGTAGAGTAGAAGAGTGCTCTTTTCTCAAAAGCAGAGTTTGTTTCTTGTAAGGCGAGCTAGCGTTTGTTTCCCAGTCTTAAATGGAGTTGAATCCCATGCAGTTTCTGGTCCTACGAGCAAGAGTTGTTCTCTTGTAAGGAAAGTCACTATTGTGCTCTCATTGCCATACACAGTTCAAATAGCACTCACGTCTTTTCCCAGCAAGTACAGTGTATTGGACTGAAGAGGAGCTACTGTTCTTGTCAGTTTCCTAAGCAGAGTTGAACTAGATATGGCCCGTTTGTGTAGGAAGCACAGTTCTTTTGTTCTGAGAAAGCTCACTGCTCAGACCCCATAGGAAACACAGTAGAATAGAAGAGTGCTCTTTTCTCAAAAGCAGAGTGTGTTTCTGGTAGGGCAAGCTAGTGTTTGTTTCCCAGTCAGAAATGTAGATGAATCCCATGCAGTTTCTGGTCCTACGAGCTAGAGTTGTTTTCTGTTAAGAAGAGTCACTATTCTGCTATCATTGCCACACACAGTGCAAATAGCACTCGCGTTTGTTCCCAGCATGTACAGTGTATTGGACTGAAGAAGAGCTAATGTTCTTGTCATTTTCCTAAGCAGAGTTGAACTAGATGTGGCCCGTGTGTATAGGAAGCACAGTTATTTTGTTCTGAGCAAGCTCACTATTCGGACCCCATAGGAAACAGAGTAGAGTAGAAGAGTGCTCTTTTCTCAAAAGCAGAGTGTGATTCTTGTAAGGCGAGCTAGTGTTTGTTTTCCAGTCAGAAACGGTGTTGAGTCCCATGCAGTTTCTCGTCCTACGAGCAAGAGTTGTTTTCTGGTAAGTAGAGACACGATTGCTCTCCCATTGACATACACAGTGCAAATAGCACTCGCGTCTGTTCCCAGCAAGTACAGTGTATTGGACTGAAGAGGAGCTACTGTTCTTGTCAGTTTCCTAAGCAGAATTGAACTAGATATGGCCCCTGAGTGTAGGAAGCACAGTTCTTTTTTTCTGAGCAAGCTCACTTTTCGGACCCCATAGGAAACACAGTAGAGTAGAAGAGTGCTCTTTTCTCAAAAGAAGAGTGTGTTTCTTGTAAGGCGAGCTAGTGTTTTTTCCCAGTCAGAAATGGAGTTGAATGCCATGCAGTTTCTGGCCTAAAAGCAAGAGTTGTTTTCTGGTAAGAAGAGTCACTATTGTGCTGCCATTGCCATACACAGTGCAAATAGCACTAGTGTCTGTTCCCAGCAAGTACAGTGTATTGGACTGAAGAGGAGCTACTGTTCTTGTCAGTTTCCTAAGCAGAGTTGAACTAGATATGGCACCTGAGTGGAGGAAGCACACTTCTATTGTTCTGAGCAAGCTCACTTTTCGGACCCCTAGGAAACACAGTAGAGTAGAAGAGTGCACTTTTCTCAAAAGCAGAGTGTGTTTCTTGTAAGGCGAGCTAGCGTTTGTTTCCCCGTCCTAAATGGATTTGAATCACATGCAGTTTCTGGTCCTACGAGCAAGAGTTGTTTTCTGGTAAGAAGAGACAGAATTGCGCTCCCATTGTCATATATAGGGCAAATAGCACTGGCGTCTGTTCCCAGCATGTACACTGTATTGGACTGAAGAGGAGCTACTGTTCTTGTCAGTTTTTTAAGAAGAGGTGAACTAGATATGGCCCATGTGTGTAGGAAGCACAGTTCTTTGGTTCTGAGCAAGCTCACTGTTTGATCCCAATAGGAAACAGAGTAGAGTAGAAGAGTGCTCTTTTCTCAAAAGCAGAGTGTGTTTCTCGTAAGGCGAGCTAATGTTTGTTTCCCAGTCAGAAATGGTGTTGAATCCCATGCAGTTTCTGGTCCTATGAGCAAGAGTTGTTTTCTGGTAAGAAGAGTCACTATTGTGCTACCATTGTCACACACAGTGCAAATAGCACTCGAGTCTGTTTCAAGCATGTACAGTGTATTGGACTGAAGGGGAGCTACCCTTCTTCTCAGTTTCCTAAGCAGAGTTGAACTAGATATGGTCCGTGTGTGTAGGAAGCACAGTTCTTTGGTCTGAGCAAGCTAACTGTTCGGACCCCGTAGGAAACGCAGTAGAGTAGAAGAGTGCTCTTTTCTAAAAGCAGAGTGTGTTTCTTGTAAGGCAAGCTAGTGTTTGTTTCCCAGTCCTAAATGGAGTTGAGTCACATGCAGTTTCTGGTCCTAAGAGCAAGAGTTGTTTTCTGGTAAGAAGAGTCACTATTGCGCTCCCGTTGACATACACAGTACAAATAGCACTCCCGACTGTTCCCAGCAAGTACAGTGTATTATACTGAAGAGGAGCTACTGTTCTTGTCAGTTTCCTAAGCAGAGTTGAACTAGATATGGTCCGTGTGTGTAAGAAGCACAGTTCTTTGGTATGAGCAAGCTCACTGTTTGGACCCCATAGGAAACACATTAGAGTAGAAGAGTGCTCATTTCTCAAAAGCAGAGTGTGTTTCTTGTAAGGCGAGCTAGTGTTTGTTTCCCAGTCCTAAATGGAGTTGAATCACATGCAGTTTCTTGTCCTACGTGCAAGAGATGTTTTCTGGTAAGAAGAGTCACTATTGTGCTCCCATTGTCATACACAAGGCAAATAGCACTGGCATCTGTTTCCAACAAGTACAGTGTATTTAACTGAAGACGATCTACTGTTCTTGTCAGTTTCCTAAGCAGAATTGATCTAGATATGGCCATGTGTGTAGGAAGCACAGTTTGTTTGTTCTGAGCAATCTAACTGTTCGGACCCCGTAGGAAAGACAGAAGAGTAGAAGAGTGCTCTTTTCTCAAAAGCAGAGTGTGTTTCTTGTAAGGCGAGCTAGTGTTTGTATCTCAGTCAGAAATGGAGTTGAATGCCATGCAGTTTCTGGTCCTACCAGCAAGAGTTGTTTTCTGTTAAGAAGAGTCACTATTGTGCTCCCATTGCCATACACAGTACAAATAGCACTGGCTTCTGTTCCCAGCATGTACAGTGAATTGGACTGAAGAGGATATACTGTTCTTGTCAGTTTCCTAAGCAGAGTTGAACTAGATATGGTCCTTGTGTGTAGGAAGCACAGTTCTTTGGTCTGAGCAAGCTCACTGTTCGGACCCCGTAGGAAACGCAGTAGAGTAGAAGAGTGCTCTTTTCTCAAAAGCAGAGTGTGTTTCTTGTAAGGTGAGCTAGTGTTTGTTTCCCAGTCAGAAATGGTGTTGAGTCCCATGCAGTTTCTGGTCCTACGAGCAAGAGTTGTTTTCTGGTAAGTAGAGTCACTATTGTGCTCCCATTGCCATACACAGTGCAAATAGCACTCGCGTCTTTTCCCAGCTAGTACAGTGAATTGGACTGAAGAGGATATACTGTTCTTGTCAGTTTCCTAAGCAGAGTTGAACTAGATATGGTCCTTGTGTGTAGGAAGCACAGTTCTTTGGTCTGAGCAAGCTCACTTTTCGGACCCCATAGGAAACACAGTAGAGTAGAAGAGTGCTCTTTTCTCAAAAGCAGAGTGTGTTTCTTGTAAGGCGAGCTAGCGTTTTTTTCCCCATCCTCAATGGAGTTGAATCCCATGCAGTTTCCTGTCCTACGAGCAAGAGTTTTTTTCTGGTAAGAAGAGTCACTATTGAGCTCACATTGCCATACACAGTACAAATAGCATTCATGTCAGTTCCCAGCAAGTACAGTGTATTGGACTGAAGAGGAGCTACTGATCTTGTCAGTTTCCTAAGCAGAGTTGAACTAGATATGGCCCGTGTGTGTAGGAAGCACAGTTCTTTTGTTCTGAGCAAGCTCACTGTTTGGACCCTGTAGGAAACGCAGTAGAGTAGAAGAGTGCTCTTTTCTCAAAAGCAGAGTGTGTTTCTTGTAAGGCGAGCTAGCTTTTGTTTCCCAGTCCTAAATGGAGTTGAACCACATGCTGTTTCTGGTCCTACTAGCAAGAGTTGTTCTCTGGTAAGGAAAGTCACTATTGCGCTCCCATTGCCATACACAGTGCAAATAGCACGGGCGTCTGTTTTCAGCAAGTACAGGTTATCGAACTGAAGAGGAGCTACTGTTCTCGTCAGTTTCCTAAGCAGAGTTGAACTAGATATGACCCCTGTGTGTAGGAAGCACAGTTCTTTTGTTCTGAGCGAGCTCACTGTTCTGGCCCTATAGGAAACACAGTAGAGTAGAAGAGTGCTCTTTTCTCAAAGCAGAGTGTGTTTCTTGTAAGGTGAGCTAGTGTTTGTTTCCCAGTCCTAAATGGAGTTGAGTCACATGCAGTTTTTGGTCTTACAAGCAAGATTTGTTTTCTGTTAAGAAGAGTCACTATTGAGCTCCAATTGCTATACACAGTGCATATAGCACTTGCATCTGTTCCCAGCAATTACAGTGTATTGGAATGAAGAGGAGCTACTGTTCTTGTCAGTTTCCTAAGCAGAGTTGAACTAGATATGGTCCGTGTGTGTAGGAAGCACAGTTCTTTGGTCAGAGCAAGCTCACTGTTTGTAACCCATAGGAAACACATTAGAGTAGAAGAGTGCTCATTTCTCAAAACAGAGTGTGTTTCTTTAAGGCGAGCTAGCGTTTGTTTTCCAGTCCTAAATGGAGTTGAATCACATGCAGTTTCTTGTCTTACGTGTAAGAGATGTTTTCTGGTAAGAAGAGTCACTATTGTGCTCCCATTGTCATACACAGGGCAAATAGCACTGGCATCTGTTCCCAGCAAGTACAGTGTATTGGACTGAAGAGGATCTACTGTTCTTGTCAGGTTCCTAAGCAGAATTGATCTAAATATGGCCGTGTGTGTAGGAAGCACAGTTCTTTTGTTCTGAGCAAGCTCACTGTTCGGACCCCATAGAAAACACAGTAGAGTAGATGAGTGCCCTTTTATCAAAAGCAGAGTGTGTTTCTTGTAAGGCGAGCTAGCATTTATTCCTCAGTCCTTAATGGAGTTGAATCACATGCAGTTTCTGGTCCTACGAGCAAGAGTTGTTTTCTGGTAAGAAGAGACACTATTGCGTTCCCATTGTCATACATAGGGCAAATAGCACGGGAATCTGTTCCCAGCATGTACAGTGAATTGGACGGAAGAGGATATACTGTTCTTATCAGTTTCCTAAGCAGAATTGAACTAGATATGGCCATGTGTGTAGGAAGCACAGTTATTTTGTTCTGAGCAAGCTCTCTGTTCTGGAAACACAGTAGAGTAGAAAAGTGCTCTTTTCTCAAAAGCAGAGTGTGTATCTTGTAAGGCAAGCTAGCGTTTTTTTGCCAGTCTTAAATGGAGTTGAATCCCATGCAGTTTCTGGTCCTATGAGCAGGAGTTGTTTTCTGGGAAGAAGAGTCACTATTGTGCTCCCATTGCCATACACAGTGCAAATAGCACTCGTGTCTGTTCCCAGCCGTACAGTGTATTGGACTGAAGAGGAGGTACTGTTCTTGTCAGTTGCCTAAGCAGAGTTGAACTAGATATGGCCAGTGTGTGTAGGAAGCACAGTTCTTCTGTTCTGAGCAAGCTCACTGTTCGGACCCCATAGGAAACACAGTAGAGTAGAAGAGTGCTCTTTTCTCAAAAGCAGAGTGTGTTTCCTGTAATGCTAGCTAGCATTTGTTTCCCAGTGCTAAACGGAGTTGAATCCCATGCAGTTTCTGGTCCTATGAGCAAGAGTTGTTTTCTGGTAAGAAGACTCACTATTGTGCTCCCATTGCCATACACAGTGCAAATAGCACTCGTGTCTGTTCCCAGCCGTACAGTGTATTGGACTGAAGAGGAGCTACTGTTCTTGTCAGTTTCCTAAGCCGAGTTGAAATAGATATGGCCAGTGTGTGTAGGAAGCACAGTTCTTCTGTTCTGAGCAAGCTCACTGTTCGGACCCCATAGGAAACACAGTAGAGTAGAAGAGTGCTCTTTTCTCAAAAGCAGAGTGTGTTTCCTGTAATGCTAGCTAGCATTTGTTTCCCAGTGCTAAACGGAGTTGAGTCACATGCAGTTTCTGGTTCTAAGAGCAAGAGTTGTTTTCTGGTAAGAAGAGTCACTATTGCGCTCCCATTGCCATACACAGTGCAAAGAGCACTCGCGTCTTTTCCCAGCATGTACAGTGTATTGGACTTAAGAGGAGCTACTGTTCTTCTCAGTTTCCTAAGCAGAGTTGAACTAGATATGGCCCGTGTGTGTAGGAAGCACAGTTTATTTGTTCTGAGCAAGCTCACTGTTCGGACCCCATAGGAAACACAGTAGAGTAGAAGAGTGCTCTTTTCTCAAAAGCAGAGTGTGTTTCTTGTAAGGCGAGCTACCGTTTGTTTCCCAGTCCTAAATGGAGTTGAATCACATGCAGTTTCTGGTCCTACGAGCAAGAGTTGTTCTCTTGTAAGGAAAGTCACTATTGCGCTCCCATTGCCATACACAGTTCAAATAGCACTCACGTCTTTTCCCAGCAAGTACAGTGTATCGGACTGAAGAGGAGCTACTGTTCTTGACAGTTTCCTAAGCAGAGTTGAACTAGATATGGCCCGTGTGTGTAGGAAGCACAGTTCTTTTGTTCTGAGCAAGCTCACTGGTCGGACCCCATAGGAAACACAGTAGAGTAGAAGAGTGCTCTTTTCTCAAAAGCAGAGTGTGTTTCTTGTAAGGAGAGCTAGCGTTTTTTTCCCAGTCCTCAATGGAGTTAAGTCAAATGCAGTTTTTGGTTCTACAAGCAAGAGTTGTTTTCTGTTAAGAAGAGTCACTATTGCGCTCCAATTGCCATACACTGTGCAAAAAGCACTCGCATCTGTTCCCAGCAAGTACAGAGTATTGGACTGAAGTGGAACTGCTGTTCTTGTCAGTTTCCTAAGCATAGTTAAACTAGATATGGCCCGTGTGTGAAGGAAGCACAGTTCTTTTGTTCTGAGCATGCTCACTGTTGTGGCCCTATAAGAAACACAGTGGAGTAGAAAAGTGCTCTTTTCTCAAAAGCAGAGTGTGTTTCTTGTAAGGCGAGCAAGCATTTGTTTCCCAGTTCTAAATGGAGTTGAGTCACATGCAGTTTTTGGTCCTAAGAGCAAGAGTTGTTTTCTGGTAAGAAGAGTCACTATTGCGCTCCCATTGCCACACATAGTGCAAATAGCACTCGCGTCTGTTCCCAGCAAGTACAGTGTATTGGACTGAAGAGGAGCTACTGTTCTTTTCAGTTTCCTAAGCAGAGTTGAACTAGATATGGCCCGTGTGTGTAGGTAGATCAGTTCATTTGTTCTGAGCAAGCTCACTGTTCAGACCCCATAGGAAACACAGTAGAGTAGAAGAGTGCTCTTTTCTCAAAAGTAAAGTGTGTTTCTTGTAAGGCGAGATAGCGATTGTTTCCCAGTCCTAAATGGATTTGAATCACATGCAGTTTCTGGTCCTATGAGCAAGAGTTGTTTTCTGGTAAAGAAAGTCACTATTGTGTTCCCATTGCATACACAGTGCAAATAGCACTCGCATTCAGTTTATTCAACTGAAGAGGAGCTACTGTTCCTGTCAGTTTCCTAAGCAGAGTTGAACCAGATGTGGTCCGTGTGTGTAGGAAGCACAGTTCTTTTGTTGTGAGCAAGCACACTCTTCAGATCCCATAGGAAACACAGTATAGTAGAACAATGCTCTTTTCTCAAAAGCAGAGTGTGTTTCTTATAAGGCAAGCTAGCGTTTGTTTCCAGTCCTAAATGGAGTTGAATCCCATACACTTTCTTGTCCTACGAGCAAGAGTTGTTTTCTGGTAAGAAGAGTCACTATTGCGCTCCTATTGTCATACACAGGGCAAATAGCACTGGCGTCTGTTCCCAGCAAGTACAGTGTATTGGACTGAAGAGGAGCTACTGTTCTTCTCAGTTTCCTAAGCAGAGTTGAACTAATATGGCCCGTGTGTGTAGGAAGCACAGTTATTTTGTTCTGAGCAAGCTCACTGTTCTGGCCCTATAGGAAACACAGTAGAGTAGAAGAGTGCTCTTTATTCAAAAGCAGAGTGTGTTTCTTGTAAGGAGAGCTAGCGTTTGTTTTCCAGTCCTAAATGGAGTTGAATCACATGCAGTTTCTTGTCCTACGTGCAAGAGTTGTTTTCTGGTAAGAAGAGTCACTATTGCGCTCCTATTGTCATACACTGGGCAAATAGCACTGGCGTCTGTTCCCAGCATGAACAGTGAATTGGACTGAAGAGGATATACTGTTCTTGTCAGTTTCCTAACCAGAAATGAAGTAGATATGGCCCGTGTGTGTAAGAAGCACAATTTATTTGTTCTGAGCAAGCTCACTGTTCAGATCCAATAAAAAACACAGTATAGTAGAAGAATGCTCTTTTGTCAAAAGCAGAGTGTGTTTCTTGTAAGGCGAGCTAGCGTTTGTTTCCCAGTCCTAAATGGAGTTTAATACATGCAGTTTCTTGTCCTATGAGCAAGAGTTGTTTTCTGGTAAGGACAGTCACTATTGCACTCCCATTGCCATACACAGTGCAAATAGCACTCGTTTCTGTTCCCAGGAAGTACAGTGTATTGGACTGAAGAGGAGCTACTGTTCTTTTCAGTTTCCTAAGCAAAGTTGAACTTGATATGGCCCATGTGTGTAGGAAGCACAGTCCTTTTGTTGTGAGCAAGCTCACTTTTCGGACCCTACAGGAAACACAGTAGAGTAGAAGAATGCTCTTTTCTCAAAAGCAGAGTGTGTTTCTTGTAAGGCGAGCTAGCGTTTGTTTCCCAGTCCTAAACGGAGTTGAATCACATGCAGTTTCTGGTCCTATGAGCAAAACTTGTTTTCTGGTAAAAAGAGTCACTATTATGCCCCATTGTCGTACACAGGGCAAATAGCACTGGCGTCTGTTCCCAGCATATACAGTGTATTTGGACTGAAGAGGAGGTACTGTTCTTGTCAGTTTCCTAAGCAGAATTGAACTTGATATGGCCCATGTGTGTAGGAAGCACAGTTCTTTTGTTCTGAGCAAGCTCACTGTTCTAGCCCTATAAGAAACACAGTAGAGTAGAAGAGTGATCTTTTCTAAAAAGCAGAGTGTGTTTCTTGTAAGGCGAGCTAGCGTTTGTTTCCCATTCCTAATTGGAGTTGAATCCCATGCAGTTTCCAGTTCTACGAGCAAGAGTTGTTTTCTGGTAATAAGAGTCACTATTGAGCTCCCATTGACATACACAGTGCAAATAGCACCTGCTTCTGTTCCCAGCAAGTACAGGTTATCAGACTGAAGAGGAGCTACTGTTCTTGTCAGTTTCCTAAGCAGAGTTGAACTAGATATGGCCTGTGTGTGTAGAGAGCACAGTTTATTTGTTTTGAGCAAGCTTACTGTTCAGACCCCATAGGAAACACAGTAGAATAGAAGAGTGCTCTTTTCTCAAAAGCAGAGTGTGTTTCCTGTCAGGCGAGCTAGCATTTGTTTCCCAGTTCTAAATGGAGTTGAATAACAACAGTTTTTGGTCCTATGAGCAAGAGTTGTTTTCTGGTAAGAAGAGTCACTATTGCGCTCCCATTGCCATACACAGTGCAAATAGCACTCGCGTCTGTTCCCAGCAAGTACAGTGTATTGGACTGAAGAGAATCTATTGTTCTTGTCAGTTTCCTAAGCAGAGTTGAACTAGATATGGCCCGTGTGTGTAGGAAGCACAGTTCTTTTGTTCTGAGCAAGCTCACTGTTCGGACCCCATAGGAAACACAGTAGAGTAGAAGAGTGCTCTTTTCTCAAAAGCAGAGTGTGTTTCTTGTAAGGAGAGCTAGCATTTTTTCCCAGTTCTCAATGGAGTTAAGTCACATGCAGTTTTTGGTCCTACAAGCAAGAGTTGTTTTCTGTTAAGAAGAGTCACTATTGCACTCCAATTGCCATACACTGTGCAAATAGCACTCACGTCTTTTCCCAGCAAGTACAGTGTATTGGACTGAAGAGGAGCTGCTGTTCTTGTCAGTTTCCTAAGCAGAGTTGAACTAGATATGGCCCATGTGTGAAGGAAGCATATTTCTTTTGTTCTGAGCATGCTCACTGTTCTGGCCCTGTAAGAAACACAGTAGAGTAGAAAAGTGCTCTTTTCTCAAAAGCAGAGTGTGTTTCTTGTAAGGCGAGCAAGCATTTGTTTGCCAGTTCTAAATTGACTTGAGTCACATGTAGTTTTTGGTCCTAAGAGCAAGAGTTGTTTTCTGGTAAGAAGAGTCACTATTGCGCTCCCATTGCCACACACAGTACAAATAGCACTGGCGTCTGTTCCCAGCAAGTACAGTGTATTGGACTGAAGAGGAGCTACGGTTCTTCTCAGTTTCCTAAGCAGAGTTGAACTAGATATGGCCCGTGTGTGTAGGAAGCACAGTTCTTTTGTTCTGAGCAAGCTCACTGTTCGGACCACATAGAAAACACAGTAGAGTAGAAGAGTGCTCTTTTCTCAAAAGCAGAATGTGTTTCTTGTAAGGCGAGCTAGAGTTTGTTTTCCAGTCCTAAATGGAGTTGAATACATGCAGTTTCTTGTCCTATGAGCAAGAGTTGTTTTCTGGTAAGGAAAGTCACTATTGCACTCCCATTACCATACACAGTGCAAATAGCACTCGCGTCTGTTCCCAGCAAGTACAGTGTATTGGACAGAAGAGGAACTACTGTTCTTGTCAGTATCCTAAGCAGACTTGAACTAGATATGGCCCATGTGTGTAGGAAGCACAGTTCTTTTGTTCTGAGCAAGCTCACTTTTCGGACCCCATTGGAAACACAGTAGAGTAAAAGTGTGCCCTTTTCTCAAAAGCAGAGTGTGTTTCTTGTAAGGCGAGCTAGCGTTTGTTTCCCAGTCCTAAATGGAGTTGAATCCCATGCAGTTTTTGGTTCTACGAGCAAGAGTTGTTTTCTGGAAAGAAGAGTCACTATTGTGCTCCCATTGCCATACACAGTGCAAATAGCACTCGTTTCTATTCCCAGGAAGTACAGTTTATTGGACTGAAGAGGAGCTACTGTTCTTGTCAGTTTCCGAAGCAGAACTGAACTAGATATGGCCTGTGTGTGTAGGAAGCAGAGTTCTTTTGTTCTGAGCAAGCTCACTGTTCTGGCCCTATAAGAAACACAGTAGAGTAGATGAGTGATCTTTTCTAAAAAGCAGAGTGTGTTTCTTGTAAGGCGAGCTAGCGTTTGTTTACCAGTCCTAAATGGAGTTGAATCACATGCAGTTTCCTGTCCTATGAGAAAGAGTTGTTTTCTGGTAAGAAGAGTCACTATTGAGTTCCCATTGCCATACACAGTGCAAATAGCATTCGTGTCTGTTCCCAGCAAGTACAGTGTATTGGACTGAAGAGGAGCTACTGATCTTGTCAGTTTCCTAAGCAGAGTTGAACTAGATTTGGCCTATGTGTGTAGGAAGCACAGTTCTTTTGTTCTGAGCAAGCTCACTGTTCTGACACAATAGGAAACACAGTAGAGTAAAAAAGTGCTCTTTTCTCAAAAGCGGAGTGTTTTTCTCATAAGGCGAGCTAGCGTTTGTTAACCAGTCCTAAATGGAGTTGAACCACATGCAGTTTCTGTTACTACTAGCAAGAGTTGTTCTCTGGTAAGGAAAGTCACTATTGCGCTCCCATTGCCATACACAGTTCAAATAGCACTCACGTCTTTTCCCAGCAAGTACAGTGTATCAGACTGAAGAGGAGCTATTGTTCTTGTCAGTTTCCTAAGCAGAGTTGAACTAGATATGGCCCGTGTGTGTAGGAAGCACAGTTCTTTTGTTCTGAGCAAGCTCACTGTTCGGAAACCATAGGAAACACAGTACAGTAGAAGAGTGCTCTTTTCTCAAAAGCAGAGTTTGTTTCTTGTAAGGCGAGCTAGTGTTTGTTTCCCAGTCCTAAATGGAGTTGAATCACATGCAGTTTCTGGTCCTACTAGCAAGAGTTGTTCTCTGGTAAGGAAAGTCACTATTGCACTCCCATTGCCATACACAGTGCAAATAGCACTCGCGTCTGTTCCCAGCAAGTACAGTGTATTGGACTGAAGAAGAACTACTGTTCTTGTCAGTATCCTAAGCAGACTTGAACTAGATATGGCCCATGTGTGTAGTAAGCACAGTTCTTTTGTTCTGAGCAAGCGCACTGTTCAGACCCCATAGGAAGCACAGTAGAGTAAAAGAGTGCCCTTTTCTCAAAGGCAGAGTGTGTTTCTTGTAAGGCGAGCTAGCGTTTGTTTCCCAGTCCTAAATGGAGTTGAATCCCATGCAGTTTCTGGTCCTATGAGCAAGAGTTGTTTTCTGGTAAGAAGAGTCACTATTGTGCTCCCATTGCCATACACAGTGCAAATACCACTCGTTTCTGTTCGCAGGAAGTACAGTGTATTGGACTGAAGAGGAGCTACTGTTCTTCTCAGTTTCCTAAGCAAAGTTGAACTAGATATGGCCCGTGTGTGTAGGAAGCACAGTTTATTTGTTGTGAGCAAGCTAACTGTTCAGACCCCATAGGAAACACAGTAGAGTAGAAGAGTGCTCTTTTCTCAAAAGCAGAGTTTGTTTCCTGTAAGGCGAGCTAGCATTTGTTTCCCAGTCCTAAATGGAGTTGAATCACAACAGTTTTTGCTCTTATGAGCAAGAGTTGTTTTCTGGTAAGAAGAGTCACTATTGCGCTCCCATTGCCATACACAGTGCAAATAGCACTCGCATCTGTTCCCAGCAAGTACAGTGTATTGGACTGAAGAAAAGCTATTGTCCTTGTCAGTTTCCTAAGCAGAGTTGAACTAGATATGGCCCTTGTGTGTAGGAAGCACAGTTCTTTTGTTTTGAGCAAGCTCACTGTTCGGACCCCATAGGAAACACAGTAGAGTAGAAGAGTGCTCTTTTCACAAAAGCAGAGTTTGTTTCTTGTAAGGCGAGCTAGCGTTTGTTTCCATTCCTAAATGGAGTTGAATCCCATGCAGTTTCTGGTCCTACGAGCAAGAGTTGTTCTCTCCTAAGGAAAGTCACTTCTTTTGTTCTGAGCAAGCTCACTGTTCTGGCCCCATCGGAAACACAGTAGAGTAGAAGAGTGCTCTTTTCTCAAAAGCAGAGTGTGTTTCTTGTAAGGAGAGCTAGCGTTTTTTTCCCAGTCCTCAATGGAGTTAAGTCACATGCAGTTTTTGTTCCTACAAGCAAGAGTTGTTTTCTGTTAAGAAGAATCACTATTGCGCTCCAATTGCCATACACTGTGCAAAGAGCACTCACGTCTTTTCCCAGCAAGTACAGTGTATTGGACTGAAGAGGAGCTGCTGTTCTTGTCAGTTTCCTAAGCAGAGTTGAACTAGATATGGCCCGTGTGTGAAGGAAGCATAGTTCTTTTGTTCTGAGCATGCTCACTGTTCTGGCCCTATAAGAAACACAGTAGAGTAGAAAAGTGCCCTTTTCTCAAAAGCAGAGTGTGTTTCTTGTAAGGCGAGCTAGAGTTTGTTTCCCAGTCCAAAATGGAGTTGAAACACATGCAGTTTCTGGTCCTAAGAGCAAGAGTTGTTTTCTGGTAAGAAGAGTCACTATTGCGCTCCCATTGCCACACACAGTGCAAATAGCACTCGCGTCTATTCCCAGCATGTACAGTTTATTGGACTGAAAAGGAGCTACTGTTCTTGTCAGTTTCCTAAGCAAAGTTGAACTAGATATGGCCCGTGTGTGTAGGAAGCACAGTTCTTTTGTTGTGAGCAAGCTCACTGTTCGGACCCCAAAGGAAACACAGTAGAGTAGAAGAATGCTCTTTTCTCAAAAGCAGAGTGTGTTTCTTGTAAGGCGAGCTAGCATTTGTTTCCCAGGCCTAAATGGAGTTGAATCACATGCAGTTTCTGGTCCTATGACCAAGAGTTGTTTTCTGGTAAAAAGAATCACTATTATCCCCCATTGTCATACACAGGGCAAATAGCACTGGCGTCTCTTCCCAGCATATACAGTGTATTGGACTGAAGAGGATCTACTGTTCTTGTCAGTTTCCTAAGCAGAATTGAACTAGATATGGCCTGTGTGTGTAGGAAGCAGAGTTCTTTTGTTCTGAGCAAGCTCACTGTTCATGCCCTATAAGAAACACAGTAGAGTAGAAGAGTGATCTTTTCAAGAAAGCAGAGTGTGTTTCTTGTAAGGCGAGCTAGCGTTTGTTTCCCAGTCCTAAATGGAGTTGAATACCATGCAGTTTCCTGTCCTATGAGCAAGAGTTGTTTTTATGGTAAGAAGAGTCACTATTGAGCTCCCATTGCCATACACAGTGCAAATAGCATTCGCGTCTGTTCCCAGCAAGTACAGTGTATTGGACTGAAGAGGAGCTACTGATCTTGTCAGTTTCCTAAGTAGAGTTGAACTAGATATGGCCCGTGTGTGTAGGAAGCACAGTTCTTTTCTTGTGAGCAAACTCACTGTTCGGAACCCATAGGAAACACAGTAGAATAAAAGAGTGCTCTTTTCTCAAATGCAGAGTGTGTTCCTTGTAAGGCGAGCTAGCATTTGTTTCCCAGTCCTAAAGGGAGTTGAACCACATGCAATTTCTGGTTCTACGAGCAAGAGTTGTTCTCTCGTAAGGAAAGTCACTATTGTGCTCCCATTGCCATACACAGTTCAAATAGCACTCACGTCCTTTCCCAGCAAGTACAGTGTATCAGAGTGAAGAGGAGCTACTTTTCTTGTCAGTTGCCTAAGCAGAGTTGAATTAGATATGGCCCGTGTGTGTAGGAAGCACAGTTCTTTTGTTCTTAGCATGCTCACTGTTCTTGCCCTATAAGAAACACAGTAGAGTAGAAGAGTGCTCTTTTCTCAAAAGCAGAGTGTGTTTCATGTAAGGCGAGATAGCGATTGTTTCCCAGTCCTAAATGGATTTGAATCACATGCAGTTTCTGGTACTATGAGCAAGAGTTGTTTTCTGGTAAAGAAAGTCACTATTGTGCTCCCATTGCATACACAGTGCAAATAGCACTCGCATCTGTTAACAGCAAGTACAGTTTATTGAACTGAAGAGGAGCTACTGATCTTGTCAGTTTCTTAAGCAGAGTTGAACTAGATATGGCCCGTGTGTGTAGGAAGCACAGTTCTTTTGTTGTGAGCAAGCTCACTCTTCAGATCCCATAGGAAACACAGTAGAGTAGAAGAGTGCTCTTTTCTCAAAAGCAGAGTGTGTTTCCTGTAATGCTAGCTAGCCTTTGTTTCCCAGTGCTAAACGGAGTTGAGTCACATGCAGTTTCTGGTTCTAAGAGCAAGAGTTGTTTTCTAGTAAGAAAAGTCACTATTGCACTCCCATTGCCATACACAGTACAAATAGCACTCGAGTCTGTTCCCAGCATGTACAGTGTATTGGACTGAAGAGGAGCTACTGTTCTTCTCAGTTTCCTAAGCAGAGTTGAACTAGATATGGCCCGTGTGTGTAGGAAGCACAGTTCTTTTGTTCTGAGCAAGCTCACTGTATGGACCACATAGGAAACATAGTAGAGTAGAAGAGTGCTCTTTTTTAAAAGCAGAGTGTGTTTCTTGTAAGGTGAGCTAGAGTTTGTTTTCCAGTCCTAAATGGAGTTGAATACATGCAGTTTCTTGTCCTATGAGCAAGAGTTGTTTTCTGGTAAGGAAAGTCACTATTGCACTCCCATTACCATACACAGTGCAAATAGCACTCGCGTCTGTTCCCAGCAATTACAGTGTATTGGACAGAAGAGGAACTACTGTTCTTGTCAGTATCCTAAGCAGACTTGAACTAGATATGGCCCATGTTGTAGGAAGCACAGTTCTTTTGTTCTGAGCAAGCTCACTGTTCGGACCCCATAGGAAACACAGTAGAGTAAAAGTGTGCCCTTTTCTCAAAAGAAGAGTGTGTTTCTTGTAAGGCAAGCTAGCGTTTGTTTCACAGTCCTAAATGGAGTTGAATCCCATGCAGTTTCTGGTCCTACGAGCAAGAGTTGTTTTCTGGTAAGAAGAGTAACTATTGTGCTCCCATTGCCATACACAGTGCAAATAGCACTCGTTTCTGTTCCCAGGAAGTACAGTGTATTGGACTGAAGAGGCGCTACTGTTCTTGTCAGTATCCTAAGCAGAGTTGAACTAGATATGGCCCGTGTGTGTAGGAAGCACAGTTCTTTTGTTGTGAGCAAGCTCACTGTTCGGACCCCAAAGGAAACACAGTAGAGTAGAAGAATGCTCTTTTCTCAAAAGCAGAGTGTGTTTCTTGTAAGGCAAGCTACCGTTTGTTTCCCAGTCCTAAATGGAGTTGAATCACATGCAGTTTCTGGTCGTAAGAGCAAGAGTTGTTTTCTGGTAAGAAGAGTCACTATTGTGCTCCCATTGTCATACACAAGGCAAATAGCACTGGCGTCTATTTCCCGCATGTACAGTGTATTGGACTGAAGAGGATCTACTGATCTTGTCAGTTTCCTAAGCAGAGTTGAACTATATAAGGCCCTGTGTGTAGGAAGCACAGTTCTTTTGTTCTGAGCAAGCTCACTGTTCGGAAACCATAGGAAACACAGAAGAGTAGAAAAGTGCTCTTTTCTCAAAAGCAGAGTGTGCTTCCTGTAAGGCGAGATAGCGTTTGTTTCCCAGTCCTAAATGTAGTTGAGTCACATGCAGTTTCTGATCCTACGAGCAAGAGTTTTTTTCTGGTAAGAAGAGTCACTATTGCGCTCCCATTGCCATACACAGTGCAAATAGCACTCGCGTCTGTTCCCAGCAAGTATAGAGTATTGGACTGAAGAGGAGCTACTGTTATTGTCAGATTCCTAAGCAGAGTTGAACTAGATATGGCCCGTGTGTGTAGGAAGCCCAGTTCTTTTGTTCTGAGCAAGCTCACTGTTTGAACCCCATAGGAAACACAGTAGATTAGAAGAGTGCTCTTTACTCAAAAGCAGAGTGTGTTTCTTCTAAGGTGAGCAAGCGTTTGTTTCCCAGTTCTAAATGGAGTTGAGACACATGCAGTTTCTGGTCCTACGAGCAAGAGTTGTTTTCTGGTAAGGAAAGTCACTATTGTGCTCCCATTGCCATACACAATTCAAATAGCACTCGTATCACTTCCCAGCAAGTAAAGTGTAATGAACTGAAGAGGTTCTACTGTTCTTGTCAGTTTTCTAAGCAAAGTTGAACTAGATATGGCCTGTGTGTGTATGAAGCACAGTTCTTTTGTTCTGAGCAAGCTCACTGTTCAGACCCCATAGGAAAAACAGTAGAGTAGAAGAGTGTTCTTTTCTGAAAAGCAGAGTGTGTATCTTGAAATGCGAGCTAGTGGTTGTTTCCCAGTCAGAAATGGAGTTGAATCCCATGCAGTTTCTGGTCCTACGAGCAAGAGTTGTTTTCTGGTAAGAAGAGTCACTATTGTGCTCCCATTGCCATACACAGTGCAAATAGCACTCGCGTCTGTTCCCAGCAAGTACAGTGTATTGGACTGAAGAGGAGCTACTGTTCTTGTCAGTTTACAAAGCAGAGTTGAACTAGATATGGCCCATGTGTGTAGGAAGCACAGTTCTTTTGTTCTGAGCAAGCTCACTTTTCGGACCCCATTGGAAACACAGTAGAGTAGAAGTGTGCTCTTTTCTCAAAAGCAGAGTGTGTTTCTTGTAAGGCGATCTAGCGTTTGTTTCCCAGTCCTAAATGGAGTTGAATCACATGCAGTATCTGGTCTTAACAGCAAGAGTTGTTTTCTGCAAAGAAGAGTCACTATTGCGCTCCCATTGCCATACACAGGGCAAATAGCTCTCCTGTCTGTTCCCAGCAAGTACAGTGTATTGTACTAAAGAGGAGCTACTGTTCTTGTCAGTTTCTTAAACAGAATTGAACTAGATAGGGCCCGTGTGTGTAGGATGCACAGTTCTTTTGTTCTGAGCAAGCTCACTGTTCTGGCCCTATAAGAAACACAGTAGAGTAGAAGAGTGCTCTTTTCTCAAAAGGAGAGTTTGTTTCTTGTAAGGCGTGCTAGCGTTTGTTTCCCAGTCCTAAATGGAGTTGAAACACATGCAGTTTCTGGTCCTATTAGCAAGAGTTGTTCTCTGTTAAGGAAAGTCACTATTGTGCTCCCATTGCCATACACAGTGTAAATAGCACTCGCGTCTGTTCCCAGCAAGTACAGTGTATTGGAATGAAGAGGAGCTACTGTTCTTGTCAGTTTCCTAAGCAGAGTTGAACTAAATATGGCCCGTGTGTGTAGGAAAAACAGTTCTTTTGTTCTGAGCACCTCACTCTTCTGGCCCTATTGGAAAAACATAGAGTAGAAGAGTTCTCTTTTCTCAAAAGCAGAGTGTGTTTCTTGTAAGGAGAGCTAGCGTTTATTTCCCAGTTCTAAATGGAGTAAAATCACATGCAGTTTTTGATCCTACCAGCAAGAGTTGTTTTCTGGTAATGAAAGTCACTATTGTGCTCCCATTGCCATACACAGTGCAAATAGCACTCATTTCTGTTCCCAGCAACTCCAGTGTATTGGACTGAAGAGGAGCTACTGTTCTTCTCAGTTTCCTAAGCAGAGTTGAACTAGATATGGCCGGTGTGTAGGAAGCACTGTTGTTTTGTTCTGAGCAAGCTCACTGTTCTGGCCCTATAGGAAACACAGTAGAGTAGAAGGGTGCTCTTTTCTGAAAAGCAGAGTGTGTTTCTTGTAAGGCGAGCTAGCGTTTGTTTCCCAGTCCTAAATGGAATTGAGACACATGCAGTTTTTGGTCCTACGAGCAAGAGTTGTTTTCTGGTAAGAAGAGTTTCTATTGCGCTCTCATTTCCATACACAGTACTAATAGCACTCACGTCTGTTCCCAGCAAGTACCGAGTATTGGACTGAAGAGGAGCTACTGTTCTTGTCAGTTTCCTAAGCAGAGTTGAACTAGATATGGCCCGTGTTTGTAGGAAGCACAGTTCTTTTGTTCTGAGCAAGCTCACTGTTCGGACACCAAAGGAAACACAGTAGAGTAGAAGAGTGCTCTTTTCTCAAAAGGAGAGTGTGTTTTTTTAAGGCGAGCTAGCGTTTGTTTCCCAGTCCTAAATGGAATTGAGACACATGCAGTTTTTGGTCCTACGAGCAAGAGTTGTTTTCTGGTAAGAAGAGTCACTATTGTGCTCCCATTGCCATACACAGTACAAATAGCACTCGCGTCTGTTCCCAGCAAGTACAGTGTATTGGACTGAAGAGGAGCTACTGTTCTTGTCAGTTTCCTAAGCAGAGTTGAACTAGATATGGCCCCTGTGTGTAGGAAGCACAGTTCTTTTGTTCTGAGCAAGCTCACTGTTCGGACACCAAAGGAAACACAGTAGAGTAGAAGAATGCTCTTTTCTCAAAAGGAGAGTGTGTTTTTTGTAAGGCGAGCAACCGTTTGTTTCCCAGTCCCAAATGGAGTTGAATCACATGCAGTTTCTGTTCGTAAGAGCAAGAGTTGTTTTCCTGGTAGGAAGAGTCACTATTGTGCTCCCATGGTCATACAGAGGGCAAATAGCACTGGCGTCTATTCCCAGCATGTACAGTGTATTGTTCTGAAGAGCATCTACTGTTCTTGTCAGTTTCCTAAGCAGAATTGAACTAGATATGGCCGTGTGTGTAGGAAGCACAGTTCTTTTGTTCTGAGCAAGCTCACTCTTCGGACCCCACAAGAAATACAGTAGAGTGGAAGAGTGCTCTTCTCTCAAAAGCAGAGTGTGTTTCTTGTAAGGCGAAATAGCGTTTGTTTACTAGTCCTAAATGGAGTTGAATCACATTCAGGTTCTGGTCCTACGAGCAAGAGTTGTTTTCTGGTAAGGAAAGTCACTATTCTGCGCCCATTGCCATACACAGTGCAAGTAGCACTCGCGTCTGTTCCCAGCAAGTACAGTGTATTGGACTGAAGAGGAGCTACTGTTCTTGTCAGTTTCCTAAGCAGAGTTGAACTAGATATGGCCCGTGTGTGAAGGAAGCACAGTTCTTTTGTTCTGAGCATGCTCACTGTTCAGATCGCATAAAAAACACAGTATAGTAGAAGAATGCTCTTTTGTCAAAAGCAGAGTGTGTTTCATGTAAGGCGAGCTAGTGTTTGTTTCCCAGTCCTAAATGGAGTTGAATCACAGGCAGTTTCTGGTCCTAAGAGCAAGAGTTATTTTCTGTTAAGAAGAGTCACTATTGCGCTCCCATTGCCATACACAGTGCAAATAGCACTCGCGTCTGTTCCCAGCATGTACAGTGTATTGGACTGAAGAGGAGCTACTGTTCTTGTCAGTTTCCTAAGCAGAGTTGAACTAGATATGGCCCGTGTGTGTAGGAAGCACAGTTCTTTTGTTCTGAGCAAGCTCACGGTTCGGACCAAATAGGAAACACAGTAGAGTAGAAGAGTGCTCTTTTCTCAAAAGCAGAGTGTGTTTTTTTTTAAGGCGAGCTAGAGTTTGTTTTCCAGTCCTAAATGGAGTTGAATACATGCAGTTTCTTGTCCTATGAGCAAGAGTTGTTTTCTGGTAAGGAAAGTCACTATTGCACTCCCATTGCCATACACAGTGCAAATAGCACTCGTGTCTGTTCCCAGGAAATACAGTGTATTGGACTGAAGAGGAGCTACTGTTCTTGTCAGTTTCCTAAGCAATGTTGAACTAGATATGGCCCGTGTGTGTAGGAAGCACAGTTATTTTGTTCTGAGCAAGCTCACTGTTCGGACCCCAAATGAAACACAGTAGAGTAGAAGAATGCTCTTTTCTCAAAAGCAGAGTGTGTTTCTTGTAAGGCGAGCTAGCGTTTGTTTCCCAGTCCTAAATGGAGTTGAATCACATGCAGTTTCTGGTCCTATGAGCAAGAGTTGTTTTCTGGTAAAAAGAGTCACTATTAGGCCCCATTTCCTACTCAGGGCAAATAGCACTGGAGTCTCTTCCCAGCATATACAGTGTATTGGACTGAAGAGGATCTACTGCTCTTGTCAGTTGTCTAAGCAGAATTGAACTAGATATGGCCCGTGTGTGTAGGAAGCATTGTTCTTTTATCTGAGCAAGCTCACTGTTCTGGCCCTATATGAAACACAGTAGAGTAGAAGAGTGATCTTTTCTAAAAAGCAGAGTGTGTTTCTTGTAAGGTGAGCTAGCGTTTGTTTCCCAGTCCTAAATGGAGTTGAATCCCATGCAGTTTCCTGTCCTACGAGCAAGAGTTGTTTTCTGGTAAGAAGATTCACTATTGAGCTCCCATTGCCATACACAGTGCAAATAGCATTCGCGTCTGTTCCCAGGAAGTACAGTGTATTGGACTGAAGAGGAGCTACTGTTCTTGTCAGTTTCCTAAGCAGAGTTGAACTAGATATGGTCCCTGTGTTTAGGAAGCACAATTCTTTTGTTCTGAGCAAGCTCACTGTTCTGGCCCTATAGGAAACACCGTAGAGTAGAAGAGTGCTCTTTTCTCAAAAGCAGAGTGTGTTTCTTGTATGGTGAGCTAGCGTTTGTTTCCCAGTCCTAAATGGAGGTGAACACTTGCAGTTTTGGTCTTAGGAGCAAGAGTCGTTTTCTGGTAAGAAGAGTCACTAATGCGCTCCCATTGCCATGCACAGGGCAAATAACACTCGCGTCTGTTCCCAGCAAGTACAGTGTATTGTACTGAAGAGGAGCTACTGTTCTTGTTAGTTTCCTAAGCAGAGTTCAGCTAGATATGGCCTGTGTGTGTAGGAAGCACAGTTCTTTTGTTCTGAGCAAGCTCACTGTTCGGACCCCATAGAAAACACAGTGGAGTAGAAGAGTGCTCTTTTCTCAAAAGCAGAGTGTGTTTCTTGTAAGGCGAGCTAACGTTTGTTTCCCAGTCCTAAATGGAGTTGAATCACATGCAGTTTCTGGTCCTACGAGCAAGAGTTGTTCTCTGTTAAGGAAAGTCACTATTGCGCTCCCATTGCCATACACAGTGCAAATAGCACTCGCGTCTTTTCCCAGCAAGTACAGTGTATTGGAATGAAGAGGAGCTACTGTTCTTGTCAGTTTCCTAAGCAGAGTTGATCTAGATATGGCCCGTGTGTGTAGGAAGCACAGTTCTTTTGTTCTGATCATGCTCACTGTTCTGGACCCATAGGAAACACAGTAGAGTAGAAGAATGCTCATTACTCAAAAGCAGAGTGTGTTTCTTGTAAGGCCAGCTAGTGTTTGTTTCCCAGTCAGAAATGGAGTTGAATCCCATGCAGTTTTTGGTCCTACGAGCAAGAGTTGTTTTCTGGTAAGAAGAGACACTATTGCACTTCCTATGACATACACAGGGCAAATGGCACTGGCTTCTGTTCCCAGAATGTACAGTGTATTGGACTGAAGAGGATCTACTGTTCTTGTCAGTTTCCTAAGCAGAGTTGAACTAGATATGGCCCGTGTGTGTAGGAAGCACATTTCTTTTGTTCTGAGCAAGCTCACTGTTCGGAAACCATAGGAAACACAGAAGAGTAGAAGAGTGCTCTTTTCTCAAAAGCAGAGTGTGCTTCTTGTAAGGTCGAGATAGCGTTTGTTTCCCAGTCCTAAATGTAGTTGAGTCACATGCAGTTTCTGATCCTACGAGCAAGAGTTTTTTTCTGGTAAGAAGAGTCACTATTGAGCTCCCATTGCCATACACAGTGCAAATAGCACTCGCGTCTGTTCCCAGCAAGTACAGAGTATTGGACTGAAGAGGAGCTACTGTTATTGTCAGATTCCTAAGCAGAGTTGAACTAGATATGGCCCGTGTGTGTAGGAAGCCCAGTTCTTTTGTTCTGAGGAAGCTCACTGTTTGGACCCCATAGGAAACACAGTAGATTAGAAGAGTGCTCTTTTCTCAAAAGCAGAGTGTGGTTCTTCTAAGGCGAGCTAGCGTTTGTTTCCCAGTCCTAAATGGAGTTGAATCACATGCAGTATCTGGTCTTAACAGCAAGAGTTGTTTTCTGCTAAGAAGAGTCACTATTGTGCTCCCATTGCCATACACAGTGTAAATAGCACTCGCGTCTGTTCCCAGCAAGTACAGTGTATTGGAATGAAGAGGAGCTACTGTTCTTGTCAGTTTCCTAAGCAGAGTTGAACTAGATATGGCCCGTGTGTGTAGGAAGCACAGTTCTTTTGTTCTGAGCAAGCTCACTGTTCTGGCCCTATAGGAAACACAGTAGAGTAGAAGGGTGCTCTTTTCTCAAAAGCAGAGTGTGTTTCTTGTAAGGCGAGATAGCGTTTTTTCCCAGTTCTAAATGGAGTTAAATCACATGCAGTTTTTGATCCTACGAGCAAGAGTTGTTTTCTGGTAAGGAAAGTCACTATTGCGCTCCCATTGCTATACACAGTGCAAATAGAACTCCTTTCTTTTCCCAGCAACTCCAGTGTATTGGACTGAAGAGGAGCTACTGTTCTTCTCAGTTTCCTAAGCAGAGTTGAACTAGATATGGCCAGTGTGTAGGAAGCACTGTTGTTTTGTTCTGAGCAAGCTCACTGTTCTGGCCCTATAGGAAACACAGTAGAGTAGAAGGGTGCTCTTTTCTGAAAAGCAGAGTGTGTTTCTTGTAAGGCGAGCTAGCGTTTGTTTCCCAGTCCTAAATGGAATTGAGACACATGCAGTTTTTGGTCCTACGAGCAAGAGTTGTTTTCTGGTAAGAAGAGTTTCTATTGCGCTCTCATTCCATACACAGTACTAATAGCACTCACGTCTGTTCCCAGCAAGTACCGAGTATTGGACTGAAGAGGAGCTACTGTTCTTGTCAGTTTCCTAAGCAGAGTTGAACTAGATATGGCCCGTGTGTGTAGGAAGCACAGTTCTTTTGTTCTGAGCAAGCTCACTGTTCGGACACCAAATGAAACACAGTAGAGTAGAAGAGTGCTCTTTTCTCAAAAGGAGAGTGTGTTTTTTGTAAGGCGAGCTAGCGTTTGTTTCCCAGTCCAAAATGGAATTGAGACACATGCAGTTTTTGGTCCTACGAGCAAGAGTTTTTTTCTGGTAAGAAGAGTCACTATTGCGCTCCCATTGCCATACACAGTACAAATAGCACTCACGTCTTTTCCCAGCAAGTACAGTGTATTGGACTGAAGAGGAGCTACTGTTCTTGTCAGTTTCCTAAGCAGAGTTGAACTAGATATGGCCCGTGTGTGTATTAAGCACAGTTCTTTTGTTCTGAGCAAGCTCACTGTTCGGACACCAAAGGAAACACAGTAGAGTAGAAGAATGCTCTCTTCTCAAAAGGAGAGTGTGTTTTTTGTAAGGCGAGCAACAGTTTGTTTCCCAGTCCCAAATGGAGTTGAATCACATGCAGTTTCTGGTTGTAAGAGCAAGAGTTGTTTTCTGGTAAGAAGAGTCACTATTGTGCTCCCATTGTCATAAACAGGGCAAATAGCACTGGCGTCTATTCCCAGCATGTACAGTATATTGGACTGAAGAGGATCTACTGTTTTTGTCAGGTTCCTAAGCAGAGTTGAACTAGATATGGCCCGTGTGTGTAGAAAACACAGTTCTTTTGTTCTGAGCAAGCTCACTGTTTGGACCCAATAGGAAACACAGTAGAGTAGATGAGTGCTCTTTTCTCAAAAGCAGACTGTGTTTCTTGTAAGGCAAGCTAGCGTTTGTTTCCCAGTCCTAAATGGAGTTGAGTCACATGCAGTTTCTGGTCCTACTAGCAGGAGTTGTTTTCTGGTAAGAAGAGTCACTATTGCGCTCCCATTGTCATACACAGGGAAAATAGCACTGATGTCTGTTCCCAGCATGTACATTGTATTTTACTGAAGAGGATCTACTGTTCTTGAAAGTTTCCTAACCAGAATTGAACTAGATATGCCCGTGTGTAGGAAGCACTGTTCTTTTGTTCTGAGCAAGCTCACTGTTCTGGCCCTATAGGAAACACAGTAGAGTAGAAGAGTGCTCTTTTCCCAAAAGAAGAGTGTGTTTCTTGTAAGGCGAGCTAGCGTTTATTTCCCAGTTCTAAATAGATTTAAATCACATGCAGTTTTTGATCCTACGAGCAAGAGTTGTTTTCTGGTAAGGAAAGTCACTATTGCGCTCCCATTGCCATACACAGTGCAAATAGCACTAATTTCTGTTCCCAGCAACTCCAGTGTATTGGACTGAAGAGGAGCTACTGTTCTTCTCAGTTTCCTAAGCAGAGTTGAACTAGATATGGCCGGTGTATAGGAAGCACTGTTCTTTTGTCTGAGCAAGCTCACTGTTCTGGCCTTATAGGAAACATATTAGAGTAGAAGAGTGCTCTTTTCTCAAAAGCAAAGTGTGTTTCTTGTAAGGCGAGCTAGCGTATGTTTCCCAGTCCTAAATGGAGTTGAATCACAACAGTATCTGGTCCTATGAGCAAGAGTTGTTTTCTGGTAAGAAGAGTCACTATTGTGCTCCCTTTGCCATACTCAGTGCAAATAGCACTCGCGTATGTTCCCAGCAAGTACAGTGTATTGGACTGAAGAGGAGTTAGTCTTCTTGTCATTTTCCTAAGCAGAGTTGAACTAGATGTGGCCCGTGTGTGTAGGAAGCACAGTTCTTTTGTTCTGAGCATGCTCACTGTTCGGACCCCATAGGAAACACAGTAGAGTAGAAGAGTGCTCTTTTCTCAAAAGCAGAGTATGTTTCTTGTAAGGCGAGCTAGCGTTTGTTTCCTAGTCCTAAGTGGAGTTGAATCACATGCAGTTTCTGGTCCTACGATCAAGAGTTGTTTTCTGGTAAGAAGAGTCACTATTGTGCTCCCATTGTCATACACAGGGCAAATAGCACTGGCGTCTGTTCCCAGCATGTACAGTGTAATGGACTGAAGAGGATCTACTTTTCTTGTCAGTTTCCTAAGCAGAATTGAACTAGATATGGCCCGTGTGTAGGAAGCACACTTCTTTTGTTCTGAGCAAGCTCACTGTTCTGGCCCTATAAGAAACACAGTAGAGTTGAAGAGTGCTCTTTACTCAAAAGCAGAGTGTGTTTCTTGTAAGGCGAGCTAGCGTTTGTTTCCCAGTTCTAAATGGA
This sequence comes from Peromyscus eremicus, assembly GCF_949786415.1. Lineage (NCBI taxonomy): Eukaryota > Metazoa > Chordata > Mammalia > Rodentia > Cricetidae > Peromyscus > Peromyscus eremicus. The sequence goes on along the minus strand of NW_026734538.1, from coordinate 161,121 downwards.
GTTGAGTCATATGCAGTTTTTGGTCCTACGAGCAAGAGTTGTTTTCTGGTAAGAAGAGACACTATTGCGCTCACATTGCCATACACAGTACAAATAGCACTCGCGTCTGTTCCCAGCAAGTGCAGTGTATTGGACTGAAGAGGAGCTACTGTTCTTGTCAATTTCCTAAGCAGAGATCAACTAGATATGGCCCCTGTGTTTCGGAAGCACATTTCTCTTGTTCTGAGCAAGCTCACTGTTCAGAACCCATAGGAAACACAGTAGAGTTGAAGAGTGCTCTTTTCTCAAAAGCAGAGTGTGTTTCTGGTAAGGCGAGATAGCGTTTTTTCCCAGTTCTAAATGGAGTTAAATCACATGCAGTTTTTGATCCTACGAGCAAGAGTTGTTTTCTGGTAAGGAAAGTCACTATTGCGCTCCCATTGCCATACACAGTGCAAATAGAACTCCTTTCTTTTCCCAGCAACTCCAGTGTATTGGACTGAAGAGGAGCTACTGTTCTTCTCAATTTCCTAAGCAGAGTTGACTAGATATGGCCGGTGTGTATGAAGCACAGTTCTTTTGTTCTGAGCAAGCTCACTGTTCTGGCCCTTTAGGAAACACAGTAGAGTAGAAGAGTGCTCTTTTCTCAAAAGCAGAGTGTGTTTTTTGTAAGGCAAGCTACCGTTTGTTTCCCAGTCCTAAATGGAGTTGAATCACATGCAGTTTCTGGTTCGTAAGAGCAAGAGTTGTTTTCTGGTAAGAAGAGTCACTATTGTGCTCCCATTGTCATACACAGGGCAAATAGCACTGGCGTCTATTCCCAGCATGTACAGTGTATTGGTCTGAAGAGGATCGACTGTTCTTGTCAGTTTCCTAAGCAGAGTTGAACTAGATATGGCCCGTGTGTAGGAAGCACAGTTCTTTTGTTCTAAGCAAGCTCACTGTTCGGGCCACACAGGAAACAAAGTAGAGTAGAAGAGTGCTCTTTTCTCAAAAGCAGAGTGTGTTTCTTGTAAGGCGAGCTAGCGTTTGTTTCCCAGTCCTAAATGGAGTTGAGTCACATGCAGTTTCTGGTCCTACGAGCAAGAGTTGTTTTCTGGTAAGAAGAGACACTATTGCGCTCACATTGCCATACACAGTACAAATAGCACTCGCGTCTGTTCCCAGCAAGTGCCGTGTATTGGACTGAAGAGGAGCTACTGTTCTTGTCAATTTCCTCAGCAGAGATAACTAGATATGGCCCCTGTGTTTCGGAAGCACATTTCTCTTGTTCTGAGCAAGCTCACTGTTCAGAACCCATAGGAAACACAGTAGAGTTGAAGAGTGCTCTTTTCTCAAAAGCAGAGTGTGTTTCTTGTAAGGCGAGATAGCGTTTTTTCCCAGTTCTAAATGGAGTTAAATCACATGCAGTTTTTGATCCTATGAGCAAGAGTTGTTTTCTGGTAAGGAAAGTCACTATTGCGCTCCCATTGCCATACACAGTGCAAATAGAACTCCTTTCTTTTCCCAGCAACTCCAGTGTATTGGACTGAAGAGGAGCTACTGTTCTTCTCAGTTTCCTAAGCAGAGTTGACTAGATATGGCCGGTGTGTATGAAGCACAGTTCTTTTGTTCTGAGCAAGCTCACTGTTCTGGCCCTATAGGAAACAAAGTAGAGTAGAAGAGTGCTCTTTTCTCAAAAGCAAAGTGTGTTTTTTGTAAGGCGAGCTACCGTTTGTTTACTAGTCCTAAATGGAATTGAATCCCATGCAGTTTCTGTTCCTATGAGCAAGAGTTGTTTTCTGGTAAGAAGAGTCACTACTGCGCTCCCATTGTCATACACAGGGAAAATAGCACTGATGTCTTTTCCCAGCATGTACAGTGATTTTGACTGAAGAGGATCTACTGTTCTTGTCAGTTTCCTAAGCAGAATTGAACTAGATAAGGCCGTGTGTGTAGGAAGCACTCTTCTTTTGCTCTGAGCAATCCCACTGTTCTGGCCCTATAGAAAACACAGTAGAGTAGAAGAGTGCTCATTTCTCAGAAGCTGAGTGAGTTTCTTGTAAGGCGAGCTAGCGTTTATTTCCCAGTTCTAAATGGAGTTAAATCACATGCAGTTTTTGATCCTATGAGCAAGAGTTGTTTTCTTGTAAGGAAAGTCACTATTGCGCTCCCATTGCCATACACAGTGCAAATAGCACTCCTTTCTTTTTTTTTTTTTTTTTCACAGTAAGACCCTCTGTTTATTTGATTAAACAAAAATAAAATAAGCTGCATAGGAACAATTTTAAAGTCCAAAGAGACACCGGCTTTGTTTTAAGGCTGCAGTAGCTGATACTGCCTTTGCTACTTCTCCAGCCTCCTCTGTGGAGCACAGAGATACATTCAGAAGCCTGTTAGCTCACAGGAGGTTTGGAACGCTTCTCCACTGGCTCTTCACCTGCTCATTGCCCATCATGCCTGCGGCTGGCAATAATAACATTTAAGGTTTTAAAGGTAAAAGTCCAAAATTGGGAAAAGGGACTTGCCCCAAAAAAAAAGAAAAAGAAAAAAGAAAAATGTCTTTTGCTTTGAGGTTTGGGGGAAATTTCCCTAACCACCCACTGCCTTGACGAGCTCTGAAACACTCCAGCTATTCCAGAGGTGGCAGAGGCAGCTGGAATCCCAGGAGGGTTGGCAGTGGGGGATCTGCTGCCAGGGGAGGCATGCTGGCAGTGTGTTCCTTCAATCAGCTTGTGTGACAATAACAGAGACTTAACTTAAGTCACTCTAACATTAGGCAACATGCCTCTGTGAATTCCACCCAGATCTGTATTCACTTCTTTAAAAAACAAAACAAACAAACAAAATAAGAGACCCAAATGAGTTATGTAGTCTCTAGTTACTTAAAAATTAAAGTTTTCTTTTCCTTTTTTTTTTTTTTGGCTGACCAGGCATGAGAGCTAATGGATAGTATTAAACAAGATCCATTAAAACAATAACCAAACAACCCTCCCACCCACAACTACTTGCAACATGCTAGTTAAACATCGCTAAACAACCCACCCTCACCAGCATCAACATTAAGGGAAAAGATATTTTCCCGCCCTAAAAACAAGAAAGCCCCATACATATGAACAGTCTCCCTCTAAAGGAGCCAACTACAGACCGCTAGAAACACGAAGAACCATCGCAAAGCTGGTTACAAAGTAACCATGGCGGTGCTGCCACGGGCGCCAACATTCAGCCAGTGTGCTCTGAGATAGCCTTAAGATACGACCTGAGCTCGTAAGTTAATACAATCATTAAAAGGAGGTCTAAGACCATGCGGATACACAAAAACATTTAGAACCATTGCTGGTTGAATGACAATGGAAAACAGCCCACCAGGCTGGATCTGTTAACCCGTAAGACCAGTTCTAAAAATAGACATTATTGAGGTATTTCTTCACGGTGACACTTATTCATAAACCCAAAACCCAGTTACTCTGGTGGCCTTCAGGATGCTCTCACCCAGGTAGACCAGAAGGTTACCAGGATGTACAGAGGTAGGTTAACAGTACAGCATTTCCTGATAATGTGCTTCTCAAATTTATCAAGTATTTAACAAACAAGGAAAAAAAGGGGGGAGGGGGCGCACAACAAACGTCAAAGTGTTGCCTTTGGTAGGAAGAACAAATCAAAACAAAGAGCAGTGTACACGGCACCAGTCACTGTAGAGGGGCTGCACCGTGGCGACAGATGTCCTGCTGGGTGCAGACAGGTGCAAATACAATCATGACGTCAGAGATTCTCAATGCCTTCCAACACCTGATGCTCCCCACCAGACCTTCAGGGCTCCCACTAAAAGGGCATGTGTTCAGACACTCCCACCAGATAAAACAGCTTTCTCTTGAAGAGAAGAGAGACCTAAAGGCCTTTTTCTAGTCAAGTTCTCCATTAGGTCAGAAGCAGTTCCTAATACTGTATGCAGAATTGGGTTTGTAGCAGGCAGAGGAAGCAAGATTGATGGAGAACTACTTGGATGAAGGACCACACCGACCGAACACCTCTTGTTCAAGGTCAAATGTTCTGTATTGGAAGTCAATCCTGGATTCCTAAACGTCATCTTCGAAGCAGCCTCCCTTGCCTGCCCATCTCCACCGGATTAATACTATCCCCTTTGAGACCCATCAGGTGCCCACATGAGGTAGATGACTTTGCCAAAAGTGAGGTAGAAAATCTAATAAAGCAACCCGTGTGGCAAGAGGTGCTGTGTCCTGTGACCCTGGTCCACACGAAGACAGAGAAAGCCCTTGAGTGTCAGGAGGTCCAACCTTACCTAATGTGCACAGGTGACAATGTCACCTTCCTTACAGCCCCAGACCGTTAGAACCTCAGCAGGAGAGAGATACAAATAATTTTGGCACCAGTGTGTGTGTGTGTGTGTGTGTGTGTGTGTGTGTGTGTGTGTGTACACATATTTCTTAAACAACAGGAAAAGCCAGCCTAAGAACTTTGGCATACCTTCTACTACCTACCAGAACACAGCAACTCTGCAGTCTTCCAAACATGTAGACAACACACCAACGGTACTGTGCTGCTTCAAGCCTAAGTCAGCGCGCTTCTTGGGCTCAGAAGCACTCCTTTCTTTTCCCAGCAATTCCAGTGTATGGGACTGAAGAGGAGCTACTGCTCTTGTCAGTTTCCTATGCAGAGTTGACTAGATATGGCCGGTGTGTAGGAAGCACAGTTCTTTTGTTCTGAGCAAGCTCACTGTTCTGGCCCTATAGGAAACACAGTAGAATAGAAGAGTGCTCTTTTCTCAAAAGCAGAGTGTGTTTCTTGTAAGGCGAGATAGCATTTGTTTACTAGTCCTAAATGGAGTTGAATCCCATGCAGTTTCTGGTCCTACGAGCAAGAGTTGATTTCTGGTAAGGAAAGTCACTATTGTGCTCCCATTGCCATACACAGTACAAATAGCACTGGCGTCTGTTCCCAGCAAGTACAGAGTATTGGACTGAAGAGGAGCTACTGTTCTTGTCAGTTTCCTTAGCAGAGTTGAACTAGATATGGCCCGTGTTTGTAGTAAGCACAGTTCTTTTGTTCTGAGCAAGCTCACTGTTTGGACACCAAAGGAAACACAGAAGAGTAGAAGAGTGCTCTTTTCTCAAAAGCAGAGTGTGTTTTTTGTAAGGCGAGTTACCGTTTGTTTCCCAGTCCTAAATGGAGTTGAATCACATGGAGTTTCTGGTCGTAAGAGCAAGAGTAGTTTTCTGGTAAGAAGAGTCACTATTGTGCTCCCATTGTCATAAACAGGGCAAATAGCACTGGCTTCTATTCCCAGCATGTACAGTATATTGGACTGAAGAGGATCTACTGTTTTTGTCAGGTTCCTAAGCAGAGTTGAACTAGATATGGCCCGTGTGTGTAGAAAGCACAGTTCTTTTGTTCTGAGCAAGCTCACTGTTCGGACCCAATAGGAAACACAGTAGAGTAGATGAGTGCTCTTTTCTCAAAAACAGACTGTGTTTCTTGTAAGGCAAGCTAGCGTTTGTTTCCCAGTCCTAAATGGAGTTGAGTCACATGCAGTTTCTGGTCCTACTAGCAGGAGTTGTTTCCTTGTAAGAAGAGTCACTATTGCGCTCCCATTGTCATACACAGGGAAAATAGCACTGATGTCTGTTCCCAGCATGTACAGTGTATTTGACTGAAGAGGATCTACTGTTCTTGAAAGTTTCCTAACCAGAATTGAACTAGATATGCCCGTGTGTAGGAAGCACTGTTCTTTTGTTCTGAGCAAGCTCACTGTTCTGGCCCTATAGGAAACACAGTAGAGTAGAAGAGTGCTCTTTTCCCAAAAGAAGAGTGTGTTTCTTGTAAGGCGAGCTAGCGTTTATTTCCCAGGTCTAAATAGATTTAAATCACATGCAGTTTTTGATCCTACGAGCAAGAGTTGTTTTCTGGTAAGGAAAGTCACTATTTCGCTCCCATTGCCATACACAGTGCAAATAGCACTCATTTCTGTTCCCAGCAACTCCAGTGTATTGGACTGAAGAGGAGCTACTGTTCTTCTCAGTTTCCTAAGCAGAGTTGAACTAGATATGGCCGGTGTATAGGAAGCACTGTTCTTTTGTTCTGAGCAAGCTCACTGTTCTGGCCTTATAGGAAACATATTAGAGTAGAAGAGTGCTCTTTTCTCAAAAGCAAAGTGTGTTTCTTGTAAGGCGAGCTAGCGTATGTTTCCCAGTCCTAAATGGAGTTGAATCACAACAGTATCTGGTCCTATGAGCAAGAGTTGTTTTCTGGTAAGAAGAGTCACTATTGTGCTCCCTTTGCCATACTCAGTGCAAATAGCACTCGCGTATGTTCCCAGCAAGTACAGTGTATTGGACTGAAGAGGAGTTAGTCTTCTTGTCAGTTTCCTAAGCAGAGTTGAACTAGATGTGGCCCGTGTGTGTAGGAAGCACAGTTCTTTTGTTCTGAGCATGCTCACTGTTCGGACCCCATAGGAAACACAGAAGAGTAGAAGAGTGCTCTTTTCTCAAAAGCAGAGTGTGTTTTTTGTAAGGCGAGTTACCGTTTGTTTCCCAGTCCTAAATGGAGTTGAATCACATGGAGTTTCTGGTCGTAAGAGCAAGAGTAGTTTTCTGGTAAGAAGAGTCACTATTGTGCTCCCATTGTCATAAACAGGGCAAATAGCACTGGCTTCTATTCCCAGCATGTACAGTATATTGGACTGAAGAGGATCTACTGTTTTTGTCAGGTTCCTAAGCAGAGTTGAACTAGATATGGCCCGTGTGTGTAGAAAGCACAGTTCTTTTGTTCTGAGCAAGCTCACTGTTCGGACCCAATAGGAAACACAGTAGAGTAGATGAGTGCTCTTTTCTCAAAAACAGACTGTGTTTCTTGTAAGGCAAGCTAGCGTTTGTTTCCCAGTCCTAAATGGAGTTGAGTCACATGCAGTTTCTGGTCCTACCAGCAGGAGTTGTTTCCTGGTAAGAAGAGTCACTATTGCGCTCCCATTGTCATACACAGGGAAAATAGCACTGATGTCTGTTCCCAGCATGTACAGTGTATTTGACTGAAGAGGATCTACTGTTCTTGAAAGTTTCCTAACCAGAATTGAACTAGATATGCCCGTGTGTAGGAAGCACTGTTCTTTTGTTCTGAGCAAGCTCACTGTTCTGGCCCTATAGGAAACACAGTAGAGTAGAAGAGTGCTCTTTTCCCAAAAGAAGAGTGTGTTTCTTGTAAGGCGAGCTAGCGTTTATTTCCCAGGTCTAAATAGATTTAAATCACATGCAGTTTTTGATCCTACGAGCAAGAGTTGTTTTCTGGTAAGGAAAGTCACTATTTCGCTCCCATTGCCATACACAGTGCAAATAGCACTCATTTCTGTTCCCAGCAACTCCAGTGTATTGGACTGAAGAGGAGCTACTGTTCTTCTCAGTTTCCTAAGCAGAGTTGAACTAGATATGGCCGGTGTATAGGAAGCACTGTTATTTTGTTCTGAGCAAGCTCACTGTTCTGGCCTTATAGGAAACATATTAGAGTAGAAGAGTGCTCTTTTCTCAAAAGCAAAGTGTGTTTCTTGTAAGGCGAGCTAGCGTATGTTTCCCAGTCCTAAATGGAGTTGAATCACAACAGTATCTGGTCCTATGAGCAAGAGTTGTTTTCTGGTAAGAAGAGTCACTATTGTGCTCCCTTTGCCATACTCAGTGCAAATAGCACTCGCGTATGTTCCCAGCAAGTACAGTGTATTGGACTGAAGAGGAGTTAGTCTTCTTGTCAGTTTCCTAAGCAGAGTTGAACTAGATGTGGCCCGTGTGTGTAGGAAGCACAGTTCTTTTGTTCTGAGCATGCTCACTGTTCGGACCCCATAGGAAACACAGTAGAGTAGAAGAGTGCTCTTTTCTCAAAAGCAGAGTATGTTTCTTGTAAGGCGAGCTAGCGTTTGTTTCCTAGTCCTAAGTGGAGTTGAATCACATGCAGTTTATGGTCCTACGATCAAGAGTTGTTTTCTGGTAAGAAGAGTCACTATTGTGCTCCCATTGTCATACACAGGGCAAATAGCACTGGCGTCTGTTCCCAGCATGTACAGTGTAATGGACTGAAGAGGATCTACTTTTCTTGTCAGTTTCCTAAGCAGAATTGAACTAGATATGGCCCGTGTGTAGGAAGCACACTTCTTTTGTTCTGAGCAAGCTCACTGTTCTGGCCCTATAAGAAACACAGTAGAGTTGAAGAGTGCTCTTTACTCAAAAGCAGAGTGTGTTTCTTGTAAGGCGAGCTAGCGTTTGTTTCCCAGTTCTAAATGGAGTTGAGTCATATGCAGTTTTTGGTCCTACGAGCAAGAGTTGTTTTCTGGTAAGAAGAGACACTATTGCGCTCACATTGCCATACACAGTACAAATAGCACTCGCGTCTGTTCCCAGCAAGTGCAGTGTATTGGACTGAAGAGGAGCTACTGTTCTTGTCAATTTCCTAAGCAGAGATCAACTAGATATGGCCCCTGTGTTTCGGAAGCACATTTCTCTTGTTCTGAGCAAGCTCACTGTTCAGAACCCATAGGAAACACAGTAGAGTTGAAGAGTGCTCTTTTCTCAGAAGCAGAGTGTGTTTCTTGTAAGGCGAGATAGCGTTTTTTACCAGTTCTAAATGGAGTTAAATCACATGCAGTTTTTGATCCTACGAGCAAGAGTTGTTTTCTGGTAAGGAAAGTCACTATTGCGCTCCCATTGCCATACACAATGCAAATAGAACTCCTTTCTTTTCCCAGCAACTCCAGTGTATTGGACTGAAGAGGAGCTACTGTTCTTCTCAATTTCCTAAGCAGAGTTGACTAGATATGGCCGGTGTGTAGGAAGCACAGTTCTTTTGTTCTGAGCAAGCTCACTGTTCTGGCCCTATAGGAAACACAGTAGAGTAGAAGAGTGCTCTTTTCTCAAAAGCAGAGTGTGTTTTTTGTAAGGCAAGCTACCGTTTGTTTCCCAGTCCTAAATGGAGTTGAATCACATGCAGTTTCTGGTTCGTAAGAGCAAGAGTTGTTTTCTGGTAAGAAGAGTCACTATTGTGCTCCCATTGTCATACACAGGGCAAATAGCACCGGTGTCTATTCCCAGCATGTACAGTGTATTGGACGGAAGAGGATCGACTGTTCTTGTCAGTTTCCTAAGCAGAGTTGAACTAGATATGGCCCGTGTGTAGGAAGCACAGTTCTTTTTTTCTAAGCAAGCTCACTGTTCGGGCCACACAGGAAACAAAGTAGAGTAGAAGAGTGCTCTTTTCTCAAAAGCAGAGTGTGTTTCTTGTAAGGCGAGCTAGCGTTTGTTTCCCAGTCCTAAATGGAGTTGAGTCACATGCAGTTTCTGGTCCTACGAGCAAGAGTTGTTTTCTGGTAAGGAAAGTCACTATTGCCCTCCCATTGCCATACACAGTGCAAATAGAACTCCTTTCTTTTCCCAGCAACTCCAGTGTATTGGACTGAAGAGGAGCTACTGTTCTTCTCAGTTTCCTAAGCAGAGTTGACTAGATATGGCCGGTGTGTATGAAGTACAGTTCTTTTGTTCTGAGCAAGCTCACTGTTCTGGCCCTATAGGAAACAAAGTAGAGTAGAAGAGTGCTCTTTTCTCAAAAGCAGAGTGTGTTTTTTGTAAGGCGAGCTACCGTTTGTTTCCCAGTCCTAAATGGAGTTGAATCACATGCAGTTTCTGGTTCGTAAGAGCAAGAGTTGTTTTCTGGTAAGAAGAGTCACTATTGTGCTCCCATTGTCATACACAGGGCAAATAGCACTGGCGTCTATTCCCAGCATGTACAGTGTATTGGACTGAAGAGGATCGACTGTTCTTGTCAGTTTCCTAAGCAGAGTTGAACTAGATATGGCCCGTGTGTAGGAAGCACAGTTCTTTTGTTCTGAGCAAGCTCACTGTTCGGACCACACAGGAAGCAAAGTAGAGTAGAAGAGTGCTCTTTTCTCAAAAGCAGAGTGTTTTTCATGTAAGGCGAGCTAGCGTTTGTTTCCCAGTCCTAAATGGAGTTGAGTCACATGCAGTTTCTGGTCCTACGAGCAAGAGTTGTTTTCTGGTAAGAAGAGTCACTATTGCGCTCCCATTGTCATACACAAAAAAATAGCACTGATGTCTCTTCCCAGCATGTACAGTGTATTTGACTGAAGAGGATCTACTGTTCTTGTCAGTTTCTAGGCAGAATTGAACTAAATAAGGCCGTGTGTGTAGGAAGCACAGTTCTTTTGTTCTGAGCAAGCTCACTGTTCTGGCCCTATAGGAAACACAGTAGAGTCGATGAGTGCTCATTTCTCAAAAGCAGAGTGTGTTTCTTGTAAGGCGAGCTAGCATATGTTTCCCAGTCCTAAATGGAGTTGAATCACAACAGTATCTGGTCCTATGAGCAAGAGTTGTTTTCTGGTAAGAAGAGTCACTATTGTGCTCCCTTTGCCATACTCAGTGCAAATAGCACTCGTGTATGTTCCCAGCAAGTACAGTGTATTGGACTGAAGAGGAGCTACTGTTCTTGTCAGTTTCCTAAGCAGAGTTGAACTAGATGTGGCCCGTGTGTGTAGGAAGCACAGTTCTTTTGTTCTGAGCATGCTCACTGTTCGGACCCCATAGGAAACACAGTAGAGTAGAAGAGTGCTCTTTTCTCAAAAGCAGAGTGTGTTTCTTGTAAGGCGAGGTAGCGTTTATTTTCCAGTTCTAAATGGAGTTAAATCACATGCAGTTTTTGATCCTACGAGCAAGAGTTGTTTTTTGGTAAGGAAAGTCACTATTGCGCTCCCATTGACATACACACTGCAAATAGCACTCCTTTCTTTTCCCAGCAACTCCAGTGTATTTGACTGAAGAGGAGCTACTGTTCTTCTCAGTTTCCTTAGCAGAGTTGACTAGATATGGCCGGTGTGTAGGAAGCACAGTTCTTTTGTTCTGAGCAAGCTCACTGTTCTGGCCCTATAGGAAACACCGTAGAGTAGAAGAGTGCTCTTTTCTCAAAAGCAGTGAGTGTTTCTTGTAAGGCGAGCTAGCGTTTGTTTGCAAGTCCTAAATGGAGTTGCATCACAACAGTTTCTGGTCCTATGAGCAAGAGTGGTTTTCTGTTAAGAAGAGTCACTATTTTGCTCCCATTGCCATACTCAGTGCAAATAGCACTCGCATATGTTGCCAGGAAGTACAGTGTATTGGACTGAAGAGGAGCTATTGTTCTTGTCAGTTTCCTAAGCAGAGTTGAAATAAATATGGCCCGTGTGTGTAGGAAGCACAGTTCTTTTGTTCTGAGCAAGCTCACTGTTCGGACCCCATAGGAAACACAGTAGAGTGGAAGAGTGCTCTTTTCTCAAAAGCAGAGTGTGTTTCTTGTAAGGCAAGATAGTGTTTGTTTACTAGTCCTAAATGGAATTGAATCCCATGCAGTTTCTGGTCCTATGAGCAAGAGTTGTTTTCTGGTAAGAAGAGTCACTATTGTGCTCCCATTGTCATACACAGGGAAAATAGCACTGATGTCTTTTCCCAGCATGTACAGTGATTTTGACTGAAGAGGATCTACTGTTCTTGTCAGTTTCCTAAGCAGAATTGAACTAGATAAGGCCGTGTGTGTAGGAAGCACTCTTCTTTTGCTCTGAGCAATCTCACTGTTCTGGCCCTATAGGAAACACAGTAGAGTAGAAGAGTGCTCATTTCTCAGAAGCTGAGTGAGTTTCTTGTAAGGCGAGCTAGCGTTTATTTCCCAGTCCTAAATGGAGTTGAATCACATGCAGTTTCTGGTCGTAAGAGCAAGAGTTGTTTTCTGGTAAGAAGAGTCACTATTGTGCTCCCATTGTCATAAACAGGGCAAATAGCACTGGCTTCTATTCCCAGCATGCACAGTGTATTGGACTGAAGAGGATCTACTGTTCTTGTCAGGTTCCTAAGCAGAGTTGAACTAGATATGGCCCGTGTGTGTAGAAAGCACAGTTCTTTTGTTCTGAGCAAGCTCACTGTTCGGACCCCATAGGAAACACATTAGAGTAGATGAGTGCTCTTTTCTCAAAAGCAGACTGTGTTTCTTGTAAGGCAAGCTAGCGTTTGTTTCCCAGTCCTAAATGGAGTTGAATCCCATGCAGTTTCTGGTCCTACTACCAGGAGTTGTTTTCTGGTAAGAAGAGTCACTATTGCGCTCCCATTGTCATACACAGGGAAAATAGCACTGATGTCTGTTCCCAGCATGTACAGTGTATTTGACTGAAGAGGATCTACTGTTCTTGAAAGTTTCCTAACCAGAATTGAACTAGATATGCCCGTGTGTAGGAAGCACTGTTCTTTTGTTCTGAGCAAGCTCACTGTTCTGGCCCTATAGGAAACACAGTAGAGTAGAAGAGTGCTCTTTTCCCAAAAGAAGAGTGTGTTTCTTGTAAGGCGAGCTAGCGTTTATTTCCCAGTTCTAAATAGATTTAAATCACATGCAGTTTCTGATCCTACGAGCAAGAGTTGATTTCTGGTAAGGAAAGTCACTATTGCGCTCCCATTGCCATACACAATGCAAATAGCACTCATTTCTGTTCCCAGCAACTCCAGTGTATTGGACTGAAGAGGAGCTACTGTTCCTCTCAGTTTCCTAAGCAGAGTTGAACTAGATATGGCTGGTGTGTAGGAAGCACTGTTCTTTTGTTCTGAGCAAGCTCACTGTTCTGGCCCTATAGGAAACATATTAGAGTAGAAGAGTGCTCTTTTCTCAAAAGCAGAGTGTGTTTCTTGTAAGGCGAGCTAGCGTATGTTTCCAGGCCTAAATGGAGTTGAATCACAACAGTATCTGGTCCTATGAGCAAGAGTTGTTTTCTGGTAAGAAGAGTCACTATTGTGCTCCCTTTGCCATACTCAGTGCAAATAGCACTCGCGTATGTTCCCAGCAAGTACAGTGTATTGGACTGAAGAGGAGTTAGTCTTCTTGTCAGTTTCCTAAGCAGAGTTGAACTAGATGTGGCCCGTGTGTGTAGGAAGCACAGTTCTTTTGTTCTGAGCATGCTCACTGTTCGGACCCCATAGGAAACACAGTAGAGTAGAAGAGTGCTCTTTTCTCAAAAGCAGAGTATGTTTCTTGTAAGGCGAGCTAGCGTTTGTTTCCTAGTCCTAAGTGGAGTTGAATCACATGCAGTTTCTGGTCCTACGATCAAGAGTTGTTTTCTGGTAAGAAGAGTCACTATTGTGCTCCCATTGTCATACACAGGGCAAATAGCACTGGCGTCTGTTCCCAGCATGTACAGTGTAATGGACTGAAGAGGATCTACTTTTCTTGTCAGTTTCCTAAGCAGAATTGAACTAGATATGGCCCGTGTGTAGGTAGCACACTTCTTTTGTTCTGAGCAAGCTCACTGTTCTGGCCCTATAAGAAACACAGTAGAGTTGAAGAGTGCTCTTTACTCAAAAGCAGAGTGTGTTTCTTGTAAGGCGAGCTAGCGTTTGTTTCCCAGTTCTAAATGGAGTTGAGTCATATGCAGTTTTTGGTCCTACGAGCAAGAGTTGTTTTCTGGTAAGAAGAGACACTATTGCGCTCACATTGCCATACACAGTACAAATAGCACTCGCGTCTGTTCCCAGGAAGTGCAGTGTATTGGACTGAAGAGGAGCTACTGTTCTTGTCAATTTCCTAAGCAGAGATCAACTAGATATGGCCCCTGTGTTTTGGAAGCACATTTCTCTTGTTCTGAGCAAGCTCACTGTTCAGAAGCCATAGGAAACACAGTAGAGTTGAAGAGTGCTCTTTTCTCAAAAGCAGAGTGTGTTTCTTGTAAGGCGATATAGCGTTTTTTCCCAGTTCTAAATGGAGTTAAATCACATGCAGTTTTTGATCCTACGAGCAAGAGTTGATTTCTGGTAAGGAAAGTCACTATTGCGCTCCCATTGCCATACACAGTGCAAATAGAACTCCTTTCTTTTCCCAGCAACTCCAGTGTATTGGACTGAAGAGGAGCTACTGTTCTTCTCAGTTTCCTAAGCAGAGTTGACTAGATATTGCCGATGAGTATGAAGCACAGTTCTTTTGTTCTGAGCAAGCTCACTGTTCTGGCCCTATAGGAAACAAAGTAGAGTAGAAGAGTGCTCTTTTCTCAAAAGCAGAGTGTGTTTTTTGTAAGGCGAGCTACCGTTCGTTTCTCAGTCCAAAATGGAGTTGAATCACATGCAGTTTCTGGTTCGTAAGAGCAAGAGTTGTTTTCTGGTAAGAAGAGTCACTATTGTGCTCCCATTGTCATACACAGGGCAAATAGCACTGGCGTCTATTCCCAGCATGTACAGTGTATTGGACTGAAGAGGATCGACTGTTCTTGTCAGTTTCCTAAGAATTGTTGAACTAGATATGGCCCGTGTGTAGGAAGCACAGTTCTTTTGTTCTGAGCAAGCTCACTGTTCGGGCCACACAGCAAACAAAGTAGAGTAGAAGAGTGCTCTTTTGTCAAAAGCAGAGTGTGTTTCTTGTAAGGCGAGCTAGCGTTTGTTTCCCAGTCCTAAATGGAGTTGTGTCACATGCAGTTTCTGGTCCTACGAGCAAGAGTTGTTTTCTGGTAAGAAGAGTCACTATTGCGCTCCCGTTGTCATACACAGGCAAAATAGCACTGATGTGTCTTCCCAGCATGTACAGTGTATTTGACTGAAGAGGATCTACTGTTCTTGTCAGTGTCCTAGGCAGAATTGAACTAGATAAGGCCGTGTGTGTAGGAAGCACAGTTCTTTTGTTCTGAGCAATCTCACTGTTCTGGCCCTATAGGAAACACAGTAGAGTCGACGAGTGCTCATTTCTCAAAAGCAGAGAGTGTTTCTTGTAAGGCGAGCTAGCGTTTGTTTGCAAGTCCTAAATGGAGTTGCATCACAACAGTTTCTGGTCCTACGAGCAAGAGTGGTTTTCTGTTAAGAAGAGTCACTATTTTGCTCCCATTGCCATACTCAGTGCCAATAGCACTCGCATATGTTGCCAGGATGTACAGTGTATTGGACTGAAGAGGAGCTATTGTTCTTGTCAGTTTCCTAAGCAGAGTTGAAATAAATATGGCCCGTGTGTGTAGGAAGCACAGTTCTTTTGTTCTGAGCAAGCTCACTTTTCGGACCCCATAGGAAACACAGTAGAGTGGAAGAGTGCTCTTTTCTCAAAAGCAGAGTGTGTTTCTTGTAAGGCGAGATAGTGTTTGTTTACTAGTCCTAAATGGAAGTGAATCCCATGCAGTTTCTGGTACTATGAGCAAGAGTTGTTTTCTGGTAAGAAGAGTCACTATTGCGCTCCCATTGTCATACACAGGGAAAATAGCACTGATGTCTTTTCCCAGCATGTACAGTGATTTTGACTGAAGAGGATCTACTGTTCTTGTCAGTTTCCTAAGCAGAATTGAACTAGATAAGGCCGTGTGTAGGAAGCACTCTTCTTTTGCTCTGAGCAATCTCACTGTTCTGGCCCTATAGGAAACACAGTAGAGTAGAAGAGTGCTCATTTCTCAGAAGCTGAGTGAGTTTCTTGTAAGGCGAGCTAGCGTTTATTTCCCAGTTCTAAATGGAGTTAAATCACATGCAGTTTTTGATCCTATGAGCAAGAGTTGTTTTCTGGTAAGGAAAGTCACTATTGCGCTCCCATTGCCATACACAGTGCAAATAGCACTCCTTTCTTTTCCCAGCAACTCCAGTGTATGGGACTGAAGAGGAGCTACTGTTCTTGTCAGTTTCCTAAGCAGAGTTGACTAGGTATGGCCGGTGTGTAGGAAGCACAGTTCTTTTGTTCTGAGCAAGCTCACTGTTCTGGCCCTATAGGAAACACAGTAGAATAGAAGAGTGCTCTTTTCTCAAAAGCAGAGTGTGTTTCTTGTAAGGAGAGATAGCGTTTGTTTACTAGTCCTAAATGGAGTTGAATCCCATGCAGTTTCTGGCCCTACGAGCAAGAGTGGATTTCTGGTAAGGAAAGTCACTATTGTGCTCCCATTGCCATACACAGTACAAATAGCACTCGCGTCTGTTCCCAGCAAGTACAGAGTATTGGACTGAAGAGGAGCTACTGTTCTTGTCAGTTTCCTTAGCAGAGTTGAACTAGATATGGCCCGTGTTTGTAGTAAGCACAGTTCTTTTGTTCTGAGCAAGCTCACTGTTCGGACCACACAGGAAACAAAGTAGAGTAGAAGAGTGCTCTTTTCTCAAAAGCAGAGTGTGTTTTTTGTAAGGCGAGCTACCGTTTGTTTCCCAGTCCTAAATGGAGTTGAATCACATGCAGTTTCTGGTTCGTAAGAGCAAGAGTTGTTCTCTGGTAAGAAGAGTCACTATTGTGCTCCCATTGTCATACACAGGGCAAATAGCACTGGCGTCTATTCCCAGCTTGTACAGTGTATTGGACTGAAGAGGATCGACAGTTCTTGTCAGTTTCCTAAGCAGAGTTGAACTAGATATGGCCCGTGTGTAGGAAGCACAGTTCTTTTGTTCTGAGCAAGCTCACTTTTAATACCCCACAGGAAACACAGTAGAGTAGATGAGTGCTCTTTTCTCAAAAGCAGAGTGTGTTTCTTGTAGGCGAGCTAGCGTTTGTTTCCCAGTCCTAAATGGAGTTGAGTCACATGCAGTTTCTGGTCCTACTAGCAGGAGTTGTTTTCTGGTAAGAAGAGTCACTATTGCGCTCCCATTGTCATACACAGGGAAAATAGCACTGATGTCTGTTCCCAGCATGTACAGTGTATTTGACTGAAGAGGATCTACTGTTCTTGAAAGTTTCCTAACCAGAATTGAACTAGATATGCCCGTGTGTAGGAAGCACTGTTCTTTTGTTCTGAGCAAGATCACTGTTCTGGCCCTATAGGAAACACAGTAGAGTAGAAGAGTGCTCTTTTTCCAAAAGAAGAGTGTGTTTCTTGTAAGGCGAGCTAGCGTTTATTTCCCAGTTCTAAATAGATTTAAATCACATGCAGTTTCTGATCCTACGAGCAAGAGTTGTTTTCTGGTAAGAAGAGTCACTATTGCGCTCCCGTTGTCATACACAGGCAAAATAGCACTGATGTGTCTTCCCAGCATGTACAGTGTATTTGACTGAAGAGGATCTACTGTTCTTGTCAGTGTCCTAGGCAGAATTGAACTAGATAAGGCCGTGTGTGTAGGAAGCACAGTTCTTTTGTTCTGAGCAATCTCACTGTTCTGGCCCTATAGGAAACACAGTAGAGTCGACGAGTGCTCATTTCTCAAAAGCAGAGAGTGTTTCTTGTAAGGCGAGCTAGCGTTTGTTTGCAAGTCCTAAATGGAGTTGCATCACAACAGTTTCTGGTCCTACGAGCAAGAGTGGTTTTCTGTTAAGAAGAGTCACTATTTTGCTCCCATTGCCATACTCAGTGCCAATAGCACTCGCATATGTTGCCAGGATGTACAGTGTATTGGACTGAAGAGGAGCTATTGTTCTTGTCAGTTTCCTAAGCAGAGTTGAAATAAATATGGCCCGTGTGTGTAGGAAGCACAGTTCTTTTGTTCTGAGCAAGCTCACTTTTCGGACCCCATAGGAAACACAGTAGAGTGGAAGAGTGCTCTTTTCTCAAAAGCAGAGTGTGTTTCTTGTAAGGCGAGATAGTGTTTGTTTACTAGTCCTAAATGGAAGTGAATCCCATGCAGTTTCTGGTACTATGAGCAAGAGTTGTTTTCTGGTAAGAAGAGTCACTATTGCGCTCCCATTGTCATACACAGGGAAAATAGCACTGATGTCTTTTCCCAGCATGTACAGTGATTTTGACTGAAGAGGATCTACTGTTCTTGTCAGTTTCCTAAGCAGAATTGAACTAGATAAGGCCGTGTGTAGGAAGCACTCTTCTTTTGCTCTGAGCAATCTCACTGTTCTGGCCCTATAGGAAACACAGTAGAGTAGAAGAGTGCTCATTTCTCAGAAGCTGAGTGAGTTTCTTGTAAGGCGAGCTAGCGTTTATTTCCCAGTTCTAAATGGAGTTAAATCACATGCAGTTTTTGATCCTATGAGCAAGAGTTGTTTTCTGGTAAGGAAAGTCACTATTGCGCTCCCATTGCCATACACAGTGCAAATAGCACTCCTTTCTTTTCCCAGCAACTCCAGTGTATGGGACTGAAGAGGAGCTACTGTTCTTGTCAGTTTCCTAAGCAGAGTTGACTAGGTATGGCCGGTGTGTAGGAAGCACAGTTCTTTTGTTCTGAGCAAGCTCACTGTTCTGGCCCTATAGGAAACACAGTAGAATAGAAGAGTGCTCTTTTCTCAAAAGCAGAGTGTGTTTCTTGTAAGGAGAGATAGCGTTTGTTTACTAGTCCTAAATGGAGTTGAATCCCATGCAGTTTCTGGCCCTACGAGCAAGAGTGGATTTCTGGTAAGGAAAGTCACTATTGTGCTCCCATTGCCATACACAGTACAAATAGCACTCGCGTCTGTTCCCAGCAAGTACAGAGTATTGGACTGAAGAGGAGCTACTGTTCTTGTCAGTTTCCTTAGCAGAGTTGAACTAGATATGGCCCGTGTTTGTAGTAAGCACAGTTCTTTTGTTCTGAGCAAGCTCACTGTTCGGACCACACAGGAAACAAAGTAGAGTAGAAGAGTGCTCTTTTCTCAAAAGCAGAGTGTGTTTTTTGTAAGGCGAGCTACCGTTTGTTTCCCAGTCCTAAATGGAGTTGAATCACATGCAGTTTCTGGTTCGTAAGAGCAAGAGTTGTTCTCTGGTAAGAAGAGTCACTATTGTGCTCCCATTGTCATACACAGGGCAAATAGCACTGGCGTCTATTCCCAGCTTGTACAGTGTATTGGACTGAAGAGGATCGACAGTTCTTGTCAGTTTCCTAAGCAGAGTTGAACTAGATATGGCCCGTGTGTAGGAAGCACAGTTCTTTTGTTCTGAGCAAGCTCACTTTTAATACCCCACAGGAAACACAGTAGAGTAGATGAGTGCTCTTTTCTCAAAAGCAGAGTGTGTTTCTTGTAGGCGAGCTAGCGTTTGTTTCCCAGTCCTAAATGGAGTTGAGTCACATGCAGTTTCTGGTCCTACTAGCAGGAGTTGTTTTCTGGTAAGAAGAGTCACTATTGCGCTCCCATTGTCATACACAGGGAAAATAGCACTGATGTCTGTTCCCAGCATGTACAGTGTATTTGACTGAAGAGGATCTACTGTTCTTGAAAGTTTCCTAACCAGAATTGAACTAGATATGCCCGTGTGTAGGAAGCACTGTTCTTTTGTTCTGAGCAAGATCACTGTTCTGGCCCTATAGGAAACACAGTAGAGTAGAAGAGTGCTCTTTTTCCAAAAGAAGAGTGTGTTTCTTGTAAGGCGAGCTAGCGTTTATTTCCCAGTTCTAAATAGATTTAAATCACATGCAGTTTCTGATCCTACGAGCAAGAGTTGTTTTCTGGTAAGGAAAGTCACTATTGCGCTCCCATTGCCATACACAGTGCAAATAGCACTCATTTCTGTTCCCAGCAACTCCAGTGTATTGGACTGAAGAGGAGCTACTGTTCTTCTCAGTTTCCTAAGCAGAGTTGAACTAGATATGGCCGGTGTGTAGGAAGCACTGTTCTTTTTTTCTGAGCAAGCTCACTGTTCTGGCCCTATAGGAAACATATTACAGTAGAAGAGTGCTCTTTTCTCAAAAGCAGAGTGTGTTTCTGTAAGGCGAGCTAGCGTATGTTTCCCAGTCCTAAATGGAGTTGAATCACAACAGTATCTGGTCCTATGAGCAAGAGATGTTTTCTGGTAAGAAGAGTCTCTATTGTGCTCCCATTGTCATACACAGGGCAAATAGCACTGGCGTCTGTTCCCAGCATTTACAGTGTAATGGACTGAAGAGGATCTACTGTTCTTGTCAGTTTCCTAAGCAGAATTGAACTAGATATGGCCCCTGTGTAGGAAGCATTGTTCTTGTGTTCTGAGCAAGCTCACTGTTCTGGCCCTATAAGAAACACAGTAGAGTAGAAGAGTGCTCTTTACTCAAAAGCAGAGTGTGTTTCTTGTAAGGCGAGCTTGCGTTTGTTTCCCAGTTCTAAATGGAGTTGAGTCATATGCAGTTTTTGGTCCTACGAGCAAGAGTTGTTTTCTGGTAAGAAGAGACACTATTGCGCTCACATTGCCATACACAGTACAAATAGCACTCGCGTCTGTTCCCAGCAAGTGCAGTGTATTGGACTGAAGAGGAGCTACTGTTCTTGTCAATTTCCTAAGCAGAGATCAACTAGATATGGCCCCTGTGTTTCGGAAGCACATTTCTCTTGTTCTGAGCAAGCTCACTGTTCAGAACCCATAGGAAACACAGTAGAGTTGAAGAGTGCTCTTTTCTCAAAAGCAGAGTGTGTTTCTTGTAAGGCGAGATAGCGTTTTTTCCCAGTTCTAAATGGAGTTAAATCACATGCAGTTTTTGATCCTACGAGCAAGAGTTGTTTTCTGGTAAGGAAAGTCACTATTGCGCTCCCATTGACATACACACTGCAAATAGCACTCCTTTCTTTTCCCAGCAACTCCAGTGTATTTGACTGAAGAGGAGCTACTGTTCTTCTCAGTTTCCTAAACAGAGTTGACTAGATATGGCCGGTGTGTAGGAAGCACAGTTCTTTTGTTCTGAGCAAGCTCACTGTTCTGGCCCTATAGGAAACACAGTAGAGTAGAAGAGTGCTCTTTTTTCAAAAGCAGAGTGTGTTTCTTGTAAGGCGATCTAGCGTTTGTTTCCCAGTCCTAAATGGAGTTGAATCCCATGCAGTTTCTGGTCCTACGAGCAAGAGTTGTTTTCTGGTAAGAAGAGTCACTATTGAGCTCCCATTGCCAAACAGTGCAAATAGCACTGGCGTCCGTTCCCAGCAAGTACAGTGTATTGGACTGAAGAGGAGCTACTGTTCTTGTCAGTTTCCTAAGCAGAGTTGAACTAGATATGGCCCCTGTGTGTAGGAAGCACAGTTCTTTTGTTCTGAGCAAGCTCACTGTTCTGGACCTATAGGAAACACAGTAGAGTAGAGGAGTGCTCTTTTCTCAAAAGCAGAGTGTGTTTCTTGTAAGGCGAGCTAGCGTTTGTTTCCCAGTCCTAAATGGAGTTGAGACACATGCAGTTTTTGGTCCTATGAGCAAGCCTTGTTTTCTGGTAAGAAGAGTCACTATTGCGCTCCCATTGCCATACACAGTACAAATAGCACTCGCGTCTGTTCCCAGCAAGTACAGAGTATTGGACTGAAGAGGAGCTACTGTTCTTGTCAGTTTCCTAAGCAGAGTTTAACTGGATATGGCCCGTGTTTGTAGTAAGCACAGTTCTTTTGTTCTGAGCAAGCTCACTGTTTGGACACCAAAGGAAACACAGTAGAGTATAAGAGTGCTCTTTTCTCAAAAGCAGAGTGTGTTTTTTGTAAGGCGAGCTACCGTTTGTTTCCCAGTCCCAAATGGAGTTGAATCACATGCAGTTTATGGTCATAAGAGCAAGAGTTGTTTTCTGGTAAGAAGAGTCACTATTGTGCTCCCATTGTCATAAACAGGGCAAATAGCACTGGCGTCTATTCCCAGCATGTACAGTGTATTGGACTGAAGAGGATCTACTGTTCTTGTCAGGTTCCTAAGCAGAGTTGAACTAGATATGGCCCGTGTGTGTAGAAAGCACAGTTCTTTTGTTTTGAGCAAGCTCACTGTTCGGACCCCATAGGAAACACAGTAGAGTAGATGAGTGCTCTTTTCTCAAATCAGAGTGTGTTTCTTGTAAGGCAAGCTAGCGTTTGTTTCCCAGTCCTAAATGGAGTTGAGTCACATGCAGTTTCTGGTCCTACTAGCAAGAGTTGTTTTCTGGTAAGAAGAGTCACCATTGCGCTGCCATTGACATACACAGGGAAAATAGCACTGATGTCTGTTCCCAGCATGTACAGTGTATTTGACTGAAGAGGATCTACTGTTCTTGAAAGTTTCCTAAGCAGAAATGAACTAGATATGCCCGTGTGTAGGAAGCACTGTTCTTTTGTTCTGAGCAAGCTCACTTTTAATACCCTATAGGAAACACAGTAGAGTAGATGAGTGCTCTTTTCTCAAAAGCAGAGTGTGTTTCTTGTAAGGCGAGCTAGCGTTTGTTTCCCAGTCCTAAATGGAATTGACTCACATGCAGTTTCTGGTCCTACGAGCACGAGTTGTTTTCTGGTAAGAAGAGTCACTATTGCGCTCCCATTGTCATACACAGGCAAAATAGCACTGATGTCTCTTCCCAGCATGTACAGTGTATTTGACTGAAGAGGATCTGCTGTTCTTGTCAGTTTCCTAGGCAGAATTGAACTAGATAAGGCCGTGTGTGTAGGAAGCACACTTCTTTTGTTCTGAGCAAGCTCACTGTTCTGGCCATATAGGAAACTCAGTAGAGTAGAAGAGTGCTCTCTTCTCAAATGCAGAGTGTGTTTCTTGTAAGGCGAGATAGCATTTATTTCCCAGTTCTAAATGTAGTTAAATCACATGCACTTTTTGATCCTACGAGCAAGAGTTGTTCTAAGGTAAGGCAAGTCACTATTGTGCTCCCATTGCCATACACAGTGCAAATAGCAATCCTTTCTTTTCCCAGCAACTCCAATGTATTGTACTGAAGAAGAGCTACTGTTCTTCTCAGTTTCCTAAGCAGAGTTGACTAGATATGGCCGGTGTGTAGGAAGCACAGTTCTTTTGTTCTGAGCAAGCTCACTGTTCGGACCCCACAGGAAACACAGTAGAGTAGATGAGTGCTCATTTCTCAAAAGCAGAGTTTGTTTCTTGTAAGGCGAGCTAGCGTTTGTTTCCCAGTCCTAAATGGAGTTGAGTCACATGCAGTTTCTGGTCCTATGAGCAAGAGTTGTTTTCTGGTAAGAAGAGTCACTATTGCGCTCCCATTGTCATACACAGGGAAAATAGCACTGATGTCTCTTCCCAGCATGTACAGTGTATTTGACAGAAGAGGATCTACTGTTCTTGTCAGTTTCCTAAGCAGAATTGAACTAGATATGGCCGTGTATGTAGGAAGCACACTTCTTTTGTTCTGAGCAAGCTCACTGTTCTGGCCCTATAGGAAACACAGTAGAGTAGAAGAGTGCTCTTTTCTCAAAAGGAGAGTGTGTTTTTTGTAAGGCGAGCTACCGTTTGTTTCCCAGTCCTAAATGGAGTTGAATCACATGCAGATTTTGGTCGTAAGAGCAAGAGTTGTTTTCTGGTAAGAAGAGTCACTATTGTGCTCCCATTGTCATACACAGGGCAAATAGCACTGGCGTCTATTCCGAGCATGTACAGTGTATTGGACTGAAGAGAATCTACTGTTCTTGTCAGTTTCCTAAGCAGAGTTGAACTAGATATGACCCGTGTGTGTAGGAAGCACAGTTCGTTTGTTCTGAGCAAGCTCACTGTTCGGACCCCATAGGAAACACAGTAGAGTAGATGGGTGCTCTTTTCTCAAAAGCAGAGTATGTTTCTTGTAAGGCGAGCTAGCGTTTATTTCCCAGTTCTAAATGGAGTTAAATCACATGCAGTTTTTGATCCTACGAGCAAGAGTTGTTTTCTGGTAAGAAGAGTCACTATTACGCTGCCATTGCCATACACAGGACAAATAGCACTGGCGTCTGTTCCCAGCAATTACAGTGTATTGGACTGAAGAGGATCTATTGTTCCTGTCAGTTTCCTAAGCAGAATTGAACTACATATGGCCCATATGTGTGGAAGCACAGTTCTTTTGTTGTGAGCAAGCTCACTGTTCTGTCCCTATAAGAAACACAGTACAGTAGAAGAGTGCTCTTTTCTCAAAAGCAGATTGTGTTTCTTGTAAGTTGAGCTAGCGTTTGTTTCCCAGTTCTAAATGGAGTTTAGTGACATGCAGTTTTTGGTCCTACGAGCAAAAGTTGTTTTCTGGTAAGAAGAGTCACTATTGTGCTCACATTGCCATACACAGTACAAATAGCACTCGCGTCTGTTCCCAGCAAGTGCAGTGTATTGGACTGAAGAGGAGCTACTGTTCTTGTCAGTTTCCTAAGCAGAGTTGAACTAGATATGGCCTGTGTGTGTAGGAAGCACAGTTCTTTTGTTCTGAGCAAGCTCACTGTTCAGACCCCATAGGAAACACAGTAGAGTAGAAGAGTGCTCCTTTCTCAAAAGCAGAGTGTGTTCCTTGTAAGGCGAGCTAGCGTTTGTTTCCCAGTCCTAAATGGAGTTGAATCACATGCAGTTTCTGGTCCTACGAGCAAGAGTGGTTTTCTTGTAAGAAGAGTCCCTATTGCGCTGCCATTGCCATACACAGGACAAATAGCACTGGCGTCTGTTCCCATCAAGTACAGTGTATTGGACTGAAGAGGATCTACTGTTCTTGTCAGGTTCCTAAGAAGAATTGAACTAGATATGGACCATTTGTGTAGGAAGCACAGTTCTTCTGTTCTGAGCAAGGCCACTGTTCTGACTCCATAGGATACACAGTAGAGAAGAAGAGTGCTCTTTTTTCAAAAGCTGAGTGTTTTTCTTATAAGGCGAGCTAGCAATTTTTCCCAGTCCTAAATGGAGTTGAATCACATGTAGTATCTGGTCCTACGAGCAAGAGTTGTTTTCTGGTAAGAAGAGTCACTATTGCTCTGCCATTGCCATACACAGGACAAATAGCACTGGCGTCTGTTCCCAGCAAGTACAGTGTATTTTAAAGAAGAGGAGCTACTGTTCTTGTCAGGTATCTAAAAAGAATTGAACTAGATATGGCCGTGTGTGTAGGAAGCACAGTTTTTTTGTTCTGAGCAAGCTCACTGTTCAGACCCCATGGAAAACACAGTGGAGTAGAAGAGTGCTCTTTTCTCAAAAGCAGAGTGTGTTTCTTAGAAGGCGAGCTAGCGTTTGTTTCTCAGTCCTAAATGGAGTTGAATCACAACAGTTTCTGGACCTACGAGCAAGAGTAGTTTTCTGGTAAGAGGAGTCACTATTGCGCTCCCATTGTTATACTCAGTGCAAATAGCACTGGCGTCTGTTCCCAGCAAATACAGTGTATTGGACTTAAGAGGAGCTACTGTTCTTGTCAGTTTTCTAAGCAGAGTTGAACTAGATATGGCTCGTGTGTCTAGAAAGCACAGTTCTTTTGTTCTGAATAAGCTCACTGTTCAGAACCCATAGGAAACACAGTAGAGTAAAAGAGTGCTCTTTTATCAAAAGCAGAGTGTGTTTCTCGTAAGGTGAGCTAGCGTTTGTTTCCCAGTCCTAAATGGAGTTGAATCACATGCAGTTTCTGGTCGTAGCAGCAAGAGTTGTTTTCTGGTAAGAAGAGTCACTATTGTGCTCCCATTGTCATACAAAGGGCAAATAGCACTGGCATCTGTTCTTAGCATGTACAGTGTATTGGACTGAAGAGGAGCTACTGATCTTGTCAGTTTCCTAAGCAGAGTTGAACTAGATATGGTTTGTGTGTAGGAAGCACAGTTCTTTTGTTCTGAGCAAACTCACTGTTCTGGCCATATAGGAAACACAGTAGAGTATAAGAGTGCTCATTTCTCTAAAGCAGAGTGTGTTTCTTGTATGGCAACCTCCCGTTTATTTCCCAGTCCTAAATGGAGTTGAGTCACATGCAGTTTTTGGTCCTACAAGCAAGAGATGTTTTCTGGTAAGAGTAGTCACTATTGCGCTCCCATTGCCATACACAGTGCAAATAGCACTCGTGTCTGTTCCCAGCAAGTACAGTTTATTGGACAGAAGAGGAGCTACTGTTCCTGTCAGTTTCCTAAGCAGCGTTGAACTAGATATGGTTTGTGTGTAGGAAGCACAGTTCATTTGTTCTGAGCAAGCTCACTGTTTGGACCCCACAGGAAACACAGTAGAGTAGAAGAGTGCTCTTTTCTCAAAAGCAGAGTGTGTTTCTTGTAAGGCGAGTTAGCGTTTGCTTCCCAGTCCTAAATGGAGTTGAATCACATGCAGTTTCTGGTCCTACGAGCAAGAGTTTTTTTCTGGTAAGGAAAGTCACTATTGCGCTCCCATTGCCATACACAGTGTAAATAGCACTCGCGTCTGTTCCCAGCAAGTACAGTGTATTGGACTGAAGAGGAGCTACTGTTCTTGTCAGTTTCCTAAGCAGAGTTGAACTAGATATGGCCCGTGTGTGTAGGAAGCACAGATCTTTTGTTCTGAGCATGCTCACTGTTCGGACCCCATAGGAAGCACAGTAGAGTAAAAGAGAGCCCTTTTCTCAAAAGCAGAGTGTGTTTCTTGTAAGGCGAGCTAGCGTTTGTTTCCCAGTCCTAAATGGAGTTGAATCACATGCAGTTTCTGGTCCTACGAGCAAGAGTTGTTTTCTGGTAAGGAGAGTCACTATTGCGCTCCATTTGCCATACACAGTGCAAATAGCACTGGCGTCTGTTCCCAGCAAGTACAGTGTATTGGACTGAAGAGGAGCTACTGTTCTTCTCAGATTCCTAAGCAGTGTTGAACTAGATATGGCCCGTGTGTGTAGGAAGCACAGTTCTTTTTTCTGAGCAATCTCACTGTTCTGGCCCTATAGGAAACACAGTAGAGTAGAAGAGTGCTCTTTTCTCAAAAGCAGAGTGTGTTTGTTGTAAGGCGAGCTAGTGTATGTTACCCAGTCCTAAATGGAGTTGAATCACAACAGTTTCTGGTCCTATGAGCAAGAGTGATTTTCTGGTAAGAGGAGTCACTATTGCGCTCCCATTGCCATACTCAGTGCTAATAGCACTCCCGTCTGTTCCCAGCAAGTACAGTGTATTGGTCTGAAGAGGAGCTACTGATCTTGTCAGTTTTCTAAGCAGAGTTGAACTAGATAGGGCCCGTGTGTGTAGGAAGCACAGTTCTTTTGTTCTGAGCAATCTCACTGTTCGGACCCCATAGGAAACACAGTAGAGTAGAAGAGTGCTCTTTTCTCAAAAGCAGAGTGTGTTCCTTGAAAGGCGAGCAAGTGTTTGTTTCCCAGTCCTAAATGGAGTTGAGTCACATGCAGTTTTTGGTCCTACGAGCAAGAGTTGTTTTCTGGTAAGAAGAGTCACTATTGCGCTCCCATTGCCATACACAGTGAAAATAGCACTAGCGTCTGTTCCCAGCAAGTACAGTTTATTGGACAGAATAGGAGCTACTGTTCCTGTCAGTTTCCTAAGCAGAGTTGAACTAGATATGGTTTGTGTGTAGGAAGCACAGTTCATTTGTTGTGTGCAAGCTCACTGTTTGGACCCTACAGGAAACACAGTAGAGTAGAAGAGTGCTCTTTTCTCAAAAGCAGAGTGTGTTTCTTGTAAGGCGAGCTAGCGTTTGTTTCCTAGTCCTAAATTGAGTTGAATCACATGCAGTTTCTGGTCATATGAGCAAGAGTTGTTTTCCGGTAAGCAGAGTCACTATTGCGCTGCCATTGCCATACACAAGACAAATAGCACTGGCGTCTGTTCCCAGCAAGTACAGTGTATTGGACTGAAGAGGGTCTACTCTTCTTGTCAGGTTCCTAAGAAGAATTGAACTAAATTTGGCCGTATGTGTAGGAAGCACAATTTTTTTTTCTGAGCAATCTCACTGTTCGAACCCCATAGGAAACACAGTAGAGTAGAAGAGTGCTCTTTTCTGAAAAGCAGAGTGTGTTTCTTGAAAGGCAAACTGGTGTTTGTTTCCTAGTCAGAAATGGAGTTGAATCCCATGCAGTTTCTGGTCCTACGAGCAAGAGTTGTTTTGTGGTAAAAAGAGTCACTATTGCGCTGCCATTGCCATACACAGGACAAATAGCACTGGCATCTGTTCCCAGCAAGTACAGTGTATTGGACTGAAGAGGATCTACTGTTCTTGTCAGGGTTCTAAGCAGAATTGAACTAGATACAGCCGTGTGTGTACAAAGCTCAGTTCTTTTGTTCTGAGTAAGCTCCCTGTTCGGACCCCATAGGAAACGCAGTAGAGTAGAAGAGTGCTCTTTCCTCAAAAGCAGAGTGTGTTTCTTGTAAAAGAGCTAGCGTTTGTTTCCCAGTCCAAAATGGAGTTGAATCACATGCAGTATCTATTCCTACGAGCAAAAGTTCTTTTCTGGTAAGAAGAGTCACTATTGCGCTGCCATTGCCATACACAGGACAAATAGCACTGGAGTCTGTTCCCAGCAAGTACAGTGTATTAGACTGAAGAGGACATACTGTTCTTGTCAGGAAACTAAGAAGAATTGAACTAGATATGGCCGTGTGTAGGAAGCACAGTTTTTCGGTTCTGAGCAAGCTCACAGTTCGGGCACCATAGGAAAGACAGTAGAGTAGAAGAGTGCTCTTTTCTCAAAAGCAGAGTGTGTTTCTTGGAAGGCGAGCTAGCCTTTGTTTCTCAGTCCTAAATGGAGTTGAATCAAATGCAGTTTCTGGTCCTACGAGCAAGAGATGTTTTCTGGTAAGGAAAGTCACTATTGCGCTCCATTTGCCATACACAGTGCAAATAGCACTCGCGTCTGTTCCCAGAAAGTACAGTGTATTGGACAGAAGAGGAGTTACTGTTCTTGTCAGTTTTCTAAGCAGAGTTGAACTAGATATGGCCCGTGTGTGTAGGAAGCACAGTTCTTTTGTTTTGAGCAAGCTCACGGTTCGGACCCCATAGGAAACACAGTAGAGTAGAAGAGTGCTCTTTTCTCAAAAGCAGAGTGTGTTTCTTGTAAGGCGAGCTCCCGTTTGTTTCCCAGTCCTAAATGGAGTTGAGTCACATGAAGTTTTCGTTCCTACGAGCATGATTATTTTCCTGGTAAGGAAAGTCACTATTGCTCTCCCATTGCCATACACAGTGCAGATAGCACTCGCGTCTGTTCCCAGCAAGTACAGTTTATTGGACAGAATAGGAGCTACTGTTTCTGTCAGTTTCCTAAGCAGAGTTGAACTAGATATGGTTTGTGTGTAGGAAGCACAGTTCATTTGTTCTGAGCAAGCTCACTGTTTGGACCCCTCAGGAAACACAGTAGAGTAGAAGAGTGCTCTTTTCTCAAAAGCAGAGTGTGTTTCTTATAAGGTGAGCTAGGGTTTGTTTCCTAGTCCTAAATTGAGTTGAATCACATGCAGTTTCTGGTCCTATGAGCAAGAGTTGTTTTCCGGTAAGAAGAGTTACTATTGCGCTGCCATTGCCATACACAAGACAAATAGCACTGGCGTCTGTTCCCAGCATGTACAGTGTATTGGTCTGAAGAGGATCTACTCTTCTTGTCAGGTTCCTAAGCAGAATTGAACTAAATATGGCCGTGTGTGTATGAAGCACAGTTTTTTTGTTATGAGAAATCTCACTATTCGGACCCCATAGGAATCACAGTAGAGTAGAAGAGTGCTCTTTACTGAAAAGCAGAGTGTGTTTCTTGAAAGGCGAGCTAGTGTTTCTTTCCTAGTCAGAAATGGAGTTGAATCCCATGCAGTTTCTGGTCCTACGAGCAAGAGTTTATTTCTGGTAAGAAGAGTCACTATTGAGCTCCCATTGCCATACTCAGTGCAAATAGCACTCGCGACTGTTCCCAGCAAGTACAGTGTATAGGACTGAAGAGGAGCTACTGTTCTTGTGAGTTTCCTAAGCAGAGTTGAACTAGATATGGCCCGTGTGTATAGGAAGCACAGTTCTTTTGTTCTGAGCAAGCTCTCTGTTCTGACCCCATAGGAAACACAGTAGAGTAGAATAGTGCTCTTTTCTGAAAAGCAGAGTGTGTTTCTTGGAAGGCAAGCTAGCGTTTGTTTCCCAGTCCTAAATGGAGTTGAATCCCATGCAGTTTCTTGTCCTACGAGCAAGAGTAGTTTTCTGGTAAGAAGAGTCACTATTGTGCTGCCATTGCCATTCACAGGACAAATAGCACTGGCTTCTGTTCCCAGCAAGTACAGTGTATTTGACTGAAGAGGATCTACTGTTCTTGTCAGGTTTCTAAGCAGAATTGAACTAGATACGGCCGTGTGTGTAGGAAGCACTGTTCTTTTGTTCTGGGCAAGCTCACTGTTCGGACCCCATAGGAAACACAGTAGAGTAGAAGAGTGCTCTTTTCTCAAAAGCAGAGTGTGTTTCTTGTAAGGTGAGTTAGCATTTGTTTCCCAGTTCTAAATGGAGTTGAAACTCATGAAGTTTTTGGTCCTACGAGCAAGAGTTGTTTTCTGGTAAGGGAAGTCACTATTGCTCTCCCATTGCCATACACAGTGCAAATAGCACTCGTGTCTGTTCCCAGCAAGTACAGTGTATTGGACTGAAGAGGAGCTACTGTTCTTGTCAGTTTCCTAAGCAGAGTTGAACTAGATATGGCCCGTGTGTGTAGGAAGCACAGTTCTTTTGTTCTGAGCAAGCTCACTGTTTGGTTCCCATAGGAAACACAGTAGAGTAGAAGAGTGCTCTTTTCTCAAATTAGAGTGTGTTTCTCGTAAGGCCAGCTAGCATTTGTTTTCCAGTTCTAAATGGATTTGAATCACATGCAGTTTCTTGTCCTACGAGCAAGAGTTGTTTTCTGGTAAGGAAAGCTACTATTGTGCTCCCATTGCCATACACAGTGCAAATAGCACTGGCATCTGTTCCCAGGAAGTACAGTGTATTGGACTGAAGAGGAGCTACTGTTCCTGTCAGTTTTCTAAGCAGAATTGAACTAGATATGACCCGTGTGTGTAGGAAGCACAGTTCTTTTGTTCTGAGTAAGCTCACTGTTCTGGCCCTATAGGAAACACAGTAGAGTAGAAGAGTGCTCATTTCTCTAAAGCAGAGTGTGTTTCTTGTAAGGCGAGCTCCCGTTAGTTCCCCAGTCCTAAATGGAGTTGAGTCACATCCAGTTTTTTTTTTTTTTTTTTTTTTGGTTTTTTTGAGACAGGGTTTCTCTGTGTAGCTTTGCGCCTTTCCTGGAACTCACTTGGTAGCCCAGGCTGGCCTCGAACTCACAGAGATCCGCTTGGCTCTGCCTCCCGAGTGCTGGGATTAAAGGCGTGTGCCACCACCGCCCGGCTTTTTTTTTTTTTTTTTTTTCACATCCAGTTTTTGGTCCTACAAGCAAGAGTTGTTTTCTGGTAAGAAGAGTCACTATTGCGCTCCCATTGCCATATACAGTGCAAATAGCACTCGCGTGTGTTCCCAGCAAGTACAGTGTATTGGACTGAATAGGAGCTACTGTTCCTGTCAGTTTCCTAAGCAGAATTGAACTAGATATGGTTTGTGTGTAGGAAGCACAGTTCATTTGTTCTGTGCAAGCTCACTGTTCAAAACCCATAGGAAACACAGTAGAGGAGAAGAGTGCTCTTTTCTCAAAAGCAGAGTGTGTCTCTCATAAGGCGAGCTAGCATTTGTTTCCCAGTCCTAAATGGATTTGAATCACATGCAGTTTCTTGTCCTACGAGCAAGAGTTGTTTTCTGGTAAGGAAAGTTACTATTGCTCTCCCATTGCCATACACAGTGCAAATAGCACTGGCGTTTTTTCCCAGCAAGTACAGTGTATTGGACTGAAGAGGAGCTACTGTTCTTGTCAGTATCCTAAGCAGAGTTGAACTAGATATGGCCCGTGTGTGTAGGAAACACATTTCTTTTGTTCTGAGCAAGCTCACTGTTTGGACCCCATGGGAAACACAGTAGAGTAAAAGAGTGCCCTTTTCTCAAAAGCAGAGTGTGTTTCTTGTAAGGCAAGCTAGGCTTTGTTTCCCAGTCCTAAATGGAATTAAATCCCATGCAGTTTCTGGTCCTACGAGCAAGAGTTGTTTTCTGCTAAGAAGAGTCACTATTGTGCTCCCATTGTCATACACAGGTCAAATAGCACTGGCATATGTTCCCAGCAAGTACAGTGTATAGGACTGAAGGGACGCTACTGTTCTTGTGAGTTTCCTAAGCAGAGTTGAACTAGATATGGCCCGTGTGTATAGGAAGCACAGTTCTTTTGTTCTGAGCAAGCTCACTTTTAGGACCCCATAGGAAACACAGTAGAGTAGAATAGTGCTCTTTTCTGAAAAGCAGAGTGTGTTTCTTGGAAGGCAAGCTAGCGTTTGTTTCCCAGTCCTAAATGGAGTTGAATCCCATGCAGTTTCTGGTCCTATGAGCAAGAGTGGTTTTCTGGTAAGAGGAGTCACTATTGCGCTCCCATTGCCATACTCAGTGCTAATAGCACTCCCGTCTGTTCCCAGCAAGTACAGTGTATTGGTCTGAAGAGGAGCTACTGTTCTTGTCAGTTTCTTAAGCAGAGTTGAACTAGATATGGCCCGTGTGTGTAGGAAGCACAGTTGTTTTGTTCTGAGCAAGCTCACTGTTCGGTTCCCATAGGAAACACAGTAGAGTAGAAGAGTGCTCTTTTCTCAAAAGCAGAGTGTGTTTCTTGTAAGGTGAGCTAGCATTTGTTTCCCAGTTCTAAGTGGAGTTGAAACACATGAAGTTTTCGGTCCTACGAGCAAGATTTGTTTCCTGGTAAGGAAAGTCACTATTGCTCTTCCATTGCCATACACAGTGCAAATAGCACTCGTGTCTGTTCCCAGCAAGTACAGTGTATTGGACTGAAGAGGATCTACTGTTCTTGTCAGGAATCTAAGAAGAACTGAACTAGATATGGCCGTGTGCAGGAAGCACAGTTTTTTTGTTCTGAGCAAGCTCACAGTTCGGACCCCATTGGAAACACAGTAGAATAGAAGAGTGCTCTTTTCTCAAAAGCAGAGTGTGTTTCTTGGAAGGCGAGCTAGCGTTTGTTTCTCAGTCCTAAATGGAGTTGAATCCCATGCAGTTTCTGGTCCTACGACCAAGAGTTGTTTTCTGGTAAGGAAATTCACTATTGCTCTCCCATTGCCATACACAGTGCAAATAGCACTGGCGTCTGTTCCCAGCAAGTACGGTGTATTGAACTGAAGAGGAGCTACAGTTCTTGTGATTTTCCTAAGCAGAGTTGAACTAGATATGGCCCGTGTTTGTAGGAAGCACAGTTCTTTTTTTCTGAGCAAGCTCACTCTTAGGAACCCATAGGAAACACAGTACAGTAGAAGAGTGCTCTTTTCTCAAAAGCAGAGTGTGTTTCTTGAAAGGCGAGCTACCGTTTGTTTCCCAGTCCTAAATGGAGTTGAATCACATGCAGTTTCTCGTCCTAAGAGCAAGAGTTGTTTTCTGGTAAGAAGAGTCACTATTGCGCACCCATTGTCATACACAGGGCAAATAGCACTGGCATCGGTTCCTAGCATATACAGTGTATTGGACTGAAGAGGAGCTACTGATCTTGTCAGTTTCCTAAACAGAGTTGACCTAGATATGGCCCCTGTCTGTAATAAGCACAGTTCTTTTGTTCTGAGCAAGTTCACTGTTCTGGACCTATAGGAAACACAGTAGAGTATAAGCGTGCTCTTTTCTCAAAAGCAGAGTGTGTTTCTTGTAAGGCGAGCTACCGTTTGTTTCCCAGTCCTAAATGGAGTTGAATCACATGCAGTTTCTGTTCCAACGAGCAAGAGTTGTTTTTTGGTAAGGAAAGTCACTATTGCACTCCAATTGCCATACACAGTGCAAATAGCACTGGTGTCTGTTCCCAGCAAGTACAGTGTATCAGACTGAAGAGGAGCTACTGTTCTTGTAGTTTCCTAAGCAGAGTTGAACTAGATATGCCCCATGTGTGTAGGAAGCACAGTTCTTTTGTTCTGAGCAAGCTCACTGTTCTGGCCCTATAGGAAACACTGTAGAATAGAATAGTGCTCATTTCTCTAAAGCAGAGTGTGTTTCTTGTAAGGCGAGCTCCCGTTTGTTTCCCAGTCCTAAATGGAGTTGAGTCACATCTAGTTTTTGGTCCTACGAGCAAGAGTTGTTTTCTGGTAAGAAGAGTCACTATTGTGCTCCCATTGCCATACACAGTGCAAATAGCACTCGCGTCTGTTTTCAGCAAGTACAGTGTATTGGACTGAATAGGAGCTACTGTTCTTGTGAGTTTCCTAAGCAGAGTTGAACTAGATAAGGCCCGTGTGTGTAGGAAGCACAGTTCTTTTGTTCTGAGCAAGCTCACTTTTCGGACCCCATAGGAAACACAGTAGATTAGAAGAGTGCTCTTTTCTCAAAAGCAGAGTGTGTTTCTTGTAAGGCGAGCTCCCGTTTGTTTCCCAGTCCTAAATGGAGTTGAGTCACATCCAGTTTTTGGTCCTACGAGCAAGAGTTGTTTTCTGGTAAGAAGAGTCACTATTGCGCTCCCATTGCCATACACAGTGCAAATAGCACTCGCGTCTGTTCCCAGCAAGTACAGTGTATTGGACTGAATAGGATCTACTGTTCCTGTCAGTTTCCTAAGCAGATTTGAACTAGATATGGTTTGTGTGTATGAAGCACAGTTCATTTTTCTGAGCAAGCTCAGAGTTTGGACCCCACAGGAAACACAGTAGAGTAGAAGAGTGCTCTTTTCTCAAAAGCAGAGTGTGTTTCTTGTAAGGCGAGCTAGTGTTTGTTTCCCAGTCCTAAATGGAGTTGAGTCACATGCAGTTTGTGGTCCTACGAGCAAGAGTTGTTTTCTGGTAAGAAGAGTCACTATTGCGCTCCCATTGCCATACACAGTGCAAATAGCTCTCCCGTCTGTTCCCAGCAAGTACAGTGTATTGGTCTGAAGAGGAGCTACTGTTCTTGTCAGTTTCCTAAGCAGAGTTGAACTAGATATGGCCGTGTGTGTAGGAAGCACAGTTCTTTTGTTGTGAGCAAGCTCACTGTTTTGACCCAATAGGAAACACAGTAGAGTAGAAGAGTGCTCTTTTCTCAAAAGCAGAGTGTGTTTCTTGTAAGGTGAGCTAGCATTTGTTTCCCAGTTCTAAGTGGAGTTGAAACACATGAAGTTTTCGGTCCTACGAGCAAGAGTTGTTTTCTGGTAATGAAAGTCACTATTGCACTCCCATTGCCATACACAGTGCAAATAGCACTCGTGTATGTTCCCAGCAAGTACAGTGTATTGGACTGAAGAGGAGCTACTGTTCTTGTCAGTTTCCTAAGCAGAGTTGAACTAGATATGGCCCCTGTCTGTAATAAGCACAGTTATTTTGTTCTGAGCAAGTTCACTGTTCTGGACCTGTAGGAAACACAGTAGAGTAGACGAGTGCTATTTTCTCAAAAGCAGAGTGTGTTTCTTGTAAGGCGAGCTACCGTTTGTTTCCCAGTCCTAAATGGAGTTAAATCACATGCAGTTTCTGTTCCTACGAGCAAGAGTTGTTTTTTGGTAAGGAAAGTCACTATTGCACTCCCATTGCCATACACAGTGCAAATAGCACTGGCGTCTGTTCCCAGCAATTACAATGTATCAGACTGAAGAGGAGCTACTGTTCTTTTAGTTTCCTAAGCAGAGTTGAACTAGATATGACCCGTGTGTGTAGGAAGTACAGTTCTTTTGTTCTGAGGAAGCTCACTGTTCTGGCCCTATAGGAAACACAGTAGAGTAGAAGAGTGCTCATTTCTCTAAAGCAGAGTGTGTTTCTTGTAAGGCGAGCTCCTGTTTGTTTCCCAGTCCAAATGGAGTTGAGTCACATCCAGTTTTTGGTCCCATGAGCAAGAGATGTTTTCTGGTAAGAAGAGTCACTATTGTGCTCCCATTGCCATAAACAGTGCAAATAGCACTCGCGTCTGTTCCCAGCAAGTACAGTGTATTGGACTGAATAGGAGCTACTGTTCCTGTCAGTTTCCTAAGCAGAGTTGAACTAGATATGGTTTGTGTTTAGGAAGCACAGTTCATTTTTCTGAGCAAGCTCAGTGTTTGGTCCCCACAGGAAACACAGTAGAGTAGAAGAGTGCTCTTTTCTCAAAAGCAGAGTGTGTTTCTCATAAGGCGAGCTAGCATTTGTTTCCCAGTCCTAAATGGATTTGAATCACATGCAGTTTCTTGTCCTACGAGCAAGAGTTGTTTTCTGGTAAGGAAAGTTACTATTGCTCTCCCATTGCCATACACAGTGCAAATAGCACTGGCGTTTTTTCCCAGCAAGTACAGTGTATTGGACTGAAGAGGAGCTACTGTTCTTGTCAGTATCCTAAGCAGAGTTGAACTCGATATGGCCCGTGTGTGTAGAAAACACATTTCTTTTGTTCTGAGCAAGCTCACTGTTTGGACCCCATGGGAAACACAGTAGAGTAAAAGAGTGCCCTTTTCTCAAAAGCAGAGTGTGTTTCTTGTAAGGCGAGCTAGCCTTTGTTTCCCAGTCCTAAATGGAGTTAAATCCCATGCAGTTTCTGGTCCTACGAGCAAGAGTTGTTTTCTGCTAAGAAGAGTCACTATTGTGCTCCCATTGTCATACACAGGTCAAATAGCACTGGCGTATGTTCCCAGCAAGTACAGTGTATAGGACTGAAGAGAGGCTACTGTTCTTGTGAGTTTCCTAAGCAGAGTTGAACTAGATATGGCCCGTGTGTATAGGAAGCATAGTTCTTTTGTTCTGAGCAAGCTCACTTTTAGGACCCCGTAGGAAACACAGTAGAGTAGAATAGTGCTCTTTTCTGAAAAACAGAGTGTGTTTCTTGGAAGGCAAACTAGCGTTTGTTTCCCAGTCCTAAATGGAGTTGAATCCCATGCAGTTTCGGGTCCTATGAGCAAGAGTGGTTTTCTGGTAAGAGGAGTCACTATTGCGCTCCCATTGCCATACTCAGTGCTAATAGCACTCCCGTCTGTTCCTGGCAAGTACAGTGTATTGGTCTGAAGAGGAGCTACTGTTCTTGTCAGTTTCTTAAGCAGAGTTGAACTAGATATGGCCCGTGTGTGTAGGAAGCACAGTTCTTTTGTTCTGAGCAAGCTCACTGTTCGGTTCCCATAGGAAACACAGTAGAGTAGAAGAGTGCTGTTTTCTCAAAAGCAGAGTGTGTTTCTTGTAAGGTGAGCTAGCATTTGTTTCCCAGTTCTAAGTGGAGTTGAAACACATGAAGTTTTCGGTCCTACGAGCAAGAGTTGATTTCTGGTAATTAAAGTCACTATTGCTCTTCCATTGCCATACACAGTGCAAATAGCACTCGTGTCTGTTCCCAGCAAGTACAGTGTATTGGACTGAAGAGGATCTACTGTTCTTGTCAGGTTTCTAAGCAGAATTGAACTAGATACAGCCGTGTGTGTAGGAAGCACAGTTCTTTTGTTCTGAGCAAGCTCACTGTTCGGACCCCATATGAAATACAGTAGAGTAGAAGAGTGCTCTTTTCTCAAAAGAAGAGTGTGTTTCTTGTAAGAGAGCTAGCGTTTGTTTCCCAGTCCTAAATGGAGTTGAATCACATGCAGTATCTGGTCCTACAAGCAAAAGTTGTTTTCTGATAAGAAGAGTCACTATTGCGCTGCCATTGCCATACACAGGACAAATAGCACTGGAGTCTGTTCCCAGCAAGTACAGTGTATTGGACTGAAGACGATCTACTGTTCTTGTCAGGAATCTAAGAAGAACTGAACTAGATATGGCCGTGTGTAGGAAGCACAGTTTTTTTGTTCTGAGCAAGCTCACAGTTCGGACCCCATTGGAAACACAGTAGAGTAGAAGAGTGCTCTTTTCTCAAAAGCAGAGTGTGTTTCTTGGAAGGCGAGCTAGCGTTTGTTTCTCAGTCCTAAATGGAGTTGAATCCCATGCAGTTTCTGGTCCTACGACCAAGAGTTGTTTTCTGGTAAGGAAACTCACTATTGCTCTCCCATTGCCATACACAGTGCAAATAGCACTGGCGCCTGTTCCCAGCAAGTACGGTGTATTGAACTGAAGAGGAGCTACTGTTATTGTGATATTCCTAAGCAGAGTTGAACTAGATATGGCCCGTGTTTGTAGGAAGCACAGTTCTTTTTTTCTGAGCAAGCTCACTCTTCGGAACTTATAGGAAACACAGTACAGTAGAAGAGTGCTCTTTTCTCAAAAGCAGAGTGTGTTTCTTGAAAGGCGAGCTACCGTTTATTTCCCAGTCCTAAATGGAGTTGAATCACATGCAGTTTCTGGTCCTAAGAGCAAGAGTTGTTTTCTGGTAAAAAGAGTCACTATTGCGCACCCATTGTCATACACAGGGCAAATAGCACTGGCATCGGTTCCTAGCATATACAGTGTATTGGACTGAAGAGGAGCTACTGATCTTGTCAGTTTCCTAAGCAGAGTTGACCTAGATATGGCCCCTGTGTGTAATAAGCACAGTTCTTTTGTTCTGACCAAGTTCACTGTTCTGGACCTATAGGAAACACAGTAGAGTATAAGAGTGCTCTTTTCTCAAAAGCAGAGTGTGTTTCTTGTAAGGCGAGCTACCGTTTGTTTCCCAGTCCTAAATGGAGTTGAATCACATGCAGTTTCTGTTCCAACGAGCAAGAGTTGTTTTTTGGTAAGGAAAGTCACTATTGCACTCCCATTGCCATACACAGTGCAAATAGCACTGGTGTCTGTTCCCAGCAAGTACAGTGTATCAGACTGAAGAGGAGCTACTGTTCTTGTAGTTTCCTAAGCAGAGTTGAACTAGATATGCCCCATGTGTGTAGGAAGCACAGTTCTTTTGTTCTGAGCAAGCTCACTGTTCTGGCACTATAGGAAACACTGTAGAGTAGAATAGTGCTCATTTCTCTAAAGCAGAGTGTGTTTCTTGTAAGGCGAGCTCCCGTTTGTTTCCCAGTCCTAAATGGAGTTGAGTCACATCTAGTTTTTGGTCCTACGAGCAAGAGTTGTTTTCTGGTAAGAAGAGTCATTATTGCCCTCCCATTGCCATACACAGTGCAAATAGCACTCGCGTCTGTTTTCAGCAAGTACAGTGTATTGGACTGAATAGGAGCTACTGTTCTTGTGAGTTTCCTAAGCAGAGTTGAACTAGATATGGCCCGTGTGTGTAGGAAGCACAGTTCTTTTGTTCTGAGCAAGCTCACTTTTCAGACCCCATAGGAAACACAGTAGATTAGAAGAGTGCTCTTTTCTCAAAGCAGAGTGTGTTTCTTGTAAGGCGAGCTCCCGTTTGTTTCCCAGTCCTAAATGGAGTTGAGTCACATCCAGTTTTTGGTCCTACGAGCAAGAGTTGTTTTCTGGTAAGAAGAGTCACTATTGCGCTCCCATTGCCATACACAGTGCAAATAGCACTCGCGTCTGTTCCCAGCAAGTACAGTGTATTGGACTGAAGAGGAGCTACTGTTTTTGTCAGTATCCTAAGCAGAGTTGAACTAGATATGGCCTGTGTGTGTAGGAAGCACATTTCTTTTGTTCTGAGCAAGCTCACTGTTCGGACACCATAGGAAACACAGTAGAGTAGAAGAGTGCTCTTTTCTCAAAAGCAGAGTGTGTTACTTTTAAGGCGAGCTAGCGTTGGTTCCCAGTCCTAAATGGAGTTGAATCCCATGCAGTTTCTTGTCCTAAGAGCAAGACTTGTTTTCTGGTAAGGAAAGTCACTATTGCGCTCCCATTGCCAAACACAGTGCAAATAGCACTCACGTCTGTTCCCAGCAAGTACAGTGTATTGGACTGAAGAGGACCTACTGTTCTTGTCAGTTTCCTAACCAGAGTTGAACTAGATATGGTCCGTGTGTGTAGGAAGCACAGTTCTTTTGTTCTGAGCAAGCTCACTGTTCTGGCCCTATAGGAAACACAGGAGAGCAGAAGAGTGCTCTTTTCTCTAAAGCAGAGTGTTTTTCTTGTAAGGCGAGCTAGCGTTTGTTTCCCGGTCTTAAATGGAGTTGAATCACATGCAGTTTCTGGTCCTACGAGCAAGAGTTGTTTTCTGGTAAGAAGAGTCACTATTGAGCTGCCATTGCCATACACAGGACAAATAGGACTGTTGTCTGTTCCCAGCAAGTACAGTGTATTGGACTGAAGAGGATCTAGTGTTCTTGTCACGTTCGTAAGCAGAATTGAACTAGGTATATTGGTGTGTGTAGGAAGCTCAGTTTTTTTGTTCTGAGCAAGTTCACTGTTCGGACCCCATAGGAAACAGAGTAGAGTAGAAGAGTGCTCTTTTCTCAAAAGCAGAATATGTTTCTTGTAAGGCAAGCTAGCGTTTGTTTCCTAGTCCTAAATGGAGTTCAATCACAGGCAGTTTCCGGTCCTACGAGCAAGAGTTGTTTTCTGGTAAGGAAAGTCACTATTGCACTCCCATTGCCATACACAGTGCAAATAGCACTCGCGTCTGTTCCCAGCAATTACAGTATATTGGACTGAATAGTAACTACTTTTCTTGTCAGTTTCCTAAGCAGAGTTGAAGTACATATGGTCCCTATGTGTAGGAAGCACAGTTCTTTTGTTCTGAGCAAGCTCACTGTTTGGACCCCATAGGAAACACAGTAGAGTAGAAGAGTGCTCTTTTCTCAAAAGCAGAGTGTGTTTCTTGTAAGGCGAGTTAGCGTTTGTTTCCCAGTCCTAAATGGAGTTGAATCCCATGCAGTTTTTGGTCCTACGAGCAAGAGTTGTTTTCTGGTAAGAAGAGTCACTATTGCGCTGCCATTGCCATACACAGGACAAGTAGCACTGGCGTCTGTTCCCAGAAAGTACAGTGTATTGGACTGAGGAGGGTCTACTGTTCTTGTCAGGTTCCTAAGCAGAGTTGATCTTGATATGTCCCGTTTGTGTAGGAAGCACAGTTCTTTTGTTCTGAGCAAGCTCACTGTTCTGGCCCTACAGGAAACACAGTAGAGTAGAAGAGTGCTCTTTTCTCAAAAGCAGAGTGTGTTTCTTGTAAGGCGATCTACCGTTTGTTTCCCAGTCCTAAATGGAGTTGAATCACATGCAGTTTCTGGTCCTACGAGCAAAAGTTGTTTTCTGGTAAGGAAAGTCACTATTGTGCTCCCATTGCCATACACAGTGCAAATAGCACTCGTGTCTGTTCCCAGCAAGTACAGTGTATTGGACTGAAGAGGATCTACTGTTCTTGTCAGGTTTCTAAGCAGAATTGAACTAGATACGGCCGTGTGTGTAGGAAGCACAGTTCTTTTGTTCTGAGCAAGCTCACTGTTCGGACCCCATATGAAATACAGTAGAGTAGAAGAGTGCTCTTTTCTCAAAAGAAGAGTGTGTTTCTTGTAAGAGAGCTAGCGTTTGTTTCCCAGTCCTAAATGGAGTTGAATCACATGCAGTATCTGGTCCTACAAGCAAAAGTTGTTTTCTGGTAAGAAGAGTCACTATTGCGCTGCCATTGCCATACACAGGACAAATAGCACTGGAGTCTGTTCCCAGCAAGTACAGTGTATTGGACTGAAGACGATCTACTGTTCTTGTCAGGAATCTAAGAAGAACTGAACTAGATATGGCCGTGTGTAGGAAGCACAGTTTTTTTGTTCTGAGCAAGCTCACAGTTCGGACCCCATTGGAAACACAGTAGAGTAGAAGAGTGCTCTTTTCTCAAAAGCAGAGTGTGTTTCTTGGAAGGCGAGCTAGCGTTTGTTTCTCAGTCCTAAATGGAGTTGAATCCCATGCAGTTTCTGGTCCTACGACCAAGAGTTGTTTTCTGGTAAGGAAACTCACTATTGCTCTCCCATTGCCATACACAGTGCAAATAGCACTGGCGCCTGTTCCCAGCAAGTACGGTGCATTGAACTGAAGAGGAGCTACTGTTCTTGTCAGTTTCCTAAGCAGAGTTGAACTAGATATGGCCGTGTGTGTAGGAAGCACAGTTCTTTTGTTCTGAGCAAGCTCACTGTTTTGACCCAATAGGAAACACAGTAGAGTAGAAGAGTGCTCTTTTCTCAAAAGCAGAGTGTGTTTCTTGTAAGGTGAGCTAGCATTTGTTTCCCAGTTCTAAGTGGAGTTGAAACACATGAAGTTTTCGGTCCTACGAGCAAGAGTTGTTTTCTGGTAATGAAAGTCACTATTGCACTCCCATTGCCATACACAGTGCAAATAGCACTCGTGTATGTTCCCAGCAAGTACAGTGTATTGGACTGAAGAGGAGCTACTGTTCTTGTCAGTTTCCTAAGCAGAGTTGAACTAGATATGGCCCCTGTGTGTAGGAAGCACAGTTATTTTGTTCTGAGCAAGTTCACTGTTCTGGACCTGTAGGAAACACAGTAGAGTAGACGAGTGCTATTTTCTCAAAAGCAGAGTGTGTTTCTTGTAAGGCGAGCTACCGTTTGTTTCCCAGTCCTAAATGGAGTTAAATCACATGCAGTTTCTGTTCCTACGAGCAAGAGTTGTTTTTTGGTAAGGAAAGTCACTATTGCACTCCCATTGCCATACACAGTGCAAATAGCACTGGCGTCTGTTCCCAGCAATTACAATGTATCAGACTGAAGAGGAGCTACTGTTCTTGTAGTTTCCTAAGCAGAGTTGAACTAGATATGACCCGTGTGTGTAGGAAGTACAGTTCTTTTGTTCTGAGGAAGCTCACTGTTCTGGCCCTATAGGAAACACAGTAGAGTAGAAGAGTGCTCATTTCTCTAAAGCAGAGTGTGTTTCTTGTAAGGCGAGCTCCCGTTTGTTTCCCAGTCCAAAATGGAGTTGAGTCACATCCAGTTTTTGGTCCCACGAGCAAGAGATGTTTTCTGGTAAGAAGAGTCACTATTGTGCTCCCATTGCCATACACAGTGCAAATAGCACTCGCGTCTGTTCCCAGCAAGTACAGTGTATTGGACTGAATAGGAGCTACTGTTCCTGTCAGTTTCCTAAGCAGAGTTGAACTAGATATGGTTTGTGTGTAGGAAGCACAGTTCATTTTTCTGAGCAAGCTCAGAGTTTGGTCCCCACAGGAAACACAGTAGAGTAGAAGAGTGCTCTATTCTCAAAAGCAGAGTGTGTTTCTCATAAGGCGAGCTAGCATTTGTTTCCCAGTCCTAAATGGATTTGAATCACATGCAGTTTCTTGTCCTACGAGCAAGAGTTGTTTTCTGGTAAGGAAAGTTACTATTGCTCTCCCATTGCCATACACAGTGCAAATAGCACTGGCGTTTTTTCCCAGCAAGTACAGTGTATTGGACTGAAGAGGAGCTACTGTTCTTGTCAGTATCCTAAGCAGAGTTGAACTCGATATGGCCCGTGTGTGTAGAAAACACATTTCTTTTGTTCTGAGCAAGCTCACTGTTTGGACCCCATGGGAAACACAGTAGAGTAAAAGAGTGCCCTTTTCTCAAAAGCAGAGTGTGTTTCTTGTAAGGCGAGCTAGCCTTTGTTTCCCAGTCCTAAATGGAGTTAAATCCCATGCAGTTTCTGGTCCTACGAGCAAGAGTTGTTTTCTGGTAAGAAGAGTCACTATTGTGCTCCCATTGTCATACACAGGTCAAATAGCACTGGCGTATGTTCCCAGCAAGTACAGTGTATAGGACTGAAGAGAGGCTACTGTTCTTGTGAGTTTCCTAAGCAGAGTTGAACTAGATATGGCCCGTGTGTATAGGAAGCATAGTTCTTTTGTTCTGAGCAAGCTCACTTTTAGGACCCCGTAGGAAACACAGTAGAGTAGAATAGTGCTCTTTTCTGAAAAACAGAGTGTGTTTCTTGGAAGGCAAACTAGCGTTTGTTTCCCAGTCCTAAATGGAGTTGAATCCCATGCAGTTTCGGGTCCTATGAGCAAGAGTGGTTTTCTGGTAAGAGGAGTCACTATTGCGCTCCCATTGCCATACTCAGTGCTAATAGCACTCCCGTCTGTTCCCGGCAAGTACAGTGTATTGGTCTGAAGAGGAGCTACTGTTCTTGTCAGTTTCTTAAGCAGAGTTGAACTAGATATGGCCCGTGTGTGTAGGAAGCACAGTTCTTTTGTTCTGAGCAAGCTCACTGTTCGGTTCCCATAGGAAACACAGTAGAGTAGAAGAGTGCTCTTTTCTCAAAAGCAGAGTGTGTTTCTTGTAAGGTGAGCTAGCATTTGTTTCCCAGTTCTAAGTGGAGTTGAAACACATGAAGTTTTCGGTCCTACGAGCAAGAGTTGATTTCTGGTAATTAAAGTCACTATTGCTCTTCCATTGCCATACACAGTGCAAATAGCACTCGTGTCTGTTCCCAGCAAGTACAGTGTATTGGACTGAAGAGGATCTACTGTTCTTGTCAGGTTTCTAAGCAGAATTGAACTAGATACAGCCGTGTGTGTAGGAAGCACAGTTCTTTTGTTCTGAGCAAGCTCACTGTTCGGACCCCATATGAAATACAGTAGAGTAGAAGAGTGCTCTTTTCTCAAAAGAAGAGTGTGTTTCTTGTAAGAGAGCTAGCGTTTGTTTCCCAGTCCTAAATGGAGTTGAATCACATGCAGTATCTGGTCCTACAAGCAAAAGTTGTTTTCTGATAAGAAGAGTCACTATTGCGCTGCCATTGCCATACACAGGACAAATAGCACTGGAGTCTGTTCCCAGCAAGTACAGTGTATTGGACTGAAGACGATCTACTGTTCTTGTCAGGAATCTAAGAAGAACTGAACTAGATATGGCCGTGTGTAGGAAGCACAGTTTTTTTGTTCTGA
This sequence comes from Peromyscus eremicus, assembly GCF_949786415.1. Lineage (NCBI taxonomy): Eukaryota > Metazoa > Chordata > Mammalia > Rodentia > Cricetidae > Peromyscus > Peromyscus eremicus. The sequence goes on along the minus strand of NW_026734538.1, from coordinate 117,065 downwards.
GCAAGCTCACAGTTCGGACCCCATTGGAAACACAGTAGAGTAGAAGAGTGCTCTTTTCTCAAAAGCAGAGTGTGTTTCTTGGAAGGCGAGCTAGCGTTTGTTTCTCAGTCCTAAATGGAGTTGAATCCCATGCAGTTTCTGGTCCTACGACCAAGAGTTGTTTTCTGGTAAGGAAACTCACTATTGCTCTCCCATTGCCATACACAGTGCAAATAGCACTGGCGCCTGTTCCCAGCAAGTACGGTGTATTGAACTGAAGAGGAGCTACTGTTATTGTGATATTCCTAAGCAGAGTTGAACTAGATATGGCCCGTGTTTGTAGGAAGCACAGTTCTTTTTTTCTGAGCAAGCTCACTCTTCGGAACTTATAGGAAACACAGTACAGTAGAAGAGTGCTCTTTTCTCAAAAGCAGAGTGTGTTTCTTGAAAGGCGAGCTACCGTTTATTTCCCAGTCCTAAATGGAGTTGAATCACATGCAGTTTCTGGTCCTAAGAGCAAGAGTTGTTTTCTGGTAAAAAGAGTCACTATTGCGCACCCATTGTCATACACAGGGCAAATAGCACTGGCATCGGTTCCTAGCATATACAGTGTATTGGACTGAAGAGGAGCTACTGATCTTGTCAGTTTCCTAAGCAGAGTTGACCTAGATATGGCCCCTGTGTGTAATAAGCACAGTTCTTTTGTTCTGACCAAGTTCACTGTTCTGGACCTATAGGAAACACAGTAGAGTATAAGAGTGCTCTTTTCTCAAAAGCAGAGTGTGTTTCTTGTAAGGCGAGCTACCGTTTGTTTCCCAGTCCTAAATGGAGTTGAATCACATGCAGTTTCTGTTCCAACGAGCAAGAGTTGTTTTTTGGTAAGGAAAGTCACTATTGCACTCCCATTGCCATACACAGTGCAAATAGCACTGGTGTCTGTTCCCAGCAAGTACAGTGTATCAGACTGAAGAGGAGCTACTGTTCTTGTAGTTTCCTAAGCAGAGTTGAACTAGATATGCCCCATGTGTGTAGGAAGCACAGTTCTTTTGTTCTGAGCAAGCTCACTGTTCTGGCACTATAGGAAACACTGTAGAGTAGAATAGTGCTCATTTCTCTAAAGCAGAGTGTGTTTCTTGTAAGGCGAGCTCCCGTTTGTTTCCCAGTCCTAAATGGAGTTGAGTCACATCTAGTTTTTGGTCCTACGAGCAAGAGTTGTTTTCTGGTAAGAAGAGTCATTATTGCCCTCCCATTGCCATACACAGTGCAAATAGCACTCGCGTCTGTTTTCAGCAAGTACAGTGTATTGGACTGAATAGGAGCTACTGTTCTTGTGAGTTTCCTAAGCAGAGTTGAACTAGATATGGCCCGTGTGTGTAGGAAGCACAGTTCTTTTGTTCTGAGCAAGCTCACTTTTCAGACCCCATAGGAAACACAGTAGATTAGAAGAGTGCTCTTTTCTCAAAGCAGAGTGTGTTTCTTGTAAGGCGAGCTCCCGTTTGTTTCCCAGTCCTAAATGGAGTTGAGTCACATCCAGTTTTTGGTCCTACGAGCAAGAGTTGTTTTCTGGTAAGAAGAGTCACTATTGCGCTCCCATTGCCATACACAGTGCAAATAGCACTCGCGTCTGTTCCCAGCAAGTACAGTGTATTGGACTGAAGAGGAGCTACTGTTTTTGTCAGTATCCTAAGCAGAGTTGAACTAGATATGGCCTGTGTGTGTAGGAAGCACATTTCTTTTGTTCTGAGCAAGCTCACTGTTCGGACACCATAGGAAACACAGTAGAGTAGAAGAGTGCTCTTTTCTCAAAAGCAGAGTGTGTTACTTTTAAGGCGAGCTAGCGTTGGTTCCCAGTCCTAAATGGAGTTGAATCCCATGCAGTTTCTTGTCCTAAGAGCAAGACTTGTTTTCTGGTAAGGAAAGTCACTATTGCGCTCCCATTGCCAAACACAGTGCAAATAGCACTCACGTCTGTTCCCAGCAAGTACAGTGTATTGGACTGAAGAGGACCTACTGTTCTTGTCAGTTTCCTAACCAGAGTTGAACTAGATATGGTCCGTGTGTGTAGGAAGCACAGTTCTTTTGTTCTGAGCAAGCTCACTGTTCTGGCCCTATAGGAAACACAGGAGAGCAGAAGAGTGCTCTTTTCTCTAAAGCAGAGTGTTTTTCTTGTAAGGCGAGCTAGCGTTTGTTTCCCGGTCTTAAATGGAGTTGAATCACATGCAGTTTCTGGTCCTACGAGCAAGAGTTGTTTTCTGGTAAGAAGAGTCACTATTGAGCTGCCATTGCCATACACAGGACAAATAGGACTGTTGTCTGTTCCCAGCAAGTACAGTGTATTGGACTGAAGAGGATCTAGTGTTCTTGTCACGTTCGTAAGCAGAATTGAACTAGGTATATTGGTGTGTGTAGGAAGCTCAGTTTTTTTGTTCTGAGCAAGTTCACTGTTCGGACCCCATAGGAAACAGAGTAGAGTAGAAGAGTGCTCTTTTCTCAAAAGCAGAATATGTTTCTTGTAAGGCAAGCTAGCGTTTGTTTCCTAGTCCTAAATGGAGTTCAATCACAGGCAGTTTCCGGTCCTACGAGCAAGAGTTGTTTTCTGGTAAGGAAAGTCACTATTGCACTCCCATTGCCATACACAGTGCAAATAGCACTCGCGTCTGTTCCCAGCAATTACAGTATATTGGACTGAATAGTAACTACTTTTCTTGTCAGTTTCCTAAGCAGAGTTGAAGTACATATGGTCCCTATGTGTAGGAAGCACAGTTCTTTTGTTCTGAGCAAGCTCACTGTTTGGACCCCATAGGAAACACAGTAGAGTAGAAGAGTGCTCTTTTCTCAAAAGCAGAGTGTGTTTCTTGTAAGGCGAGTTAGCGTTTGTTTCCCAGTCCTAAATGGAGTTGAATCCCATGCAGTTTTTGGTCCTACGAGCAAGAGTTGTTTTCTGGTAAGAAGAGTCACTATTGCGCTGCCATTGCCATACACAGGACAAGTAGCACTGGCGTCTGTTCCCAGAAAGTACAGTGTATTGGACTGAGGAGGGTCTACTGTTCTTGTCAGGTTCCTAAGCAGAGTTGATCTTGATATGTCCCGTTTGTGTAGGAAGCACAGTTCTTTTGTTCTGAGCAAGCTCACTGTTCTGGCCCTACAGGAAACACAGTAGAGTAGAAGAGTGCTCTTTTCTCAAAAGCAGAGTGAGTTTCTTGTAAGGCGATCTACCGTTTGTTTCCCAGTCCTAAATGGAGTTGAATCACATGCAGTTTCTGGTCCTACGAGCAAAAGTTGTTTTCTGGTAAGGAAAGTCACTATTGTGCTCCCATTGCCATACACAGTGCAAATAGCACTCGTGTCTGTTCCCAGCAAGTACAGTGTATTGGACTGAAGAGGATCTACTGTTCTTGTCAGGTTTCTAAGCAGAATTGAACTAGATACGGCCGTGTGTGTAGGAAGCACAGTTCTTTTGTTCTGAGCAAGCTCACTGTTCGGACCCCATATGAAATACAGTAGAGTAGAAGAGTGCTCTTTTCTCAAAAGAAGAGTGTGTTTCTTGTAAGAGAGCTAGCGTTTGTTTCCCAGTCCTAAATGGAGTTGAATCACATGCAGTATCTGGTCCTACAAGCAAAAGTTGTTTTCTGGTAAGAAGAGTCACTATTGCGCTGCCATTGCCATACACAGGACAAATAGCACTGGAGTCTGTTCCCAGCAAGTACAGTGTATTGGACTGAAGACGATCTACTGTTCTTGTCAGGAATCTAAGAAGAACTGAACTAGATATGGCCGTGTGTAGGAAGCACAGTTTTTTTTGTTCTGAGCAAGCTCACAGTCGGACCCCATTGGAAACACAGTAGAGTAGAAGAGTGCTCTTTTCTCAAAGCAGAGTGTGTTTCTTGGAAGGCGAGCTAGCGTTTGTTTCTCAGTCCTAAATGGAGTTGAATCCCATGCAGTTTCTGGTCCTACCGACCAAGAGTTGTTTTCTGGTAAGGGAAACTCACTATTGCTCTCCCATTGCCATACACAGTGCAAATAGCACTGGCGCCTGTTCCCAGCAAGTACGGTGTATTGAACTGAAGGAGGAGCTACTGTTCTTGTCAGTTTCTAAGCAGAGTTGAACTAGATATGGCCGTGTGTGTAGGAAGCACAGTTCTTTTGTTCTGAGCAAGCTCACTGTTTTGACCCAATAGGAAACACAGTAGAGTAGAAGAGTGCTCTTTTCTCAAAAGCAGAGTGTGTTTCTTGTAAGGTGAGCTAGCATTTGTTTCCAGTTCTAAGTGGAGTTGAAACACATGAAGTTTTCGGTCCTACGAGCAAGAGTTGTTTTCTGGTAATGAAAGTCACTATTGCACTCCCATTGCCATACACAGTGCAAATAGCACTCGTGTATGTTCCCAGCAAGTACAGTGTATTGGACTGAAGAGGAGCTACTGTTCTTGTCAGTTTCCTAAGCAGAGTTGAACTAGATATGGCCCTGTGTGTAGGAAGCACAGTTATTTTGTTCTGAGCAAGTTCACTGTTCTGGACCTATAGGAAACACAGTAGAGTAGACGAGTGCTATTTTCTCAAAAGCAGAGTGTGTTTCTTGTAAGGCGAGCTACCGTTTGTTTTCCCAGTCCTAAATGGAGTTAAATCACATGCAGTTTCTGTTCCTACGAGCAAGAGTTGTTTTTTGGTAAGGAAAGTCACTATTGCACTCCCATTGCCATACACAGTGCAAATAGCACTGGCGTCTGTTCCAGCAATTACAATGTATCAGACTGAAGAGGAGCTACTGTTCTTGTAGTTTCCTAAGCAGAGTTGGAACTAGATATGACCCGTGTGTGTAGGAAGTACAGTTCTTTTGTTCTGAGGAAGCTCACTGTTCTGGCCCTATAGGAAACACAGTAGAGTAGAAGAGTGCTCATTTCTCTAAAGCAGAGTGTGTTTCTTGTAAGGCGAGCTCCCGTTTGTTTCCCAGTCCAAAATGGAGTTGAGTCACATCCAGTTTTTGGTCCCACGAGCAAGAGATGTTTTCTGGTAAGAAGAGTCACTATTGTGCTCCCATTGCCATACACAGTGCAAATAGCACTCGCGTCTGTTCCCAGCAAGTACAGTGTATTGGACTGAATAGGAGCTACTGTTCCTGTCAGTTTCCTAAGCAGAGTTGAACTAGATATGGTTTGTGTGTAGGAAGCACAGTTCATTTTTCTGAGCAAGCTCAGAGTTTGGTCCCCACAGGAAACACAGTAGAGTAGAAGAGTGCTCTTTTCTCAAAAGCAGAGTGTGTTTCTCATAAGGCGAGCTAGCATTTGTTTCCCAGTCCTAAATGGATTTGAATCACATGCAGTTTCTTGTCCTACGAGCAAGAGTTGTTTTCTGGTAAGGAAAGTTACTATTGCTCTCCCATTGCCATACACAGTGCAAATAGCACTGGCGTTTTTTCCCAGCAAGTACAGTGTATTGGACTGAAGAGGAGCTACTGTTCTTGTCAGTATCCTAAGCAGAGTTGAACTCGATATGGCCCGTGTGTGTAGAAAACACATTTCTTTTGTTCTGAGCAAGCTCACTGTTTGGACCCCATGGGAAACGCAGTAGAGTAAAAGAGTGCCCTTTTCTCAAAAGCAGAGTGTGTTTCTTGTAAGGCGAGCTAGCCTTTGTTTCCCAGTCCTAAATGGAGTTAAATCCCATGCAGTTTCTGGTCCTACGAGCAAGAGTTGTTTTCTGGTAAGAAGAGTCACTATTGTGCTCCCATTGTCATACACAGGTCAAATAGCACTGGCGTATGTTCCCAGCAAGTACAGTGTATAGGACTGAAGAGAGGCTACTGTTCTTGTGAGTTTCCTAAGCAGAGTTGAACTAGATATGGCCCGTGTGTATAGGAAGCATAGTTCTTTTGTTCTGAGCAAGCTCACTTTTAGGACCCCGTAGGAAACACAGTAGAGTAGAATAGTGCTCTTTTCTGAAAAACAGAGTGTGTTTCTTGGAAGGCAAACTAGCGTTTGTTTCCCAGTCCTAAATGGAGTTGAATCCCATGCAGTTTCGGGTCCTATGAGCAAGAGTGGTTTTCTGGTAAGAGGAGTCACTATTGCGCTCCCATTGCCATACTCAGTGCTAATAGCACTCCCGTATGTTCCCGGCAAGTACAGTGTATTGGTCTGAAGAGGAGCTACTGTTCTTGTCAGTTTCTTAAGCAGAGTTGAACTAGATATGGCCCGTGTGTGTAGGAAGCACAGTTCTTTTGTTCTGAGCAAGCTCACTGTTCGGTTCCCATAGGAAACACAGTAGAGTAGAAGAGTGCTCTTTTCTCAAAAGCAGAGTGTGTTTCTTGTAAGGTGAGCTAGCATTTGTTTCCCAGTTCTAAGTGGAGTTGAAACACATGAAGTTTTCGGTCCTACGAGCAAGAGTTGATTTCTGGTAATTAAAGTCACTATTGCTCTTCCATTGCCATACACAGTGCAAATAGCACTCGTGTCTGTTCCCAGCAAGTACAGTGTATTGGACTGAAGAGGATCTACTGTTCTTGTCAGGTTTCTAAGCAGAATTGAACTAGATACGGCCGTGTGTGTAGGAAGCACAGTTCTTTTGTTCTGAGCAAGCTCACTGTTCGGACCCCATATGAAATACAGTAGAGTAGAAGAGTGCTCTTTTCTCAAAAGAAGAGTGTGTTTCTTGTAAGAGAGCTAGCGTTTGTTTCCCAGTCCTAAATGGAGTTGAATCACATGCAGTATCTGGTCCTACAAGCAAAAGTTGTTTTCTGATAAGAAGAGTCACTATTGCGCTGCCATTGCCATACACAGGACAAATAGCACTGGAGTCTGTTCCCAGCAAGTACAGTGTATTGGACTGAAGACGATCTACTGTTCTTGTCAGGAATCTAAGAAGAACTGAACTAGATATGGCCGTGTGTAGGAAGCACAGTTTTTTTGTTCTGAGCAAGCTCACAGTTCGGACCCCATTGGAAACACAGTAGAGTAGAAGAGTGCTCTTTTCTCAAAAGCAGAGTGTGTTTCTTGGAAGGCGAGCTAGCGTTTGTTTCTCAGTCCTAAATGGAGTTGAATCCCATGCAGTTTCTGGTCCTACGACCAAGAGTTGTTTTCTGGTAAGGAAACTCACTATTGCTCTCCCATTGCCATACACAGTGCAAATAGCACTGGCGCCTGTTCCCAGCAAGTACGGTGTATTGAACTGAAGAGGAGCTACTGTTATTGTGATATTCCTAAGCAGAGTTGAACTAGATATGGCCCGTGTTTGTAGGAAGCACAGTTCTTTTTTTCTGAGCAAGCTCACTCTTCGGAACTTATAGGAAACACAGTACAGTAGAAGAGTGCTCTTTTCTCAAAAGCAGAGTGTGTTTCTTGAAAGGCGAGCTACCGTTTATTTCCCAGTCCTAAATGGAGTTGAATCACATGCAGTTTCTGGTCCTAAGAGCAAGAGTTGTTTTCTGGTAAGAAGAGTCACTATTGCGCACCCATTGTCATACACAGGGCAAATAGCACTGGCATCGGTTCCTAGCATATACAGTGTATTGGACTGAAGAGGAGCTACTGATCTTGTCAGTTTCCTAAGCAGAGTTGACCTAGATATGGCCCCTGTGTGTAATAAGCACAGTTCTTTTGTTCTGACCAAGTTCACTGTTCTGGACCTATAGGAAACACAGTAGAGTATAAGAGTGCTCTTTTCTCAAAAGCAGAGTGTGTTTCTTGTAAGGCGAGCTACCGTTTGTTTCCCAGTCCTAAATGGAGTTGAATCACATGCAGTTTCTGTTCCAACGAGCAAGAGTTGTTTTTTGGTAAGGAAAGTCACTATTGCACTCCCATTGCCATACACAGTGCAAATAGCACTGGTGTCTGTTCCCAGCAAGTACAGTGTATCAGACTGAAGAGGAGCTACTGTTCTTGTAGTTTCCTAAGCAGAGTTGAACTAGATATGCCCCATGTGTGTAGGAAGCACAGTTCTTTTGTTCTGAGCAAGCTCACTGTTCTGGCACTATAGGAAACACTGTAGAGTAGAATAGTGCTCATTTCTCTAAAGCAGAGTGTGTTTCTTGTAAGGCGAGCTCCCGTTTGTTTCCCAGTCCTAAATGGAGTTGAGTCACATCTAGTTTTTGGTCCTACGAGCAAGAGTTGTTTTCTGGTAAGAAGAGTCATTCTTGCCCTCCCATTGCCATACACAGTGCAAATAGCACTCGCGTCTGTTTTCAGCAAGTACAGTGTATTGGACTGAATAGGAGCTACTGTTCTTGTGAGTTTCCTAAGCAGAGTTGAACTAGATATGGCCCGTGTGTGTAGGAAGCACAGTTCTTTTGTTCTGAGCAAGCTCACTTTTCAGACCCCATAGGAAACACAGTAGATTAGAAGAGTGCTCTTTTCTCAAAGCAGAGTGTGTTTCTTGTAAGGCGAGCTCCCGTTTGTTTCCCAGTCCTAAATGGAGTTGAGTCACATCCAGTTTTTGGTCCTACGAGCAAGAGTTGTTTTCTGGTAAGAAGAGTCACTATTGCGCTCCCATTGCCATACACAGTGCAAATAGCACTCGCGTCTGTTCCCAGCAAGTACAGTGTATTGGACTGAAGAGGAGCTACTGTTTTTGTCAGTATCCTAAGCAGAGTTGAACTAGATATGGCCTGTGTGTGTAGGAAGCACATTTCTTTTGTTCTGAGCAAGCTCACTGTTCGGACACCATAGGAAACACAGTAGAGTAGAAGAGTGCTCTTTTCTCAAAAGCAGAGTGTGTTACTTTTAAGGCGAGCTAGCGTTGGTTCCCAGTCCTAAATGGAGTTGAATCCCATGCAGTTTCTTGTCCTAAGAGCAAGACTTGTTTTCTGGTAAGGAAAGTCACTATTGCGCTCCCATTGCCAAACACAGTGCAAATAGCACTCACGTCTGTTCCCAGCAAGTACAGTGTATTGGACTGAAGAGGACCTACTGTTCTTGTCAGTTTCCTAACCAGAGTTGAACTAGATATGGTCCGTGTGTGTAGGAAGCACAGTTCTTTTGTTCTGAGCAAGCTCACTGTTCTGGCCCTATAGGAAACACAGGAGAGCAGAAGAGTGCTCTTTTCTCTAAAGCAGAGTGTTTTTCTTGTAAGGCGAGCTAGCGTTTGTTTCCCGGTCTTAAATGGAGTTGAATCACATGCAGTTTCTGGTCCTACGAGCAAGAGTTGTTTTCTGGTAAGAAGAGTCACTATTGCGCTGCCATTGCCATACACAGGACAAATAGGACTGTTGTCTGTTCCCAGCAAGTACAGTGTATTGGACTGAAGAGGATCTAGTGTTCTTGTCACGTTCGTAAGCAGAATTGAACTAGGTATATTGGTGTGTGTAGGAAGCTCAGTTTTTTTGTTCTGAGCAAGTTCACTGTTCGGACCCCATAGGAAACAGAGTAGAGTAGAAGAGTGCTCTTTTCTCAAAAGCAGAGTATGTTTCTTGTAAGGCAAGCTAGCGTTTGTTTCCTAGTCCTAAATGGAGTTCAATCACAGGCAGTTTCCGGTCCTACGAGCAAGAGTTGTTTTCTGGTAAGGAAAGTCACTATTGCACTCCCATTGCCATACACAGTGCAAATAGCACTCGCGTCTGTTCCCAGCAATTACAGTATATTGGACTGAATAGTAACTACTTTTCTTGTCAGTTTCCTAAGCAGAGTTGAAGTACATATGGTCCCTATGTGTAGGAAGCACAGTTCTTTTGTTCTGAGCAAGCTCACTGTTTGGACCCCATAGGAAACACAGTAGAGTAGAAGAGTGCTCTTTTCTCAAAAGCAGAGTGTGTTTCTTGTAAGGCGAGTTAGCGTTTGTTTCCCAGTCCTAAATGGAGTTGAATCCCATGCAGTTTTTGGTCCTACGAGCAAGAGTTGTTTTCTGGTAAGAAGAGTCACTATTGCGCTGCCATTGCCATACACAGGACAAGTAGCACTGGCGTCTGTTCCCAGAAAGTACAGTGTATTGGACTGAGGAGGGTCTACTGTTCTTGTCAGGTTCCTAAGCAGAGTTGATCTTGATATGTCCCGTTTGTGTAGGAAGCACAGTTCTTTTGTTCTGAGCAAGCTCACTGTTCTGGCCCTACAGGAAACACAGTAGAGTAGAAGAGTGCTCTTTTCTCAAAAGCAGAGTGTGTTTCTTGTAAGGCGATCTACCGTTTGTTTCCCAGTCCTAAATGGAGTTGAATCACATGCAGTTTCTGGTCCTACGAGCAAAAGTTGTTTTCTGGTAAGGAAAGTCACTATTGTGCTCCCATTGCCATACACAGTGCAAATAGCACTCGTGTCTGTTCCCAGCAAGTACAGTGTATTGGACTGAAGAGGATCTACTGTTCTTGTCAGGTTTCTAAGCAGAATTGAACTAGATACGGCCGTGTGTGTAGGAAGCACAGTTCTTTTGTTCTGAGCAAGCTCACTGTTCGGACCCCATATGAAATACAGTAGAGTAGAAGAGTGCTCTTTTCTCAAAAGAAGAGTGTGTTTCTTGTAAGAGAGCTAGCGTTTGTTTCCCAGTCCTAAATGGAGTTGAATCACATGCAGTATCTGGTCCTACAAGCAAAAGTTGTTTTCTGGTAAGAAGAGTCACTATTGCGCTGCCATTGCCATACACAGGACAAATAGCACTGGAGTCTGTTCCCAGCAAGTACAGTGTATTGGACTGAAGACGATCTACTGTTCTTGTCAGGAATCTAAGAAGAACTGAACTAGATATGGCCGTGTGTAGGAAGCACAGTTTTTTTGTTCTGAGCAAGCTCACAGTTCGGACCCCATTGGAAACACAGTAGAGTAGAAGAGTGCTCTTTTCTCAAAAGCAGAGTGTGTTTCTTGGAAGGCGAGCTAGCGTTTGTTTCTCAGTCCTAAATGGAGTTGAATCCCATGCAGTTTCTGGTCCTACGACCAAGAGTTGTTTTCTGGTAAGGAAACTCACTATTGCTCTCCCATTGCCATACACAGTGCAAATAGCACTGGCGCCTGTTCCCAGCAAGTACGGTGTATTGAACTGAAGAGGAGCTACTGTTATTGTGATATTCCTAAGCAGAGTTGAACTAGATATGGCCCGTGTTTGTAGGAAGCACAGTTCTTTTTTTCTGAGCAAGCTCACTCTTCGGAACTTATAGGAAACACAGTACAGTAGAAGAGTGCTCTTTTCTCAAAAGCAGAGTGTGTTTCTTGAAAGGCGAGCTACCGTTTATTTCCCAGTCCTAAATGGAGTTGAATCACATGCAGTTTCTGGTCCTAAGAGCAAGAGTTGTTTTCTGGTAAGAAGAGTCACTATTGCGCACCCATTGTCATACACAGGGCAAATAGCACTGGCATCGGTTCCTAGCATATACAGTGTATTGGACTGAAGAGGAGCTACTGATCTTGTCAGTTTCCTAAGCAGAGTTGACCTAGATATGGCCCCTGTGTGTAATAAGCACAGTTCTTTTGTTCTGACCAAGTTCACTGTTCTGGACCTATAGGAAACACAGTAGAGTATAAGAGTGCTCTTTTCTCAAAAGCAGAGTGTGTTTCTTGTAAGGCGAGCTACCGTTTGTTTCCCAGTCCTAAATGGAGTTGAATCACATGCAGTTTCTGTTCCAACGAGCAAGAGTTGTTTTTTGGTAAGGAAAGTCACTATTGCACTCCCATTGCCATACACAGTGCAAATAGCACTGGTGTCTGTTCCCAGCAAGTACAGTGTATCAGACTGAAGAGGAGCTACTGTTCTTGTAGTTTCCTAAGCAGAGTTGAACTAGATATGCCCCATGTGTGTAGGAAGCACAGTTCTTTTGTTCTGAGCAAGCTCACTGTTCTGGCACTATAGGAAACACTGTAGAGTAGAATAGTGCTCATTTCTCTAAAGCAGAGTGTGTTTCTTGTAAGGCGAGCTCCCGTTTGTTTCCCAGTCCTAAATGGAGTTGAGTCACATCTAGTTTTTGGTCCTACGAGCAAGAGTTGTTTTCTGGTAAGAAGAGTCATTATTGCCCTCCCATTGCCATACACAGTGCAAATAGCACTCGCGTCTGTTTTCAGCAAGTACAGTGTATTGGACTGAATAGGAGCTACTGTTCTTGTGAGTTTCCTAAGCAGAGTTGAACTAGATATGGCCCGTGTGTGTAGGAAGCACAGTTCTTTTGTTCTGAGCAAGCTCACTTTTCAGACCCCATAGGAAACACAGTAGATTAGAAGAGTGCTCTTTTCTCAAAGCAGAGTGTGTTTCTTGTAAGGCGAGCTCCCGTTTGTTTCCCAGTCCTAAATGGAGTTGAGTCACATCCAGTTTTTGGTCCTACGAGCAAGAGTTGTTTTCTGGTAAGAAGAGTCACTATTGCGCTCCCATTGCCATACACAGTGCAAATAGCACTCGCGTCTGTTCCCAGCAAGTACAGTGTATTGGACTGAAGAGGAGCTACTGTTTTTGTCAGTATCCTAAGCAGAGTTGAACTAGATATGGCCTGTGTGTGTAGGAAGCACATTTCTTTTGTTCTGAGCAAGCTCACTGTTCGGACACCATAGGAAACACAGTAGAGTAGAAGAGTGCTCTTTTCTCAAAAGCAGAGTGTGTTACTTTTAAGGCGAGCTAGCGTTGGTTCCCAGTCCTAAATGGAGTTGAATCCCATGCAGTTTCTTGTCCTAAGAGCAAGACTTGTTTTCTGGTAAGGAAAGTCACTATTGCGCTCCCATTGCCAAACACAGTGCAAATAGCACTCACGTCTGTTCCCAGCAAGTACAGTGTATTGGACTGAAGAGGACCTACTGTTCTTGTCAGTTTCCTAACCAGAGTTGAACTAGATATGGTCCGTGTGTGTAGGAAGCACAGTTCTTTTGTTCTGAGCAAGCTCACTGTTCTGGCCCTATAGGAAACACAGGAGAGCAGAAGAGTGCTCTTTTCTCTAAAGCAGAGTGTTTTTCTTGTAAGGCGAGCTAGCGTTTGTTTCCCGGTCTTAAATGGAGTTGAATCACATGCAGTTTCTGGTCCTACGAGCAAGAGTTGTTTTCTGGTAAGAAGAGTCACTATTGCGCTGCCATTGCCATACACAGGACAAATAGGACTGTTGTCTGTTCCCAGCAAGTACAGTGTATTGGACTGAAGAGGATCTAGTGTTCTTGTCACGTTCGTAAGCAGAATTGAACTAGGTATATTGGTGTGTGTAGGAAGCTCAGTTTTTTTGTTCTGAGCAAGTTCACTGTTCGGACCCCATAGGAAACAGAGTAGAGTAGAAGAGTGCTCTTTTCTCAAAAGCAGAGTATGTTTCTTGTAAGGCAAGCTAGCGTTTGTTTCCTAGTCCTAAATGGAGTTCAATCACAGGCAGTTTCCGGTCCTACGAGCAAGAGTTGTTTTCTGGTAAGGAAAGTCACTATTGCACTCCCATTGCCATACACAGTGCAAATAGCACTCGCGTCTGTTCCCAGCAATTACAGTATATTGGACTGAATAGTAACTACTTTTCTTGTCAGTTTCCTAAGCAGAGTTGAAGTACATATGGTCCCTATGTGTAGGAAGCACAGTTCTTTTGTTCTGAGCAAGCTCACTGTTTGGACCCCATAGGAAACACAGTAGAGTAGAAGAGTGCTCTTTTCTCAAAAGCAGAGTGTGTTTCTTGTAAGGCGAGTTAGCGTTTGTTTCCCAGTCCTAAATGGAGTTGAATCCCATGCAGTTTTTGGTCCTACGAGCAAGAGTTGTTTTCTGGTAAGAAGAGTCACTATTGCGCTGCCATTGCCATACACAGGACAAGTAGCACTGGCGTCTGTTCCCAGAAAGTACAGTGTATTGGACTGAGGAGGGTCTACTGTTCTTGTCAGGTTCCTAAGCAGAGTTGATCTTGATATGTCCCGTTTGTGTAGGAAGCACAGTTCTTTTGTTCTGAGCAAGCTCACTGTTCTGGCCCTACAGGAAACACAGTAGAGTAGAAGAGTGCTCTTTTCTCAAAAGCAGAGTGTGTTTCTTGTAAGGCGATCTACCGTTTGTTTCCCAGTCCTAAATGGAGTTGAATCACATGCAGTTTCTGGTCCTACGAGCAAAAGTTGTTTTCTGGTAAGGAAAGTCACTATTGTGCTCCCATTGCCATACACAGTGCAAATAGCACTCGTGTCTGTTCCCAGCAAGTACAGTGTATTGGACTGAAGAGGATCTACTGTTCTTGTCAAGTTTCTAAGCAGAATTGAACTAGATACGGCCGTGTGTGTAGGAAGCACAGTTCTTTTGTTCTGAGCAAGCTCACTGTTCGGACCCCATATGAAATACAGTAGAGTAGAAGAGTGCTCTTTTCTCAAAAGAAGAGTGTGTTTCTTGTAAGAGAGCTAGCGTTTGTTTCCCAGTCCTAAATGGAGTTGAATCACATGCAGTATCTGGTCCTACAAGCAAAAGTTGTTTTCTGGTAAGAAGAGTCACTATTGCGCTGCCATTGCCATACACAGGACAAATAGCACTGGAGTCTGTTCCCAGCAAGTACAGTGTATTGGACTGAAGACGATCTACTGTTCTTGTCAGGAATCTAAGAAGAACTGAACTAGATATGGCCGTGTGTAGGAAGCACAGTTTTTTTGTTCTGAGCAAGCTCACAGTTCGGACCCCATTGGAAACACAGTAGAGTAGAAGAGTGCTCTTTTCTCAAAAGCAGAGTGTGTTTCTTGGAAGGCGAGCTAGCGTTTGTTTCTCAGTCCTAAATGGAGTTGAATCCCATGCAGTTTCTGGTCCTACGACCAAGAGTTGTTTTCTGGTAAGGAAACTCACTATTGCTCTCCCATTGCCATACACAGTGCAAATAGCACTGGCGCCTGTTCCCAGCAAGTACGGTGTATTGAACTGAAGAGGAGCTACTGTTCTTGTCAGTTTCCTAAGCAGAGTTGAACTAGATATGGCCCATGTTTGTAGGAAGCACAGTTCTTTTTTTCTGAGCAAGCTCACTCTTCGGAACTTATAGGAAACACAGTACAGTAGAAGAGTGCTCTTTTCTCAAAAGCAGAGTGTGTTTCTTGAAAGGCGAGCTACCGTTTGTTTCCCAGTCCTAAATGGAGTTGAATCACATGCAGTTTCTGGTCCTAAGAGCAAGAGTTGTTTTCTGGTAAGAAGAGTCACTATTGCGCACCCATTGTCATACACAGGGCAAATAGCACTGGCATCGGTTCCTAGCATATACAGTGTATTGGACTGAAGAGGAGCTACTGATCTTGTCAGTTTCCTAAGCAGAGTTGACCTAGATATGGCTCCTGTGTGTAATAAGCACAGTTCTTTTGTTCTGACCAAGTTCACTGTTCTGGACCTATAGGAAACACAGTAGAGTATAAGAGTGCTCTTTTCTCAAAAGCAGAGTGTGTTTCTTGTAAGGCGAGCTACCGTTTGTTTCCCAGTCCTAAATGGAGTTGAATCACATGCAGTTTCTGTTCCAACGAGCAAGAGTTGTTTTTTGGTAAGGAAAGTCACTATTGCACTCCCACTGCCATACACAGTGCAAATAGCACTGGTGTCTGTTCCCAGCAAGTACAGTGTATCAGACTGAAGAGGAGCTACTGTTCTTGTAGTTTCCTAAGCAGAGTTGAATAGATATGCCCCATGTGTGTAGGAAGCACAGTTCTTTTGTTCTGAGCAAGCTCACTGTTCTGGCCCTATAGGAAACACTGTAGAGTAGAATAGTGCTCATTTCTCTAAAGCAGAGTGTGTTTCTTGTAAGGCGAGCTCCCATTTGTTTCCCAGTCCTAAATGGAGTTGAGTCACATCTAGTTTTTGGTCCTACGAGAAAGATTTGTTTTCTGGTAAGAAGAGTCACTATTCCCCCCCATTGCCATACACAGTGCAAATAGCACTCGCTTCTGTTTTCAGCAAGTACAGTGTATTGGACTGAATAGGAGCTACTGTTCTTGTGAGTTTCCTAAGCAGAGTTGAACTAGATATGGCCCGTGTGTGTAGGAAGCACAGTTCTTTTGTTCTGAGCAAGCTCACTTTTCAGACCCCATAGGAAACACAGTAGATTAGAAGAGTGCCCTTTTCTCAAAGCAGAGTGTGTTTCTTGTAAGGCGAGCTCCTTTTGTTTCCCAGTCCTAAATGGAGTTGAGTCACATCCAGTTTTTGGTCCTACGAGCAAGAGTTGTTTTCTGGTAAGAAGAGTCACTATTGCGCTCCCATTGCCATACACAGTGCAAAAAGCACTCGCGTCTGTTCCCAGCAAGTACAGTGTATTGGACTGAAGAGGAGCTACTGTTTTTGTCAGTATCCTAAGCAGAGTTGAACTAGATATGGCCTGTGTGTGTAGGAAGCACAGTTCTTTTGTTCTGAGCAAGCTCACTGTTCGGACACCATAGGAAACACAGTAGAGTAGAAGAGTGCTCTTTTCTCAAAAGCAGAGTGTGTTACTTTTAAGGCGAGCTAGCGTTTGTTTCCCAGTCCTAAATGGAGTTGAATCCCATGCAGTTTCTTGTCCTAAGAGCAAGACTGGTTTTCTGGTAAGGAAAGTCACTATTGCGCTCCCATTTCCAAACACAGTGCAAATAGCACTCACGTCTGTTTCCATCAAGTACAGTGTATTGGACTGAAGAGGACCTACTGTTCTTGTCAGTTTCCTAACCAGAGTTGAACTAGATATGGTCCGTGTGTGTAGGAAGCACAGTTCTTTTGTTCTGAGCAAGCTCACTGTTCTGGCCCTATAGGAAACACAGGAGAGCAGAAGAGTGCTCTTTTCTCTAAAGCAGAGTGTTTTTCTTGTAAGGCGAGCTAGCGTTTGTTTCCCGGTCTTAAATGGAGTTGAATCACATGCAGTTTCTGGTCCTACGAGCAAGAGTTGTTTTCTGGTAAGAAGAGTCACTATTGCGCTGCCATTGCCATACACAGGACAAATAGGACTGTTGTCTGTTCCCAGCAAGTACAGTGTATTGGACTGAAGAGGATCTAGTGTTCTTGTCACGTTCGTAAGCAGAATTGAACTAGGTATGTTGGTGTGTGTAGGAAGCTCAGTTTTTTTGTTCTGAGCAAGTTCACTGTTCGGACCCCATAGGAAACAGAGTAGAGTAGAAGAGTGCTCTTTTCTAAAAAGCAGAGTATGTTTCTTGTAAGGCAAGCTAGCGTTTGTTTCCTAGTCCTAAATGGAGTTCAATCACAGGCAGTTTCCGGTCCTACGAGCAAGAGTTGTTTTCTGGTAAGGAAAGTCACTATTGCACTCCCATTGCCATACACAGTGCAAATAGCACTCGCGTCTGTTCCCAGCAATTACAGTATATTGGACTGAATAGTAACTACTTTTCTTGTCAGTTTCCTAAGCAGAGTTGAACTACATATGGTCCCTATGTGTAGGAAGCACAGTTCTTTTGTTCTGAGCAAGCTCACTGTTTGGACCCCGTAGGAAACACAGTAGAGTAGAAGAGTGCTCTTTTCTCAAAAGCAGAGTGTGTTTCTTGTAAGGCGAGTTAGCGTTTGTTTCCCAGTCCTAAATGGAGTTGAATCCCATGCAGTTTTTGGTCCTACGAGCAAGAGTTGTTTTCTGGTAAGAAGAGTCACTATTGCGCTGCCATTGCCATACACAGGACAAGTAGCACTGGCGTCTGTTTCCAGAAAGTACAGTGTATTGGACTGAGGAGGGTCTACTGTTCTTGTCAGGTTCCTAAGCAGAGTTGATCTTGATATGTCCCGTTTGTGTAGGAAGCACAGTTCTTTTGTTCTGAGCAAGCTCACTGTTCTGGCCCTATAGGAAACACAGTAGAGTAGAAGAGTGCTCTTTTCTCAAAAGCAGAGTGTGTTTCTTGTAAGGCGATCTACCGTTTGTTTCCCAGTCCTAAATGGAGTTGAATCACATGCAGTTTCTGGTCGTACGAGCAAAAGTTGTTTTCTGGTAAGGAAAGTCACTATTGTGCTCCCATTGCCATACACAATACAAATAGCACTCGCGTCTGTTCCCAGCAAGTACAGTGTATTGGACTGAAGAGGATCTACTGTTCTTGTCAGTTTCCTAAGCAGAGTTGAACTAGATATGGACCGTGTGTGTAGGAAGCACAGTTCTTTTGTTTTGAGCAAGCTACCTGTTCTGGCCCTATAGGAACCACAGTAGAGTAGAAGAGTGCTCTTTTCTCTAAAGCAGAGTGTGTTTCTTGTAAGGCGAGCTAGTGTTTGTTTCCCAGTCCTAAATGGAGTTGAGTCACATGCAGTTTCTGGTCCTAAGAGCAAGAGCTGTTTTCTGGTAAGGAAAGTCACTATTGCGCTCACATTGCCATACACAGTGCAAATAGCACTGGAGTCTGTTCCCAGCAAGTACAGTGTATTGGACTGAATAGGAGCTACTGTTCTTGTCAGTTTCTTAAGCAGAAATGAACTAGATATGGGCCGTGTGTGCAGGAAGCACAGTTCTTTTGTTCTGAGCAAGCTCACTATTCTGGCCCACTAGAAAACACAGTAGAGTAGAAGAGGGCTCTTTTCTCAAAAGTAGAGTGTGTTTCTTGTAAGGCGAGCTAGCGTTTGTTTCCCTATCCTAAATGGAGTTGAGTCACATGCAGTTTTTGATCCTACGAGCAAGAGTTGTTTTCTGGTAAGAAGAGTCACTATTGCGATCCAAATGCCATACACAGTGCAAATAGCACTCGCGTTTGTTCCCAACAAGTACAGTGTATTGGACTGAATAGGAGCTACTGTTCTTGTCAGTTTCCTCATCCAAGTTGACCTAGATATGGCCCCTGTGTGTAGGAAGCACAGTTCTTTTGTTCTGAGCAAGCTCACTGTTTGGACCCCATTGGAAAAACAGTAGAGTAGAAGAGTGCTCTTTTCTCAAAAGCAGAGTGTGTTTCTTGTAAGGCGAGCTCACGTTTGTTTCCCAGTCCTAAATGGAGTTGAATCCCATGCAGTTTCTGGTCCTACAAGCAAGAGTTTCTTTCTGGTAAGAAGAGTCACTATTGTGCTGCCATTGCCATACACAGGACAAATAGCTCTGGCGTCTGTTCCCAGCAAGTACAGTGTATTGGACTGAAGAGGAGCTACTGTTCTTGTCAGTTTCCTAAGCAGAGTTGAACTAGATATGGCCCGTGTGTGTAGGAAGCACAGATCTTTGTTCGAGCACGCTCACTGTTCGGACCCCATAGGAAACACACTAGAGTAGAAGAGTGCTCTTTTCTCTAAAGCAGAGTGTGTTTCTTGTAAGGCGAGCAAGCATTTGTTTCCCAGTCCTAAATGGAGTTCAATCACATGCAGTTTCTGGTCCTACGAGCAAGAGTTGTTTTCTGGTAAGGAAAGTCACTATTGTGCTCCCATTGCCATACACTGTGCAAATAGCACTCCCGTCTGTTCCCAGTAAGTACAGTGTATCGGAATGAAGAGGAGCTACTGTTCTTGTCAGTTTCCTAAGCAGAATTGAACTAGATATGGCCGTGTGTGTAGGAAGCACAGTTCTTTTGTTCTGAGCAAGCTCACTTTGCGGACCCCATAGGAAACACAGTAGAGTATAAGAGTGCTCTTTTCTCAAAAGCAGAGTGTGTTTCTTGTAAGGCGATCTAGCGTGTGTTTCCCAGTCCTAAATGGAGTTGAATCACATGCAGTTTCTGGTCCTACAAGCAAGAGTTGTTTTCTAGTAAGGAAAGTCATTATTGCGCTCCCATTGCCATACATAGTGCAAATAGCACTGGCGTCTGTTCCCAGCAAGTACAGTGTGTTGGACTGAAGAGGAGCTACTGTTCTTCTCAGTTTCCTTATCAGAGTTGAACTAGATATGGTCCGTGTGTGTAGGAAGCACAGTTCTTTTGTTCTCAGCAAGCTCACTGTTTGGACCCCATAGGAAACACAGTAGAGTAGAAGAGTGCTCTTTTCTCAAAAGCAGGGTGTGTTTCTTCTAAGGCGAGCTAGCGTTTGTTTCCCAGTCCTAAATGGAGTTGAATCACATGCAGTTTCTGGTCCTACAAGCAAGAGATGTTTATGGTAAGAATAGTCACTAATGCGCTGCCATTGCCATACACAGGACAAATAGCACTGGCGTCTGTTCCCACCAAGTACAGTGTATTGGACCTAAGAGGATCTACTGTTCTTGTCAGGTTCATAAGGAGAATTGAACTAGATATGCCGTGTGTGTAGGAAGCACAGTTCTTTTGTTCTGAGCAAGCTCACTGTGCGGACCCCATAGAAACACAGTAGAGTAGAAGAGTGCTCTTTTCTCAAAAGCAGGGTGTGTTTCTTGTAAGGCGAGCTAGTGTGTGTTTCCCAGTCCTAAATGGAGTTGAATCACATGCAGTTTCTGGTCCTATGAGCAAGAGCTGTTTTCTGGTAAGGAAAGTCACTATTGCGCTCAAATTGCCATACACAGTGCAAATAGCACTCCCATCTGTTCCCAGCAAGTACAGTGTATCGCAATGAAGAGGAGCTACTGTTCTTATCAGTTTCCTAAGCAGAGTTGAATGAGATATGGACTGTGTGTGTAGGAAGCACAGTTCTTTTGTTCTGAGTACGATCACTGTTCTGGCCCTATAGGAAACACAGTAGAGTAGAAGAGTGTTCTTTTCTCTAAAGCAGAGTGTGTTTCTTGTAAGGCGAGCTCGCGATTGTTTCCCAGTCCTAAATGGAGTTGAGTCACATGCAGTTTTTGGTCCTACGAGCAAGAGTTGTTTTCTGGTAAGAAGAGTCACTCTTGCGCTCCAAATGCCATACACAGTCCAAATACCACTCGCGTCTGTTCCCAGCAAGTACAATGTATTGGACTGAATAGGAGCTACTCTTCTTGTCAGTTTCCTAAGCAGAGTTGAACTAGATATGGTCCATGTGTGTAGGAAGCACAGTTCTTTTGTTCTGAGCAAGCTCACTGTTTGGACCCCATAAGAAACACAGTAGAGTAGAAGAGTGCTCTTTTCTCAAAAGCAGAGTGTGTTTCTTGTAAGTTGAGCTAGCGTTTGTTTCCTAGTCCTAAATGGAGTTGAATCACATGCAGTTCTGGTCCTACGAGCATAGTTGTTTTCTGATAAGGGAAGTCACTATTGCGCTCCCATTGACAAACACATTACAAATAGCACTCGTGTCTGTTCCCAGCAAGTACAGTGTATTGGACTGAATAGGAGCTACTGTTCTTGTCAGTTTCCTAAGCAGAGTTGAACTAGATATGGTCCGTGTGTGTAGGAAACACAGTTCTTTTGTTCTGAGCATGCTCACTGTTTGGACCTCATAGGAAACACAGTAGAGTAGAAGAGCGCTCTTTTCTTAAAAGCAGAGTGTGTTTCTTGAAAGGCGAGCTAGCGTTTGTTTCCCAGTCCTAAATGGAGTTGAATCCCATGCAGTTTCTGGTCCTACGAGCAAGAGTTGTTTTCTGGTAAGAAGAGTCACTATTGCGCTGCCATTGCCATATACAGGACAAATAGCACTGGCATCTGTTCCCAGAAAGTACAGTGTACTGGACTGAAGAGGATCTCCTGTTCTTGTCAGGTTCCTAAGCAGAATTGAAATAGATATGGCCGTGTGTGTAGGAAGCACAGTTTTTTTGTTCTGAGCAAGCTCACTGTTCAAACCCCATAGGAAATACAGTAGAGTAGAAGAGTGCTCTTTTCTCAAAAGCAGAGTGTGTTTCTTGTAAGGCCAGTTAGCGTTTGTTTCCCAGTCCTAAATGGAGTGGAATCACATGGAGTTTCTGGTCCTACGAGCAAGAGTTGTTTTCTGGTAAGAAGAGTCACTATTGCGCTGCCATTGCCATACACAGGACAAATAGCCCTGGCGTCTGTTCCCAGCAAGTACAGTGTATTGGACTGAAGAGGAGCTACTGTTCTTGTCAGTTTCTTAAGCAGAGTTGAACTAGATATGGCCCGTGTGTGTAGGAAGCACAAATCTTTGTTCGAGCAAGCTCACTGTTCGGACCCCATAGGAAACACACTAGAGTAGAAGAGTGCTCTTTTCTCTAAAGCAGAGTGTGTTTCTTGTAAGGCGAGCTAGCATTTGTTTCCCAGTCCTAAATGGAGTTGAATCACATGCAGTTTCTGGTCCTACGAACAAGAGTTGTTTTCTGATAAGGAAAGTCACTATTGCGCTCCCATTGCAATACATAGTGCAAATAGCACTGCGTCTGTTCCCAGCAAGTACAGTGTATCGGAATGAAGAGGAGCTACTGTTCTTGTCAGTTTCCTAAGCAGAGTTGAACTAGATATGGCCCGTGTGTGTAGGAAGCACAGTTCTTTCGTTCTTAACAAGCTACCTGTTCTGGCCCTATAGGAAACACAGTAGAGTAGAAGAGTGCTCCTTTCTCTAAAGCAGAGTGTGTTTCTTGTAAGGCAAGCTAGCGTTTGTTTCCCAGTCCTAAATGGAGTTGAATCACATGCAGTTTCTTTTCCTATGAGCAAGAGTTGTTTATGGTAAGAATAATCACTAATGCGCTGCCATTGCCATACACAGGACAAATAGCACTGGCATCTGTTCCCAGCAAGTACAGTGTATTGGAATGAAGAGGATCTACTGTTCTTGTCAGGTTCCTAAGCAGAATTGAACTAGATATGGCCGTGTGTGTAGGAAGCACAGTTCTTTTGTTCTGAGCAAGCTCACTGTGCGGACCCCATAGGAAACACAGTAGAGTATAAGAGTGCTCTTTTCTAAAAAGCAGAGTGTGTTTCTAATAGGCGATCTAGCGTGTGTTTCCCAGTCCTAAATGGAGTTGAATGACATGCAGTTTCTGGTCCTACAATCAAGAGTTGTTTTCTGTTAAGGAAAGTCATTATTGCGCTCCCATTGCCATACATAGTGCAAATAGCACTGGCGTCTGTTCCCAGCAAGTACAGTGTATTGGACTGAAGAGGAGCTACTGTTCTTCTCAGTTTCCTTATCAGAGTTGAACTAGATATGGTCCGTGTGTGTAGGAAGCACAGTTCTTTTGTTCTCAGCAAGCTCACTGTTTGGACCCCATAGGAAACACAGTAGAGTAGAAGAGTGCTCTTTTCTCAAAAGCAGGGTGTGTTTCTTGTAAGGCGAGCTAGCGTTTGTTTCATAGTCCTAAATAGAGTTGAATCACATGCAGTTTCTGGTCCTACGAGCAAGAGTTGTTTTCTGGTAAGAAGAGTCACTATTGCGCTGCCATTGCCATACACAGGACAAATAGCCCTGGCATCTGTTCTCAGGAGCACAGTGTATTGGACTGAAGAGGAGCTACTGTTCTTGTCAGGTTCCTAAGCAGATTTGATCTAGATATGGCCGTGTGTGTAGGAAGCACAGTTCTTTTGTTCTGAGCAAGCTCACTGTTCTGGCATTATAGGAAACACAGTAGAGTAGAAGAGTGCTCTTTTCTCAAAAGCAGAGGGTGTTATTTGTAAGGCGAGGTCACGTTTGTTTCCCAGTCCTAAATGGAGTTGAGTCACATGCAGTTTTTGGTCCTACGAGCAAGAGTTGTTTTCTGGTAAGAAGAGTCACTCTTGCTCTCCAAATGCCATACACAGTGCAAATAGCACACCCGTCTGTTCCCAGGAAGTACAGTGTATTGCACTGAAGAGGAGCTACTGTTCTTGTCAGTTTCCTAAGTAGAGTTGAACTAGATATGGCCCGTGTGTGTAGGAAGAACAGTTCTTTTGTTCTGAGCAAGCTCACTGTTCTGGCCCTATAGGAAACACAGTAGAGTAGAAGAGTGATCTTTTCTCAAAAGCAGACAGTGTTTCTTGTAAGGTGAGTTAGCGTTTGTTTCCCAGTCCTAAATGGAGTTGAATCACATGCAGTTTCTGGTCCTACGAGCAAGAGTTGTTTTCTGGTAAGGAAAGTCACTATTGTGCTCCCATTGCCATACACAGTACAAATAGCACTCGCGTCTGTTCCCAGCAAGTACAGTGTATCGGACTGAAGAGGAGCTACGGTTCTTTACAGTTTCCTAAGCAGAGTTGAATTAGATATGGACCGTGTGTGTAGGAAGCAGAGTTCTTTTGTTCTGAGCAAGCTCACTGTTCAGACCCTATAGGAAACACAGTAGAGTAGAAGAGTGCTCTTTTCTCAAAAGCAGACTGTGTTTCCTGTAAGGCGAGCTAGCGTTTGTTTCCCAGTCATAAATAGAGTTGAATCACATGCAGTTTCTGCTCCTACAAGCAAGAGATGTTTATGGTAAGAATAGTCACTAATGCGCTGCCATTGCCATACACAGGACAAATAGCACTGGCGTCTGTTCCCACCAAGTATAGTGTATTGGACCTAAGAGGATCTACTGTTCTTGTCAGGTTCCTAAGCAGAATTGAACTAAATATGGCCGTGTGTGTAGGAAGCACAGTTCTTTTGTTCTGAGCAAGCTCACTGTTCGGACCCCATAGGAAACACAGTAGAGTAGAAGAGTGCTCTTTTCTCTAAAGCAGAGTGTGTTTCTTGTAAGGCGATCTAGTGTTTGTTTCCCAGTCCTAAATGGAGTTGAATCCCATGCAGTTTCTGGTCCTACGAGCAAGAGTTGTTTTCTGGTAAGGAAAGTCACTATTGTGTTCCCATTGCCATACACAGTGCAAATAGCACTCGCGTCTGTTCACAGCAAGTACAGTGTATTGGACTGAAGAGGAGCTACTGTTGTTGTCAGTTTCCTAAGCAGAATTGAACTAGGTATGGCGGTGTGTGTAGGAAGCACAGTTTTTTTGTTCTGAGCAAGCTCACTGTTTGGAACTCATAGGAAAAACAGTAGAGTAGAAGAGTGCTCTTTTCTCAAAAGCAGAGTGTGTTTCTTGTAAGGCGAGCTAGTGTTTGTTTCCCAGTCCTAAATGGAGTTGAATCACATGCAGTTTCTGGTCCTACGAGCAAGAGCTGTTTTCTGGTAAGGAAAGTCACTATTGCGCTCCCATTGCCATACACAGTGCAAATAGCACTCCCGTCTGTTCCCAGCAAGTACAGTGTATCGGAATGAAGAGGAGCTACTGTTCTTGTCAGTTTCCTAAGCAGAGTTGAACGAGATATGGCCTGTGTGTGTAGGAAGCACAGTTCTTTTGTTCTGAGCACGATCACTTTTCTGGCCCTATAGGAAACACAGTAGAGTAGAACAGTGTTCTTTTCTCTAAAGCAGAGTGTGTTTCTTGTAAGGCGAGCTCGCGTTTGTTTCCCAGTCCTAAATGGAGTTGAGTCACATACAGTTTTTGGTCCTACGAACAAGAGTTGTTTTCTGCTAAAAAGTGTCACTCTTGCGCTCCAAATGCAATACACAGTCCAAATAGCACTCGCGTCTGTTCCCAGCAAGTACAACGTATTGGACTGAATAGGAGCTACTCTTCTTGTCCATTTCCTAAGCAGAGTTGAACTAGATATGGTCCGTGTGTGTAGGAAGCACAGATCTTTTGTTCTGAGCATGCTCACTGTTTGGACCCCATAGGAAACACAATAGAGTAGAAGAGTGCTCTTTTCTCAAAAGCAGAGTGTGTTTCTTGAAAATCGAGCTAGCATTTGTTTCCCAGTCCTAAATGGAGTTGAATCCCATGCAGTTTCTGCTCCTATGAGCAAGAGTTGTTTTCTGGTAAGAAGAGTCACTATTGCGCTGCCATTGCCATACACAGGACAAATAGCACTGGCATCTGTTCCCAGCAAGTACAGTGTATTGGACTGAAGAGGATCTACTGTTCTTGTCAGGTACCTAAGTAGAATTGAACTAGAAATGGCCGTGTGTGTAGGAAGCACAGTTTTTTTGTTCTGAGCAAGCTCACTGTTCGAACCCCATAGGTAATACAGTAGAGTAGAAGAGTGCTCTTTTCTCAAAAGCAGAGTGTGTTTCTTGTAAGGCCAGCAAGCGTTTGTTTCCCAGTCCTAAATGGAGTTGAATCACATGCAGTTTCTGGTCCTACGAGCAAGAGTTGTTTTCTGGTAAGAAGAGTCACTATTGTGCTGACATTGCCATACACAGGACAAATAGCCCTGGCGTTTGTTCCCAGCAAGTACAGTGTATTGGACTGAAGAGGAGCTACTGTTCTTGTCAGTTTCCTAAGCAGAGTTGAACTAGATATGGCCGTGTGTGTAGGAAGCACAGATCTTTGTTCGAGCAAGCTCACTGTTCGGACCCCATAGGAAACACACTAGAGTAGAAGAGTGCTCTTTTCTCTAAAGCAGAGTGTGTTTCTTGTAAGGCGAGCTAGCATTTGTTTCCCAGTCCTAAATGGAGTTGAATCACATGCAGTTTCTGGTCCTACGAGCAAGAGCTGTTTTCTGGTAAGGAAAGTCACTATTGCGCTCCCATTGCCATACACAGTGCAAATAGCACTCCCGTCTCTTCCCAGTAAGTACAGTGTATCGGAATGAAGAGGAGCTACAGTTCTTGTCAGTTTCCTAAGCAAAGTTGAACGAGATATGGCCCGTGTGTGTAGGAAGCAGAGTTCTTTTGTTCTGAGCACGATCACTGTTCTGGCCCTATAGGAAACACAGTAGAGTAGAAGAGTGCTCTTTTCTCTAAAGCAGAGTGTTTTTCTTGTAAGGCGAGCTCTCGTTTGTTTCCCAGTCCTAAATAGAGTTGAGTCACATGCAGTTTTTGGTCCTACGGGCAAGAGTTGTTTTCTGGTAAGAAGAGTCACTCTTGCGCTCCAAATGCCATACACAGTGCAAATAGCACACCCGTCTGTTCCCAGCAAGTACAGTGTATTGGAAAGAAGAGGAGCTACTGTTCTTGTCAGGTTCCTAAGCAGAATTGAACTAGATATGGCCGTGTGTGTAGGAAGCACAGTTCTTTTGTTCTGAGCAAGCTCACTCTATGGACCCCATAGGAAACACAGTAGAGTAGAAGAGTGCTCTTTTCTCAAAAGCAGGGTGTGTTACTTGTAAGGCGAGCTAGCGTGTGTTTCCCAGTCCTAAATGGAGTTGAATCACATGCAGTTTCTGGTCCTACGAGCAAGAGTTGTTTTCCGGTAAGGAAAGTCACTATTGCGCTCCCATTGCCATACACAGTGCAAATAGCACTCCCGTCTGTTCCTAGCAAGTACAGTGTATCGGAATGAAGAGGAGCTACTGTTCTTGTCAGTTTCCTAAGCAGAGTTAAACGGGATATGGCCCGTGTGTGTAGGAAGCACAGTTCTTTTGTTCTGAGCAAAATCACTGTTCTGGCCCTATAGGAAACACAGTAAAGTAGAAGAGTGATCTTTTCTCAAAAGCAGACAGTGTTTCTTGTAAGGCAATCTAGTGTTTGTTTCCCAGTCCTAAATGGAGTTGAATCACATGCAGTTTCTGTTCCTACGAGCAAGAGATGTTTTCTGGTAAGGAAAGTCACTATTGTGCTCCCATTGCCATACACAGTGCAAATAGCACTCCCGTCTGTTCCCAGTAAGTACAGTGTATCAGTATGAAGAGGAGCTACTGTTCTTGTCAGTTTCCTAAGCAGAGTTGAACGAGATATGGCCAGTGTGTGTAGGAAGCACAGTTCTTTTGCTCTCTGCACGATCACTGTTCTGGCCCTATAGGAAACACAGTAGAGTAGAAGAGTGCTCTTTTCTCTAAAGCAGAGTGTGTTTCTTGTAAGGCAAGCTCGCGTTTGTTTCCCAGTACTAAATGGAGTTGAGTCACATGCAGTTTTTGGTCCTACGAGCAAGAGTTGTTTTCTGGTAAGAAGAGTCACTCTTGCTCTCCAAATGCCATACACAGTGCAAATAGCACACCCGTCTGTTCCCAGCAAGTACAGTGTATTGGACTGAAGAGGAGCTACTGTTCTTGTCAGTTTCCTAAGTAGAGTTGAACTAGATATGGCCTGTGAGTGTAGGAAGAACAGTTCTTTTGTTCTGAGCAAGCTCACTCTTCTGGCCCTATAGGAAACACAATAGAGTAGAAGAGTGCTCTTTTCTCAAAAGCAGAGTGTGTTTCTTGAAAATCGAGCTAGCATTTGTTTCCCAGTCCTAAATGGAGTTGAATCCCATGCAGTTTCTGCTCCTATGAGCAAGAGTTGTTTTCTGGTAAGAAGAGTCACTATTGCGCTGCCATTGCCATACACAGGACAAATAGCACTGGCATCTGTTCCCAGCAAGTACAGTGTATTGGACTGAAGAGGATCTACTGTTCTTGTCAGGTACCTAAGTAGAATTGAACTAGAAATGGCCGTGTGTGTAGGAAGCACAGTTTTTTTGTTCTGAGCAAGCTCACTGTTCGAACCCCATAGGT
The DNA here is from genome assembly GCF_949786415.1 of Peromyscus eremicus. Classification (NCBI taxonomy): domain Eukaryota; kingdom Metazoa; phylum Chordata; class Mammalia; order Rodentia; family Cricetidae; genus Peromyscus; species Peromyscus eremicus. Next base: position 89,162 of record NW_026734538.1, on the reverse strand, counting down.
AATACAGTAGAGTAGAAGAGTGCTCTTTTCTCAAAAGCAGAGTGTGTTTCTTGTAAGGCCAGCAAGCGTTTGTTTCCCAGTCCTAAATGGAGTTGAATCACATGCAGTTTCTGGTCCTACGAGCAAGAGTTGTTTTCTGGTAAGAAGAGTCACTATTGTGCTGACATTGCCATACACAGGACAAATAGCCCTGGCGTTTGTTCCCAGCAAGTACAGTGTATTGGACTGAAGAGGAGCTACTGTTCTTGTCAGTTTCCTAAGCAGAGTTGAACTAGATATGGCCGTGTGTGTAGGAAGCACAGATCTTTGTTCGAGCAAGCTCACTGTTCGGACCCCATAGGAAACACACTAGAGTAGAAGAGTGCTCTTTTCTCTAAAGCAGAGTGTGTTTCTTGTAAGGCGAGCTAGCATTTGTTTCCCAGTCCTAAATGGAGTTGAATCACATGCAGTTTCTGGTCCTACGAGCAAGAGCTGTTTTCTGGTAAGGAAAGTCACTATTGCGCTCCCATTGCCATACACAGTGCAAATAGCACTCCCGTCTCTTCCCAGTAAGTACAGTGTATCGGAATGAAGAGGAGCTACAGTTCTTGTCAGTTTCCTAAGCAAAGTTGAACGAGATATGGCCCGTGTGTGTAGGAAGCAGAGTTCTTTTGTTCTGAGCACGATCACTGTTCTGGCCCTATAGGAAACACAGTAGAGTAGAAGAGTGCTCTTTTCTCTAAAGCAGAGTGTTTTTCTTGTAAGGCGAGCTCTCGTTTGTTTCCCAGTCCTAAATAGAGTTGAGTCACATGCAGTTTTTGGTCCTACGGGCAAGAGTTGTTTTCTGGTAAGAAGAGTCACTCTTGCGCTCCAAATGCCATACACAGTGCAAATAGCACACCCGTCTGTTCCCAGCAAGTACAGTGTATTGGAAAGAAGAGGAGCTACTGTTCTTGTCAGGTTCCTAAGCAGAATTGAACTAGATATGGCCGTGTGTGTAGGAAGCACAGTTCTTTTGTTCTGAGCAAGCTCACTCTATGGACCCCATAGGAAACACAGTAGAGTAGAAGAGTGCTCTTTTCTCAAAAGCAGGGTGTGTTACTTGTAAGGCGAGCTAGCGTGTGTTTCCCAGTCCTAAATGGAGTTGAATCACATGCAGTTTCTGGTCCTACGAGCAAGAGTTGTTTTCCGGTAAGGAAAGTCACTATTGCGCTCCCATTGCCATACACAGTGCAAATAGCACTCCCGTCTGTTCCTAGCAAGTACAGTGTATCGGAATGAAGAGGAGCTACTGTTCTTGTCAGTTTCCTAAGCAGAGTTAAACGGGATATGGCCCGTGTGTGTAGGAAGCACAGTTCTTTTGTTCTGAGCAAAATCACTGTTCTGGCCCTATAGGAAACACAGTAAAGTAGAAGAGTGATCTTTTCTCAAAAGCAGACAGTGTTTCTTGTAAGGCAATCTAGTGTTTGTTTCCCAGTCCTAAATGGAGTTGAATCACATGCAGTTTCTGTTCCTACGAGCAAGAGATGTTTTCTGGTAAGGAAAGTCACTATTGTGCTCCCATTGCCATACACAGTGCAAATAGCACTCCCGTCTGTTCCCAGTAAGTACAGTGTATCAGTATGAAGAGGAGCTACTGTTCTTGTCAGTTTCCTAAGCAGAGTTGAACGAGATATGGCCAGTGTGTGTAGGAAGCACAGTTCTTTTGCTCTCTGCACGATCACTGTTCTGGCCCTATAGGAAACACAGTAGAGTAGAAGAGTGCTCTTTTCTCTAAAGCAGAGTGTGTTTCTTGTAAGGCAAGCTCGCGTTTGTTTCCCAGTACTAAATGGAGTTGAGTCACATGCAGTTTTTGGTCCTACGAGCAAGAGTTGTTTTCTGGTAAGAAGAGTCACTCTTGCTCTCCAAATGCCATACACAGTGCAAATAGCACACCCGTCTGTTCCCAGCAAGTACAGTGTATTGGACTGAAGAGGAGCTACTGTTCTTGTCAGTTTCCTAAGTAGAGTTGAACTAGATATGGCCTGTGAGTGTAGGAAGAACAGTTCTTTTGTTCTGAGCAAGCTCACTCTTCTGGCCCTATAGGAAACACAATAGAGTAGAAGAGTGCTCTTTTCTCAAAAGCAGAGTGTGTTTCTTGAAAATCGAGCTAGCATTTGTTTCCCAGTCCTAAATGGAGTTGAATCCCATGCAGTTTCTGCTCCTATGAGCAAGAGTTGTTTTCTGGTAAGAAGAGTCACTATTGCGCTGCCATTGCCATACACAGGACAAATAGCACTGGCATCTGTTCCCAGCAAGTACAGTGTATTGGACTGAAGAGGATCTACTGTTCTTGTCAGGTACCTAAGTAGAATTGAACTAGAAATGGCCGTGTGTGTAGGAAGCACAGTTTTTTTGTTCTGAGCAAGCTCACTGTTCGAACCCCATAGGTAATACAGTAGAGTAGAAGAGTGCTCTTTTCTCAAAAGCAGAGTGTGTTTCTTGTAAGGCCAGCAAGCGTTTGTTTCCCAGTCCTAAATGGAGTTGAATCACATGCAGTTTCTGGTCCTACGAGCAAGAGTTGTTTTCTGGTAAGAAGAGTCACTATTGTGCTGACATTGCCATACACAGGACAAATAGCCCTGGCGTTTGTTCCCAGCAAGTACAGTGTATTGGACTGAAGAGGAGCTACTGTTCTTGTCAGTTTCCTAAGCAGAGTTGAACTAGATATGGCCGTGTGTGTAGGAAGCACAGATCTTTGTTCGAGCAAGCTCACTGTTCGGACCCCATAGGAAACACACTAGAGTAGAAGAGTGCTCTTTTCTCTAAAGCAGAGTGTGTTTCTTGTAAGGCGAGCTAGCATTTGTTTCCCAGTCCTAAATGGAGTTGAATCACATGCAGTTTCTGGTCCTACGAGCAAGAGCTGTTTTCTGGTAAGGAAAGTCACTATTGCGCTCCCATTGCCATACACAGTGCAAATAGCACTCCCGTCTCTTCCCAGTAAGTACAGTGTATCGGAATGAAGAGGAGCTACAGTTCTTGTCAGTTTCCTAAGCAAAGTTGAACGAGATATGGCCCGTGTGTGTAGGAAGCAGAGTTCTTTTGTTCTGAGCACGATCACTGTTCTGGCCCTATAGGAAACACAGTAGAGTAGAAGAGTGCTCTTTTCTCTAAAGCAGAGTGTTTTTCTTGTAAGGCGAGCTCTCGTTTGTTTCCCAGTCCTAAATAGAGTTGAGTCACATGCAGTTTTTGGTCCTACGGGCAAGAGTTGTTTTCTGGTAAGAAGAGTCACTCTTGCGCTCCAAATGCCATACACAGTGCAAATAGCACACCCGTCTGTTCCCAGCAAGTACAGTGTATTGGAAAGAAGAGGAGCTACTGTTCTTGTCAGGTTCCTAAGCAGAATTGAACTAGATATGGCCGTGTGTGTAGGAAGCACAGTTCTTTTGTTCTGAGCAAGCTCACTCTATGGACCCCATAGGAAACACAGTAGAGTAGAAGAGTGCTCTTTTCTCAAAAGCAGGGTGTGTTACTTGTAAGGCGAGCTAGCGTGTGTTTCCCAGTCCTAAATGGAGTTGAATCACATGCAGTTTCTGGTCCTACGAGCAAGAGTTGTTTTCCGGTAAGGAAAGTCACTATTGCGCTCCCATTGCCATACACAGTGCAAATAGCACTCCCGTCTGTTCCTAGCAAGTACAGTGTATCGGAATGAAGAGGAGCTACTGTTCTTGTCAGTTTCCTAAGCAGAGTTAAACGGGATATGGCCCGTGTGTGTAGGAAGCACAGTTCTTTTGTTCTGAGCAAAATCACTGTTCTGGCCCTATAGGAAACACAGTAAAGTAGAAGAGTGATCTTTTCTCAAAAGCAGACAGTGTTTCTTGTAAGGCAATCTAGTGTTTGTTTCCCAGTCCTAAATGGAGTTGAATCACATGCAGTTTCTGTTCCTACGAGCAAGAGATGTTTTCTGGTAAGGAAAGTCACTATTGTGCTCCCATTGCCATACACAGTGCAAATAGCACTCCCGTCTGTTCCCAGTAAGTACAGTGTATCAGTATGAAGAGGAGCTACTGTTCTTGTCAGTTTCCTAAGCAGAGTTGAACGAGATATGGCCAGTGTGTGTAGGAAGCACAGTTCTTTTGCTCTCTGCACGATCACTGTTCTGGCCCTATAGGAAACACAGTAGAGTAGAAGAGTGCTCTTTTCTCTAAAGCAGAGTGTGTTTCTTGTAAGGCAAGCTCGCGTTTGTTTCCCAGTACTAAATGGAGTTGAGTCACATGCAGTTTTTGGTCCTACGAGCAAGAGTTGTTTTCTGGTAAGAAGAGTCACTCTTGCTCTCCAAATGCCATACACAGTGCAAATAGCACACCCGTCTGTTCCCAGCAAGTACAGTGTATTGGACTGAAGAGGAGCTACTGTTCTTGTCAGTTTCCTAAGTAGAGTTGAACTAGATATGGCCTGTGAGTGTAGGAAGAACAGTTCTTTTGTTCTGAGCAAGCTCACTCTTCTGGCCCTATAGGAAACACAGTAGAGTAGAAGAGTGATCTTTTCTCAAAATCAGACAGTGTTTCTTGTAAGGTGAGTTAGCGTTTGTTTCCCAGTCCTAAATGGAGTTGAATCACATGCAGTTTCTGGTCCTACGAGCAAGAGTTGTTTTCTGGTAAGGAAAGTCACTATTGTGCTCCCATTGCCATACACAGTACAAATAGCACTCGCGTCTGTTCCCAGCAAGTACAGTGTATTGGACCGAAGAGGAGCTACAGTTCTTTACAGTTTCCTAAGCAGAGTTGAATTAGATATGGACCGTGTGTGTAGGAAGCAGAGTTCTTTTGTTCTGAGCAAGCTCACTGTTCAGAACCCTTGGAAACACAGTAGAGTAGAAGAGTGCTCTTTTCTCAAAAGCAGACTGTGTTTCTTGTAAGGCGAGCTAGCGTTTGTTTCCCAGTCCTAAATGGAGTTGAATCACATGTAGTTTCTGCTCCTACAAGCAAGAGATGTTTATGGTAAGAATAGTCACTAATGCGCTGCCATTGCCATACACAGGACAAATAGCACTGGCGTCTATTCCCACCAAGTACAGTGTATTGGACCTAAGAGGATCTACTGTTCTTGTCAGGTTCCTAAGCAGAATTGAACTAAATATGGCTGTGTGTGTAGGAAGCACAGTTCTTTTGTTCTGAGCAAGCTCACTGTGCAGACCCCATAGGAAACACAGTAGAGTAGAAGAGTGCTCTTTTCTCAAAAGCAGGGCGTGTTTCTTGTAAGGCGAGCTAGCGTGTGTTTCCCAGTCCTAAATGGAGTTGAATCACATGCAGTTTCTGGTCCTACGAGCAAGAGTTGTTTTCTGGTAAGGAAAGTCACTATTGCGCTCCCATTGCCATACACAGTGCAAATAGCACTCCCGTCTGTTCTTAGCAAGTACAGTGTATCGGAATGAAGAGGAGCTACTGTTCTTGTCAGTTTCCTAAGCAGAGTTAAACGAGATATGGCCCGTGTGTGTAGGAAGCACAGTTCTTTTGTTCTGAGCACAATCACTGTTCTGGCCCTATAGGAAACACAGTAGAGTAGAACAGTGTTCTTTTCTCTAAAGCAGAGTGTGTTTCTTGTAAGGCGAGCTCGCGTTTGTTTCCCAGTCCTATATAGAGTTGTGTCACATGCAGTTTTTAGTGCTATGAGCAGGAGTTGTTTTCTGGTAAAAAGAGTCACTCTTGTGCTCCAAATGCCATACACAGTCCAAATAGCACTCGCGTCTGTTCCCAGCAAGTAAAATGTATTGGACTGAATAGGAGCTACTATTCTTGTCAGTTTCTTAAGCAGAGTTGAACTAGATATGGTCCGTGTGTGTAGGAAGCACAGTTCTTTTGTTCTGAGCATGCTCACTGTTTGGACCCCATAGGAAACACAGTAGAGTAGAAGAGTGCTCTTTTCTCAAAAGCAGAGTGTGTTTCTTGAAAATCGAGCTAGCATTTGTTTCCCAGTCCTAAATGGAGGTGAATCCCATGCAGTTTCTGGTCCTACGAGCAAGAGTTGTTTTCTGGTAAGAAGAGTCACTATTGCGCTGCCGTTGCCATACACAGGACAAATAGCACTGGCATCTGTTCCCAGCAAGTACAGTGTATTGGACTGAAGAGGATCTACTGTTCTTGTCAGGTACCTAAGTAGAATTGAACTAGATATGGCCGTGTGTGTAGGAAGCACAGTTTTTTTGTTCTGAGCAAGCTCACTGTTTGAACCCCATAGGAAATACAGTAGAGTAGAAGAGTGCTCTTTTCTCAAAAGCAGAGTGTGTTTCTTGTAAGGCCAGCTAGCGTTTGTTTCCCAGTCCTAAATGGAGTTGAATCACATGCAGTTTCTGGTCCTATGAGCAAGAGTTGTTTTCTGGTAAGAAGAGTCACTATTGTGCTGCCATTGCCATACACAGGACAAATAGCCCTGGCGTCTGTTCCCAGCAAGTACAGTGTATGGGACTGAAGAGGAGCTACTGTTCTTGTCAGTTTCTTAAGCAGAGTTGAACTAGATATGGCCCGTGTGTGTAGGAAGCACAGATCTTTGTTCGAGCAAGCTCACTGTTCGGTCCCCATAGGAAACACTCTAGAGTAGAAGAGTGCTCTTTTCTCTAAAGCAGAGTGTGTTTCTTGTAAGGCGAGCTAGCATTTGTTTCCCAGTCCTAAATGGAGTTGAATCACATGCAGTTTCTGGTCCTATGAGCAAGAGTTGTTTTCTGGTAAGGAAAGTCATATTGTGCTCCCATTGCCATACACAGTGCAAATAGCACTCCCGTCTATTCCCAGTAAGTACAGTGTATCAGAAGGAAGAGGAGCTACTGTTCTTGTCAGTTTCCTAAGCAGAGTTGAACTAGATATGGCCCGTGTGTGTAGGAAGCACAGTTCTTTTGTTCTGAGCACGATCACTGTTCTGGCCCTATAGGAAACACAGTAGAGTAGAAGAGTGCTCTTTTCTCTAAAGCAGAGTGTGTTTCTTGTAAGGCGAGCTCGCGTTTGTTTCCCAGTCCTAAATGGAGTTGAGTCACATGCAGTTTTTGGTCCTACGAGCAAGAGTTGTTTTCTGGTAAGAAGAGTCACTCTTGTGCTCCAAATGCCATACACAGTGCAAATAGCACACCCGTCTGTTCCCAGCAAGTACAGTGTATTGGACTGAAGAGGAGCTACTGTTCTTGTCAGGTTCCTAAGCAGAATTGAACTAGATATGGCCGTGTGTGTAGGAAGCACAGTTCTTTTGTTCTGAGCAAGCTCACTGTGCGGACCCCATAGGAAACACAGTAGAGTAGAAGAGTGCTCTTTTCTCAAAAGCAGGGTGTGTTTCTTGTAAGGCGAGCTAGCGTGTGTTTCCCAGTCCTAAATGGAGTTGAATCACATGCAGTTTCTGGTCCTACGAACAAGAGCTGTTTTCTGGTAAGGAAAGTCACTATTGCGCTCCCATTGCCATACACAGTGCAAATAGCACTGGCGTCTGTTCCCAGCAAGTACAGTGTATCGAACTGAAGAGGAGCTACTTTTCTTGTCAGTTTCTTAAGCAGAGTTGAACTAGATATGGTACATGTGTGTAGGAAGCACAGTTCTTTTGTTCTGAGCAAGCTCACTGTTTGGACCCCATAAGAAACACAGTAGAGTAGAAGAGTGCTCTTTTCTCAAAAGCAGAGTGTGTTTCTTGTAAGTTGAGCTAGCGTTTGTTTCCTAGTCCTAAATGGAGTTGAATCACATGCAGTTCTGGTCCTACGAGCATAGTTGTTTTCTGATAAGGGAAGTCACTCTTGCGCTCCAAATGCCATACACAGTGCAAATAGCACACCCGTCTGTTCCCAGCAAGTACAGTGTATTGGACTGAAGAGGAGCTACTGTTCTTCTCAGTTTCCTTATCAGAGTTGAACTAGATATGGTCCGTGTGTGTAGGAAGCACAGTTCTTTTGTTCTCAGCAAGCTCACAGTTTGGACCCCATAGGAAACACAGTAGAGTAGAAGAGTGCTCTTTTCTCAAAAGCAGGGTGTGTTTCTTCTAAGGCGAGCTAGCGTTTGTTTCATAGTTTTAAATAGAGTTGAATCACATGCATTTTCTGGTCCTACGATAAGAGTTGTTTTCTGGTAAGAAGAGTCACTATTGCGCTCCCATTGCCATACACAGGACAAATAGCCCTGGCGTCTGTTCCCAGCAAGTACAGTGTATTGGACAGAAGAGGAGCTACTGTTCTTGTCAGGTTCCTAAGCAGATTTGAACTAGATATGGCCCGTGTGTAGGAAGCACAGTTCTTTTGTTCTGAGCAAGCTCACTGTTCTGGCACTATAGGAAACACAGTAGAGTAGAAGAGTGCTCTTTTCTCAAAAGCAGAGGGTGTTTCTTGTAAGGTGAGCTAGCATTTGTTTCCCAGTCCTAAATGGAGTTGAATCACATGCAGTTTCTGGTCCTACGAGCAAGAGTTGTATTCTGGTAAGAAGAGTCACTCTTGTGCTCCAAATGACATACACAGTGCAAATAGCACACCCGTCTGTTCCCAGCAAGTACAGTGTATTGGACTGAAGAGGAGCTACTGTTCTTGTCAGTTTCCTAAGTAGAGTTGAACTAGATATGGCCTGTGTGTGTAGGAAGAACAGTTCTTTTGTTCTGAGCAAGCTCACTGTTCTGGCCCTATAGGAAACACAGTAGAGTAGAAGAGTGATCTTTTCTCAAAAGCAGACAGTGTTTCTTGAAAGGCTAGTTAGCGTTTGTTTCCCAGTCCTAAATGGAGTTGAATCACATGCAGTTTCTGGTCCTACGAGCAAGAGTTGTTTTCTGGTAAGGAAAGTCACTATTGTGCTCCCATTGCCATACACAGTACAAATAGCACTCGCGTCTGTTCCCAGCAAGTACAGTGTATCGGACTGAAGAGGAGCTACGGTTCTTTACAGTTTCCTAAGCAGAGTTGAATTAGATATGGACCGTGTGTGTAGGAAGCAGAGTTCTTTTGTTCTGAGCAAGCTCACTGTTCGGACCCCATAGGAAACACAGTAGAGTAGAAGATTGCTCTTTTCTCAAAATAGAGTGTGTTTCTTGTAAGGCCAACTAGAGTTTGTTTCCCAGTCCTAAATCGAGTTGAGTCACATGCAGTTTCTGGTCCTACGAGCAAGAGTTGTTTTCTGGTAAGGAAAATCACCATTGCGCTCCCACTGCCATGCACAGTGCAAATAGCACTGGCGTCTGTTCCCAGCAAGTACAGTGTATCGAACTGAAGAGGAGCTACTTTTCTTGTCAGTTTCTTAAGCAGAGTTGAACTAGATATGGTCCATGTGTGTAGGAAGCACAGTTCTTTTGTTCTGAGCAAGCTCACTGTTTGGACCCCATAAGAAACACAGTAGAGTAGAAGAGTGCTCTTTTCTCAAAAGCAGAGTGTGTTTCTTGTAAGTTGAGCTAGCGTTTGTTTCCTAGTCCTAAATGGAGTTGAATCACATGCAGTTTCTGGTCCTACGAACAAGAGCTGTTTTCTGGTAAGGAAAGTCACTATTGCGCTCCCATTGCCATACACAGTGCAAATAGCACTCCCATCTGTTCCCAGCAATTACAGTGTATCGGATGAAGAGGAGCTACTGTTCTTGTCAGTTTCCTAAGCAGAGTTGAATGAGATATGGCCTGTGTGTGTAGGAAGCACAGTTCTTTTGTTCTGAGTACGATCACTGTTCTGGCCCTATAGGAAACACAGTAGAGTAGAAGAGTGTTCTTTTCTTCAAAGCAGAGTGTGTTTCTTGTAATTCGAGCTTGCGTTTTTTTCCCAGTCCTAAATGGAGTTGAGTCACATGCAGTTTTTGGTCCTACGAGCAAGAGTTGTTTTCTGGTTAGAAGAGTCACTCTTGAGCTCCAAATGCCATACACAGTCCAAATAGCACTCGCGTCTGTTCCCAGCAAGTACAATGTATTGGACTGAATAGGAGCTACTCTTCTTGTCAGTTTCCTAAGCAGAGTTGAACTAGATATGGTCCATGTTTGTAGGAAGCACAGTTCTTTTGTTCTGAGCAAGCTCACTGTTTGGACCCCATAAGAAACACAGTAGAGTAGAAGAGTGCTCTTTTCTCAAAAGCAGAGTGTGTTTCTTGTAAGTTGAGCTAGCGTTTGTTTCCTAGTCCTAAATGGAGTTGAATCACATGCAGTTCTGGTCCTACGAGCATAGTTGTTTTCTGATAAGGGAAGTCACTATTGCGCCCCCATTGCCAAACACATTACAAATAGCACTCGTGTCTGTTCCCAGCAAGTACAGTGTATTGGACTGAATAGGAGCTACTGTTCTTGTCAGTTTCCTAAGCAGAGCTGAACTAGATATGGTCCGTGTGTGTAGGAAACACAGTTCTTTTGTTCTGAGCATGCTCACTGTTTGGACCCCATAGGAAACACAGTAGAGTAGAAGAGTGCTCTTTTCTCAAAAGCAGAGTGTGTTTCTTGAAAGGCGAGCTAGCGTTTGTTTCCCAGTCATAAATGGAGTTGAATCCCATGCAGTTTCTGGTCCTACGAGCAAGAGTTGTTTTCTGGTAAGAAGAGTCACTATTGCGCTGCCATTGCCGTACACAGGACAAATAGCACTTGCATCTGTTCCCAGAAAGTACAGTGTACTGGACTGAAGAGGATCTACTGTTCTTGTCAGGTTCCTAAGCAGAATTGAAATAGATATGGCCGTGTGTGTAGGAAGCACAGTTTTTTTGTTCTGAGCAAGCTCACTGTTCAAACCCCATAGGAAATACAGTAGAGTAGAAGAGTGCTCTTTTCTCTAAAGCAGAGTGTGTTTCTTGTAAGGCGATCTAGCGTTTGTTTCCCAGTCCTAAATGGAGTTGAGTCACATGCAGTTTCTGGTCCTACGAGCAAGAGTTGTTTTCTGGTAAGGAAAGTCACTATTGCGCTCCCACTGCCATGCACAGTGCAAATAGCACAGGCGTCTGTTCCCAGCAAGTACAGTGTATTGGACTGAATAGGAGCTACTGTTCTTGTCAGTTTCCTAAGCAGAGTAGAACTAGATATGGTCCGTGTGTGTAGGAAGCACAGTTCTTTTGTTCTGAGCATGCTCACTGTTTGGACCCCATAGGAAACACAGTAGAGTAGAAGAGTGCTCTTTTCTCAAGAGCAGAGTGTGTTTCTTGAAAGGCGAGCTAGTGTTTGTTTCCCAGTCCTAAATGGAGTTGAATCCTATGCAGTTTCTGGTCCTACGAGCAAGAGTTGTTTTCTGGTAAGAAGAGTCACTATTGCGCTGCCATTGCCATACACAGGACAAATAGCACTGGCATCTGTTCCCAGAAAGTACAGTGTACTGGACTGAAGAGGATCTACTGTTCTTGTCAGGTTCCTAAGCAGAATTGAAATAGATATTTCCGTGTGTGTAGGAAGCACAGTTTTTTTGTTCTGAGCAAGCTCACTGTTCAAACCCCATAGGAAATACAGTAGAGTAGAAGAGTGCTCTTTTCTCAAAAGCAAAGTGTGTTTCTTGTAAGGCCAGCTAGCGTTTGTATCCCAGTCATAAATGGAGTTGAATCACATGCAGTTTCTGGTCCTATGAGCAAGAGTTGTTTTCTGGTAAGAAGAGTCACTATTGTGCTGCCATTTCCATACACAGGACAAATAGCCCTGGCGTCTGTTCCCAGCAAGTACAGTGTATTGGACTGAGGAGAAGCTACTGTTCTTATCAGTTTCCTAAGCAGAGTTGAACTAGATATGGCCCGTGTGTGTAGGAAGCACAGACCTTTGTTCGAGCAAGCTCACTGTTCGGACCCCATAGGAAACACACTAGAGTAGAAGAGTGCTCTTTTCTCTAAAGCAGAGTGTGTTTCTTGTAAGGCGAGCTAGCATTTGTTTCCCAGTCCTAAATGGAGTTCAATCACATGCAGTTTCTGGTCCTACGAGCAAGAGTTGTTTTCTGGTAAGGAAAGTCACTATTGTGCTCCCATTGTCATACACAGTGCAAATAGCACTCCCGTCTGTTCCCAGTAAGTACAGTGTATCGGAATGAAGAGGAACTACTGTTCTTGTCAGTTTCCTAAGCAGAGTTGAACGAGATATGGCCCGTGTGTGTAGGAAGCACAGTTCTTTTGTTCTGAGCACGATCACTGTTCTGGCCCTATAGGAAACACAGTAGAGTAGAAGAGTGCTCTTTTCTCTAAAGCAGAGTGTGTTTCTTGTAAGGCGAGCTCGCATTTGTTTCCCAGTCCTAAAGGGAGTTGAGTCACATGCAGTTTTTGGTCCTACGAGCAAGAGTTGTTTTCTGGTGAGAAGAGTCACTCTTGCGCTCCAAATGCCATACACAGTGCAAATAGCACACCCGTCTGTTCCCAGCAAGTACAGTGTATTGGACTGAAGAGGAGCTACTGTTCTCCTCAGTTTCCTTATCAGAGTTGAACTAGATATGGTCCGTGTGTGTAGGAAGCACAGTTCTTTTGTTCTCAGCAAGCTCACAGTTTGGACCCCATAGGAAACACAGTAGAGTAGAAGAGTGCTCTTTTCTCAAAAGCAGGGTGTGTTTCTTCTAAGGCGAGCTAGCGTTTGTTTCATAGTTATAAATAGAGTTGAATCACATGCATTTTCTGGTCCTACGATAAGAGTTGTTTTCTGGTAAGAAGAGTCACTATTGCGCTCCCATTGCCATACACAGGACAAATAGCCCTGGCGTCTGTTCCCAGCAAGTACAGTGTATTGGACAGAAGAGGAGCTACTGTTCTTGTCAGGTTCCTAAGCAGATTTGAACTAGATATGGCCCGTGTGTAGGAAGCACAGTTCTTTTGTTCTGAGCAAGCTCACTGTTCTGGCACTATAGGAAACACAGTAGAGTAGAAGAGTGCTCTTTTCTCAAAAGCAGAGGGTGTTTCTTGTAAGGTGAGCTAGCGTTTGTTTCCCAGTCCTAAATGGAGTTGAATCACATGCAGTTTCTGGTCCTACGAGCAAGAGTTGTATTCTGGTAAGAAGAGTCACTCTTGTGCTCCAAATGACATACACAGTGCAAATAGCACACCCGTCTGTTCCCAGCAAGTACAGTGTATTGGACTGAAGAGGAGCTACTGTTCTTGTCAGTTTCCTAAGTAGAGTTGAACTAGATATGGCCTGTGTGTGTAGGAAGAACAGTTCTTTTGTTCTGAGCAAGATCACTGTTCTGGCCCTATAGGAAACACAGTAGAGTAGAAGAGTGATCTTTTCTCAAAAGCAGACAGTGTTTCTTGAAAGGCTAGTTAGCGTTTGTTTCCCAGTCCTAAATGGAGTTGAATCACATGCAGTTTCTGGTCCTACGAGCAAGAGTTGTTTTCTGGTAAGGAAAGTCACTATTTTGCTCCCATTGCCATACACAGTACAAATAGCACTCGCGTCTGTTCCCAGCAAGTACAGTGTATCTGACTGAAGAGGAGCTACGGTTCTTTACAGTTTCCTAAGCAGAGTTGAATTAGATATGGACCGTGTGTGTAGGAAGCAGAGTTCTTTTGTTCTGAGCAAGCTCACTGTTCGGACCCCATAGGAAACACAGTAGAGTAGAAGAGTGCTCTTTTCTCAAAAGCAGAGTGTGTTTCTTGTAAGGCCAACTAGAGTTTGTTTCCCAGTCCTAAATCGAGTTGAGTCACATGCAGTTTCTGGTCCTACGAGCAAGAGTTGTTTTCTGGTAAGGAAAATCACCATTGCGCTCCCACTGCCATGCACAGTGCAAATAGCACTGGCGTCTGTTCCCAGCAAGTACAGTGTATCGAACTGAAGAGGAGCTACTTTTCTTGTCAGTTTCTTAAGCAGAGTTGAACTAGATATGGTCCATGTGTGTAGGAAGCACAGTTCTTTTGTTCTGAGCAAGCTCACTGTTTGGACCCCATAAGAAACACAGTAGAGTAGAAGAGTGCTCTTTTCTCAAAAGCAGAGTGTGTTTCTTGTAAGTTGAGCTAGCGTTTGTTTCCTAGTCCTAAATGGAGTTGAATCACATGCAGTTCTGGTCCTACGAGCATAGTTGTTTTCTGATAAGGGAAGTCACTATTGCGCTCCCATTGCCAAACACATTACAAATAGCACTCGTGTCTGTTCCCAGCAAGTACAGTGTATTGGACTGAATAGGAGCTACTGTACTTGTCAGTTTCCTAAGGAGAGTTGAACTAGATATGGTCCGTGTGTGTAGGAAACACAGTTCTTTTGTTCTGAGCATGCTCACTGTTCGGAACACATAGGAAAAACAGTAGAGTAGAAGAGTGCTCTTTTCTCTAAAGCAGAGTGTGTTTCTTGTAAGGCAAGCTCGCGTTTGTTTCCCAGTCCTAAATGGAGTTGAGTCACATGCAGTTTTTGGTCCTACGAGCAAGAGTTGTTTTCTGGTAAGAAGAGTCACTCTTGCTCTCCAAATGCCATACACAGTGCAAATAGCACACCCGTCTGTTCCCAGCAAGTACAGTGTATTGGACTGAAGAGGAGCTACTGTTCTTGTCAGTTTCCTAAGTAGAGTTGAACTAGATATGGCCTGTGAGTGTAGGAAGAACAGTTCTTTTGTTCTGAGCAAGCTCACTGTTCTGGCCCTATAGGAAACACAGTAGAGTAGAAGAGTGATCTTTTCTCAAAATCAGACAGTGTTTCTTGTAAGGTGAGTTAGCGTTTGTTTCCCAGTCCTAAATGGAGTTGAATCACATGCAGTTTCTGGTCCTACGAGCAAGAGTTGTTTTCTGGTAAGGAAAGTCACTATTGTGCTCCCATTGCCATACACAGTACAAATAGCACTCGCGTCTGTTCCCAGCAAGTACAGTGTATCGGACTGAAGAGGAGCTACGGTTCTTTACAGTTTCCTAAGCAGAGTTGAATTAGATATGGACCGTGTGTGTAGGAAGCAGAGTTCTTTTGTTCTGAGCAAGCTCACTGTTCAGACCCCATAGGAAACACAGTAGAGTAGAAGAGTGCTCTTTTCTCAAAAGCAGACTGTGTTTCTTGTAAGGCGAGCTAGCGTTTGTTCCCCAGTCCTAAATGGAGTTGAATCACATGAAGTTTCTGCTCCTACAAGCAAGAGATGTTTATGGTAAGAATAGTCACTAATGCGCTGCCATTGCCATACACAGGACAAATAGCACTGCCATCTGTTCCCACCAAGTACAGTTTATTGGACCTAAGAGGATCTACTGTTCTTGTCAGGTTCCTAAGCAGAATTGAACTAAATATGGCTGTGTGTGTAGGAAGCAGAGTTCTTTTGTTCTGAGCAAGCTCACTGTTCGGACCCCATAGGAAACACAGTAGAGTAGAAGAGTGCTCTTTTCTCAAAAGCAGAGTGTGTTTCTTGTAAGGCCAACTAGAGTTTGTTTCCCAGTCCTAAATCGAGTTGAGTCACATGCAGTTTCTGGTCCTACGAGCAAGAGTTGTTTTCTGGTAAGGAAAATCACCATTGCGCTCCCACTGCCATGCACAGTGCAAATAGCACTGGCGTCTGTTCCCAGCAAGTACAGTGTATCGAACTGAAGAGGAGCTACTTTTCTTGTCAGTTTCTTAAGCAGAGTTGAACTAGATATGGTCCATGTGTGTAGGAAGCACAGTTCTTTTGTTCTGAGCAAGCTCACTGTTTGGACCCCATAAGAAACACAGTAGAGTAGAAGAGTGCTCTTTTCTCAAAATCAGAGTGTGTTTCTTGTAAGTTGAGCTAGCGTTTGTTTCCTAGTCCTAAATGGAGTTGAATCACATGCAGTTCTGGTCCTACGAGCATAGTTGTTTTCTGATAAGGGAAGTCACTATTGCGCTCCCATTGCCAAACACATTACAAATAGCACTCGTGTCTGTTCCCAGCAAATACAGTGTATTGGACTGAATAGGAGCTACTGTACTTGTCAGTTTCCTAAGCAGAGTTGAACTAGATATGGTCCGTGTGTGTAGGAAACACAGTTCTTTTGTTCTGAGCATGCTCACTGTTCGGAACACATAGGAAAAACAGTAGAGTAGAAGAGTGCTCTTTTCTCTAAAGCAGAGTGTGTTTCTTGGAAGGCAAGCTCGCGTTTGTTTCCCAGTCCTAAATGGAGTTGAGTCACATGCAGTTTTTGGTCCTACGAGCAAGAGTTGTTTTCTGGTAAGAAGAGTCACTCTTGCTCTCCAAATGCCATACACAGTGCAAATAGCACACCCGTCTGTTCCCAGCAAGTACAGTGTATTGGACTGAAGAGGAGCTACTGTTCTTGTCAGTTTCCTAAGTAGAGTTGAACTAGATATGGCCTGTGAGTGTAGGAAGAACAGTTCTTTTGTTCTGAGCAAGCTCACTGTTCTGGCCCTATAGGAAACACAGTAGAGTAGAAGAGTGATCTCTTCTCAAAATCAGACAGTGTTTCTTGTAAGGTGAGTTAGCGTTTGTTTCCCAGTCCTAAATGGAGTTGAATCACATGCAGTTTCTGGTCCTACGAGCAAGAGTTGTTTTCTGGTAAGGAAAGTCACTATTGTGCTCCCATTGCCATACACAGTACAAATAGCACTCGCGTCTGTTCCCAGCAAGTACAGTGTATCGGACTGAAGAGGAGCTACGGTTCTTTACAGTTTCCTAAGCAGAGTTGAATTAGATATGGACCGTGTGTGTAGGAAGCAGAGTTCTTTTGTTCTGAGCAAGCTCACTGTTCAGACCCCATAGGAAACACAGTAGAGTAGAAGAGTGCTCTTTTCTCAAAAGCAGACTGTGTTTCTTGTAAGGTGAGCTAGCGTTTGTTTCCCAGTCCTAAATGGAGTTGAATCACATGCAGTTTCTGCTCCTACAAGCAAGAGATGTTTATGGTAAGAATATTCACTAATGCGCTGCCATTGCCATACACAGGACAAATAGCACTGCCGTCTGTTCCCACCAAGTACAGTGTATTGGACCTAAGAGGATCTACTGTTCTTGTCAGGTTCCTAAGCAGAATTGAACTAAATATGGCTGTGTGTGTAGGAAGCACAGTTCTTTTGTTCTGAGCAAGCTCACTGTTCGGACCCCATAGGAAACACAGTAGAGTAGAAGAGTGCTCTTTTCTCTAAAGCAGAGTGTGTTTCTTGTAAGGCGATCTAGTGTTTGTTTCCCAGTCCTAAATGGAGTTGAATCCCATGCAGTTTCTGGTCCTACGAGCAAGAGTTGTTTTCTGGTAAGGAAAGTCACTATTGTGTTCCCATTGCCATACACAGTGCAAATAGCACTCCCATCTATTCCCAGTAATACAGTGTATCGGAATGAAGAGGAGCTACTGTTCTTGTCAGTTTCCTAAGCAGAGTTGAACTAGATATGGCCCGTGTGTGTAGGAAGCACAGTTCTTTTGTTCTGAGCACGATCACTGTTCTGGCCCTATAGGAAACACAGTAGAGTAGAAGAGTGCTCTTTTCTCTAAAGCAGAGTGTGTTTCTTGTAAGGCGAGCTCGCGTTTGTTTCCCAGTCCTAAATGGAGTTGAATCACATGCAGTTTCTGGTCCTACGAGCAAGAGTAGTTTATGCTAAGAATAATCACTAATGCGCTGCCATTGCCATACACAGGACAAATAGCACTGGCGTCTGTTCCCAGCAAGTACAGTGTATTGGAATGAAGAGGATCTACTGTTCTTGTCAGGTTCCTAAGCAGAATTGAACTAGATATGGCCGTGTGTGTAGGAAGCACAGTTCTTTTGTTCTGAGCAAGCTCACTGTGCGGACCCCATAGGAAACACAGTAGAGTATAAGAGTGCTCTTTTCTCAAAAGCAGAGTGTGTTTCTTGTAAGGCGATCTAGCGTGTGTTTCCCAGTCCTAAATGGAGTTGAGTCACATGCAGTTTCTGGTCCTACACGCAAGAGTTGTTTTCTGGTAAGGAAAGTCATTATTGCGCTCCCATTGCCATACATAGTGGAAATAGCACTGGCGTCTGTTGCCAGCAAGTACAGTGTATTGGAATGAAGAGGAGCTCCTGTTCTTCTCAGTTTACTTATCAGAGTTGAACTAGATATGGTCCCTGTGTAGGAAGCACATTTCTTTTGTTCTCAGCAAGCTCACTGTTTGGACCCCATAGGAAACACAGTAGAGTAGAAGAGTGGTCTTTTCTCAAAAGCAGGATGTGTTTCTTGTAAGGCCAGCTAGCGTTTGTTTCATAGTCCTAAATAGAGTTGAATCACATGCAGTTTCTGGTCCTATGAGTAAGAGTTGTTTTCTGGTAAGAAGAGTCACTATTGCGCTGCCATTGCCATACACAGGACAAATAGCCCTGGCGTCTGTTCCCAGCAAGTACAGTGTATTGGACTGAAGAGGAGCTATTGTTCTTGTCAGGTTCCTAAGCAGATTTGAACTAGATATGGCCGTGTGTGTAGGAAGCACAGTTCTTTTGTTCTGAGCAAGCTCACTGTTCTGGCCCTATAGGAAACACAGTAGAGTAGAAGAGTGCTCTTTTCTCAAAAGCAGAGGGTGTTTCTTGTAAGGCGAGCTAGCGTTTGTTTCCCAGTCCTAAATGGAGTTGAATCACATGCAGTTTCTGGTCCTACGAGCAAGAGTTGTTTTCTGGTAAGGAAAGTCACTATTGTGCTCCCATTGCCATACACAGTGCAAATAGCACTCCCGTCTGTTCCCAGTAAGTACAGTGTATCGGAATGAAGAGGAGCTACTGTTCTTGTCAGTTTCCTAAGCAGAGTTGAATGAGATATTGCCCGTGTGTGTAGGAAGCACAGTTCTTTTGTTCTGAGCACGATCACTGTTCTGGCCCTATAGGAAACACAGTAGATTAGAACAGTGTTCTTTTCTCTAAAGCAGAGTGTGTTTCTTGTAAGGCGAGCTCGCGTTTGTTTCCCAGTCCTATATGGAGTTGAGTCACATGCAATTTTTGGTCCTACGAGCAAGAGTTGTTTTCTGGTAAAAAGAGTCACTCTTGTGCTCCAAATGCCATACACAGTCCAAATAGCACTCGCGTCTGTTCCCAGCAAGTACAATGTATTGGACTGAATAGGAGCTACTCTTCTTGTCATTTTCTTAAGCAGAGTTGAACTAGATATGGTCCGTCTGTGTAGGAAGCACAGTTCTTTTGTTCTAGCATGCTCACTGTTTGGACCCCATAGGAAACACAGTAGAGTAGAAGAGTGCTCTTTTCTCAAAAGCAGTGTGTGTTTCTTGAAAATCGAGCTAGCATTTGTTTCCCAGTCCTAAATGGAGTTGAATCCCATGCAGTTTCTGGTCCTACGAGCAAGAGTTGTTTTCTGGTAAGAAGAGTCACTATTGCGCTGCCATTGCCATACACAGGACAAATAGCACTGGCATCTGTTCCCAGCAAGTACAGTGTATTGGACTGAAGAGGATCTACTGTTCTTGTCAGGTACCTAAGTAGAATTGAACTAGATATGGCCGTGTGTGTAGGAAGCACAGTTTTTTTGTTCTGAGCAAGCTCACTGTTCGAACCCCATAGGAAATACAGTAGAGTAGAAGAGTGCTCATTTCTCAAAAGCAGAGTGTGTTTCTTGTAAGGCCAGCTAGCGTTTGTTTCCCAGTCCTAAATGGAGTTGATTCACATGCAGTTTCTGGTCCTATGAGCAAGAGTTGTTTTCTGGTAAGAAGAGTCACTATTGTGCTGCCATTGCCATACACAGGACAAATAGCCCTGGCGTCTGTTCCCAGCAAGTACAGTGTATGGGACTGAAGAGGAACTATTGTTCTTGTCAGTTTCCTAAGCATAGTTGAACTAGATATGACCCGTGTGTGTAGGAAGCACAGTTCTTTTGTTCGAGCAAGCTCACTGTTCGGACCGCATAGGAAACACAGTAGAGTAGAAGAGTGCTCTTTTCTCTAAAGCAGAGAGTGTTTCTTGTAAGGCGAGCTAGCATTTGTTTCCCAGTCCTAAATGGAGTTGAATCACATGCAGTTTCTGGTCCTACGAGCAAGAGTTGTTTTCTGGTAAGGAAAGTAACTATTGTGCTCCCATTGCCATACACAGTGCAAATAGCACTCCCGTCTGTTCCCAGCAAGTACAGTGTATTGGACTGAAGAGGAGCTACTGTTCTTGTCAGTTACTTAAACAGAGTTGAACTAGATATGGCCCGTGTGTGTAGGAAGCACAGTCCTTTTGTTCTGAGCAAGCTCACTTTTTGGATCCCATAGGAAACACAGTAGAGTAGAAGAGTGCTCTTTTCTCAAAAGCAGAGTGTGTTTCTTGTAAGGCGAGCTAGCGTTTGTTTCCCAGTCCTAAATGGATTAGAATCACATGCAGTTTCTTTTCCTACGAGTAAGAGTTGTTTTCTGGTAAGGAAAGTCACTATTGCGCTCCCATTGCCATACACAGTGTAAATAGCACTCGCGTCTGTTCCCAGCAAGTACAGTGTATCGGACTGAAAGGAGCTACTGTTCTTGTCAATTTCCTAAGCATAGTTGAACTAGATATGGCCCGTGTGTGTAGGAAGCTCAGTTCTTTTGTTCTGAGCAAGCTACCTGTTCTGGCCCTATAGGAAACACAGAAGAGTAGAAGAGTGCTCTTTTCTCTAAAGCAGAGTGTGTTTCTTGTAAGGCGAGCTAGCATTTGTTTCCCAGTCCTAAATGGAGTTGAATCACATGCAGTTTCTGGTCCTACGAGCAAGAGTTGTTTATGGTAAGAATAATCACTAATGCGCTGCCATTGCCATACACAGGACAAATAGCACTGGCATTTGTTCCCAGCAAGTACAGTGTATTGGACTGAAGAGGATCTACTGTTCTTGTCAGGTTCATAAGCAGAATTGAACTAGATATGGCCATGTGTGTAGGAAGCACAGTTCTTTTGTTCAGAGCAAGCTCACTGTGCGGACCCCATAGGAAACACAGTAGAGTATAAGAGTGCTCTTTTCTCAAAAGCAGAGTGTGTTTTTTGTAAGGCGATCTAGCGTTTTTTTCCCAGTTCTAAATGGAGTTGAATTACATGCAGTTTCTGGTCCTACGAGCAAGAGTTGTTTATGGTAAGAATAATCACTAATGCGCTGCCATTGCCATACACAGGACAAATAGCACTGGCATTTGTTCCCAGCAAGTACAGTGTATTGGACTGAAGAGGATCTACTGTTCTTGTCAGGTTCCTAAGCAGAATTGAACTAGATATGGCCGTGTGTGTAGGAAGCACAGTTCTTTTGTTCTGAGCAAGCTCACTGTGCGGACCCCATAGGAAACACAGTAGAGTATAAGAGTGCTCTTTTCTGAAAAGCAGAGTGTGTTTTTTGTAAGGCGATCTAGCGTTTTCTTCCCAGTTCTAAATGGAGTTGAATCACATGCAGTTTCTGGTCCTACAAGCAAGAGTTGTTTTCTGGTAAAGAAAGTCACTATTGCGCTCCTATTGGCATACACAGTGCAAATAGCACTGGCGTCTGTTCCCAGCAAGTACAGTGTATTGGACTGAAGAGGAGCTACTGTTCTTGTCAGTTTCCTAAGCAGAATTGAACTAGGTATGGCGGTGTGTGTAGGAAGCTCAGTTTTTTTGTTCTGAGCAAGCTCACTGTTCGGGACCCATAGGAAACACAGTAGAGTATAAGAGTGCTCTTTTCTCAAAAGCAGAGTGTGTATCTTGTAGGGCGAGCTAGCGTTTGTTTCCTAGTCCTAAATGGAGTTCAATCACAGGCAGTTTCCGGTCCTACGAGCAAGAGTTGTTTTCTGGTAAGGAAAGTAACTATTGCGCTCCTATTGGCATACACAGTGCAAATAGCACTGGCGTCTGTTCCCAGCAAGTACAGTGTATTGGACTGAAGAGGAGCTACTGTTCTTGTCAGTTTCCTAAGCAGAATTGAACTAGGTATGGCGGTGTGTGTAGGAAGCTCAGTTTTTTTGTTCTGAGCAAGCTCACTGTTCGGGACCCATAGGAAACACAGTAGAGTATAAGAGTGCTCTTTTCTCAAAAGCAGAGTGTGTTTCTTGTAGGGCGAGCTAGCGTTTGTTTCCTAGTCCTAAATGGAGTTCAATCACAGGCAGTTTCCGGTCCTACGAGCAAGAGTTGTTTTCTGGTAAGGAAAGTAACTATTGCGCTCCCATTGCCATACACAGTGCAAATAGCATTCGCGTCTGTTCCCAGCAAGTACAGTGTATTGGACTGAATAGGAGCTACTGTTCCTGTCAGTTTTCTAAGCAGAATTGAACTAGATATGGCCCGTGTGTGTAGGAAGCACAGTTCTTTTGTTCGGAGCAAGCTCACTGTTCAGATCCCTTAGGAAACACAGTAGAGTAGAAGAGTGCTCTTTTCTCTAAAGCAGAGTGTGTTTATTTTAAGGCGAGCTAGCGTTTGTTTCCCAGTCCTAAATGAAGTTGAATCACATGCAGTTTCTGGTCCTATGGGAAAGAGTTGTTTTCTGGTAAGGAAAGTCACTATTGTGCTCCCATTGCCATACACAGTGCAAATAGCACTCCCGTCTGTTCCCAGCAAGTACAGTGTATGGGAATGAAGAGGAGCTACTGTTCTTGTCAGTTTCCTAAGCAGAGTTGAACTAGATATGGTCCGTGTGTGTAGGAAGCACAGTTCTTTTGTTCTCAGCAAGCTCACTGTTTGGACCCCATAGGAAACACAGTAGAGTAAAAGAGTGGTCTTTTCTCAAAAGCAGGATGTGTTTCTTGTAAGGCCAGCTAGCGTTTGTTTCATAGTCCTAAATAGAGTTGAATCACATGCAGTTTCTGGTCCTATGAGCAAGAGTTGTTTCCTGGTAAGAAGAGTCACTATTGCGCTGCCATTGCCATACAAAGGACAAATAGCCCTGGCGTCTGTTCCCAGCAAGTACAGTGTATTGGACTGAAGAGGAGCTACTGTTCTTGTCAGGTTCCTAAGCAGATTTGAACTAGATATGGCCGTGTGTGTAGGAAGCACAGTTCTTTTGTTCTGAGCAAGCTCACTGTTCTGGCCCTATAGGAAACACAGTAGAGTAGAAGAGTGCTCTTTTCTCAAAACAGATGGTGTTTCTTGTAAGGCGAGCTAGCGTTTGTTTCCCAGTCCTAAATGGAGTTGAATCACATGCAGTTTCTGGTCCTACGAGCAAGAGTTGTTTTCCTGGTAAGGAAAGTCAGTATTGTGCTCCCATTGCCATACACAGTGCAAATAGCACTCCCGTCTGTTCCCAGCAAGTACAGTGTATCGGAATGAAGAGGAGCTACTGTTCTTGTCAGTTTCCTAAGCAGAGTTGAACTAGATATGGTCCGTGTGTGTAGGAAGCACAGATCTTTTGTTCTGAGCATGCTCACTGTTTGGACCCCATAGGAAACACAGTAGAGTAGAAGAGTGCTCTTTTCTCAAAAGCAGAATGTGTTTCTTGAAAATCGAGCTAGCATTTGTTTCCCAGTCCTAAATGGAGTTGAATCCCATGCAGTTTCTGGTCCTACGAGCAAGAGTTGTTTTCTGGTAAGAAGAGTCACTATTGCGCTGCCATTGCCATACACAGGACAAATAGCACTGGCATCTGTTCCCAGCAAGTACAGTGTATTGGACTGAAGAGGATCTACTGTTCTTGTCAGGTACCTAAGTAGAATTGAACTAGATATGGCCGTGTGTGTAGGAAGCACCGTTTTTTTGTTCTGAGCAAGCTCACTGTTCGAACCCCATAGGAAATACAGTAGAGTAGAAGAGTGCTCTTTTCTCAAAAGCAGAGTGTGTTTCTTGTAAGGCCAGCCAGCGTTTGTTTCCCAGTCCTAAATGGAGTTGAATCACATGCAGTTTCTGGTCGTACGAGCAAGAGTTGTTTTCTGGTAAGGAAATTCACTATTGTGCTCCCATTGCCATACACAGTACAAATAGCACTCGCGTCTGTTCCCAGCAAGTACAGTGTATCGGACTGAAGAGGAGCTACGGTTCTTTACAGTTTCCTAAGCAGAGTTGAATTAGATATGGACCGTGTGTGTAGGAAGCAGAGTTCTTTTGTTCTGAGCAAGCTCACTGTTCAGACCCCATAGGAAGCACAGTGGAGTAGAAGAGTGCTCTTTTCTCAAAAGCAGACTATGTTTCTTGTAAGGCGAGCTAGCGTTTGTTTCCCAGTCCTAAATGGAGTTGAATCACATGCAGTTTCTGCTCCTACAAGCAAGAGATGTTTATGGCAAGAATAGTCAATAATGTGCTGCCATTGCCATACACAGGACAAACACCACTGGCGTCTGTTCTCACCAAGTACAGTGCATTGGACCTAAGAGGATCTACTGTTCTTGTCAGGTTCCTAAGCAGAATTGAACAAAATATGGCCATGTGTGTAGGAAGCACAGTTCTTTTGTTCTGAGCAAGCTCACTGTTCGGACCCCATAGGAAACACAGTAGAGTAGAAGAGTGCTCTTTTCTCTAAAGCAGAGTGTGTTTCTTGTAAGGCGATCTAGTGTTTGTTTCCCAGTCCTAAATGGAGTTGAATCCCATGCAGTTTCTGGTCCTACGAGCAAGAGTTGTTTTCTGGTAAGGAAAGTCACTATTGTGTTCCCATTGCCATACACAGTGCAAATAGCACTCGCGTCTGTTCACAGCAAGTACAGTGTATTGGACTGAAGAGGAGCTACTGTTGTTGTCAGTTTCCTAAGCAGAATTGAACTAGGTATGGCGGTGTGTGTAGGAAGCACAGTTTTTTTGTTCTGAGCAAGCTCACTGTTTGGAACACATAGGAAACACAGTAGAGTAGAAGAGTGCTCTTTTCTCAAAAGCAGAGTGTATTTCTTATAAGGCGAGCTAGCTTTTGTTTCCCAGTCCTAAATGGAGTTGAATCCCATGCAGTTTCTGGTCCTACCAGCAAGAGCGGTTTTCTGGTAAGGAAAGTCACTATTGCACTCCTATTGCCATACACAGTGCAAATAGCACTCCCGTCTGTTCCCAGCAAGTACAGTGTATCGGAATGAAGAGGAGCTACTGTTCTTGTCAGTTTCCTAAGCAGAGTTGAACTAGATATGGTCCGTGTGTGTAGGAAGCACAGATCTTTTGTTCTGAGCATGCTCACTGTTTGGACCCCATAGGAAACACAGTAGAGTAGAAGAGTGCTCTTTTCTCAAAAGCAGGGTGTGTTTCTTGTAAGGCGATCTTTCTTGAAAATCGAGCTAGCATTTGTTTCCCAGTCCTCAATGGAGTTGAATCCCATGCAGTTTCTGGTCCTACGAGCAAGAGTTGTTTTCTGGCAAGAAGAGTCACTATTGCGCTGCCATTGCCATACACAGGACAAATAGCACTGGCATCTGTTCCCAGCAAGTACAGTGTATTGGACTGAAGAGGATCTACTGTTCTTGTCAGGTACCTAAGTAGAACTGAACTAGATATGGTCCGTGTGTGTAGGAAGCACAGTTTTTTTGTTCTGAGCAAGCTCAGTGTTCGAACCCCATAGGAAGCACAGTTCTTTTGTTCTGAGTCGTTCTTGTGCTCCAAATGCCATACACAGGACAAATAGCCCTGGCGTTTGTTCCCAGCAAGTACAGTGTATTGGACTGAAGAGGAGCTACTGTTCTTGTCAGTTTCCTAAGCAGAGTTGAACTAGATATGGCCCATGTGTGTAGGAAGCACAGATCTTTGTTCGAGCAAGCTCACTGTGCGGACCCCATAGGAAACACAGTAGAATAGAAGAGTGCTCTTTTCTCAAAAGCAGGGTGTGTTTCTTGTAAGGCGAGCTAGTGTGTGTTTCCCAGTCCTAAATGGAGTTGAATCACATGCAGGTTCTGGTCCTACGAGCAAGAGTTGTTTTCTGGTAAGGAAAGTCACTATTGTGCTCCCATTGCCATACACAGTGCAAATAGCACTCCCGTCTGTTCCTAGCAAGTACAGTGTATCGGAATGAAGAGGAGCTACTGTTCTTGTCAGTTTCCTAAGCAGAGTTAAACGAGATATGGCCCGTGTGTGTAGGAAGCACATTCCTTTTGTTCTGAGCAAGCTCACTTTTCGGATCCCATAGGAAACACAGTAGAGTAGAAGAGTGCTCTTTTCTCAAAAGCAGAGTGTGTTTCTTGTAAGGCGAGCTAGCGTTTGTTTCCCAGTCCTAAATGGAGTAGAATCACATGCAGTTTCTTTTCCTACGAGTAAGAGTTCTTTTCTGGTAAGGAAAGTCACTATTGCGCTCCCATTGCCATACACAGTGTAAATAGCACTCGCGTCTGTTCCCAGCAAGTACAGTGTATCGGACTGAGAGGAGCTACTGTTCTTGTCAATTTCCTAAGCATAGTTGAACTAGATATGGCCTGTGTGTGTAGGAAGCTCAGTTCTTTTGTTCTGAGCAAGCTACCTGTTCTGGCCCTATAGGAAACAGAGTAGAGTAGAAGAGTGCTCTTTTCTCAAAAGCAGAGTGTGTTTCTTGTAAGGCGATCTAGCGTGTGTTTCCCAGTCTTAAATGGAGTTGAATCACATGCAGTTTCTGGTCCTACGAGCAAGGGTTGTTTTCTGGTAAGGAAAGACATTATTGCGCTCCTATTGCCATACACAGTGCAAATAGCACTGGCGTCTGTTCCCAGCAAGTACAGTGTATTGGACTGAAGTAGAGCTACTGTTCTTCTCAGTTTCCTTATCAGAGTTGAACTAGATATGGTCCGTGTGTGTAGGAAGCACAGTTCTTTTGTTCTCCCCAAGCTCACAGTTTGGACCCCATAGGAAACACAGTAGAGTAGAAGAGTGCTCTTTTCTCAAAAGCAGAGTGTGTTTCTTGTAAGGCGAGCTAGCGTTTGTTTCCTAGTCCTAAATGGAGTTGAATCACATGCAGTTTCTGGTCCTACAAGCAAGAGTTGTTTTCTGGTAAGAAGAGTCACTATTGCGCTGCCATTGCCATACACAGGACAAATAACACTGGCATCTGTTCCCAGCAAGGACAGTGTATTGGACTGAAGAGGATCTACTCTTCTTGTCAGGTACCTAAGTAGAATTGAACTAGATATGGCCGTGTGTGTAGGAACCACAGTTTTTTTGTTCTGAGCAAGCTCACTGTTCGAACCCCATAGGAAACACAGTAGAGTAGACGAGTGCTCTTTTCTCAAAAGCAGAGTGTGTTTCTTGTAAGGCCAGCTAGCGTTTGTTTCCCAGTCCTAAATGGAGTTGAATCACATGCAGTTTCTGGTCCTATGAGCAACAGTTGTTTTCTGGTAAGAAGAGTCACTATTGTGCTGCCATTGCCATACACAGGACAAATAGCCCTGGCGTCTGTTCCCAGCAAGTACAGTGTATGGGACTGAAGAGGAGCTACTGTTCTTGTCAGTTTCCTAAGCAGAGTTGAACTAGATATGACCCGTGTGTGTAGGAAGCACAGTTCTTTTGTTCGAGCAAGCTCACTGTTCGGACCGCATAGGAAACACAGTAGAGTAGAAGAGTGCTCTTTTCTCTAAAGCAGAGTGTGTTTCTTGTAAGGCGAGCTAGCATTTGTTTCCCAGTCCTAAATGGAGTTGAATCACATGCAGTTTCTGGTCCTACGAGCAAGAGTTGTTTTCTGGTAAGGAAAGTAACTATTGTGCTCCCATTGCCATACACAGTGCAAATAGCACTCTCGTCTGTTCCCAGCAAGTACAGTGTATTGGACTGAAGAGGAGCCACTGTTCTTGTCAGTTACTTAAGCAGAGTTGAACTAGATATGGCCCGTGTGTGTAGGAAGCACAGTCCTTTTGTTCTGAGCAAGCTCACTTTTCGGATCCCATAGGAAACACAGTAGAGTAGAAGAGTGCTCTTTTCTCAAAAGCAGAGTGTGTTTCTTGAAAATCGAGCTAGCATTTGTTTCCCAGTCCTAAATGGAGTTGAATCCCATGCAGTTTCTGGTCCTATGAGCAAGAGTTGTTTTCTGGTAAGAAGAGTCACTATTGCGCTGCCATTGCCATACACAGGACAAATAGCACTGGCATCTGTTCCCAGCAAGTACAGTGTATTGGACTGAAGAGGATCTACTGTTCTTGTCAGGTACCTAAGTAGAATTGAACTAGATATGGCCGTGTGTGTAGGAACCACAGTTTTTTTGTTCTGAGCAAGCTCACTGTTCGAACCCCATTGGAAACACAGTAGAGTAGACGAGTGCTCTTTTCTCAAAAGCAGAGTGTGTTTCTTGTAAGGCCAGCTAGCGTTTGTTTCCCAGTCCTAAATGGAGTTGAATCACATGCAGTTTCTGGTCCTATGAGCAAGAGTTGTTTTCTGGTAAGAAGAGTCACTATTGTGCTGCCATTGCCATACACAGGACAAATAGCCCTGGCGTCTGTTCCCAGCAAGTACAGTGTATGGGACTGAAGAGGAGCTACTGTTCTTGTCAGTTTCCCAAGCAGAGTTGAACTAGATATGACCCGTGTGTGTAGGAAGCACAGTTCTTTTGTTCGAGCAAGCTCACTGTTCGGACCGCATAGGAAACACAGTAGAGTAGAAGAGTGCTCTTTTCTCTAAAGCAGAGTGTGTTCTTGTAAGGTGAGCTAGCATTTGTTTCCCAGTCCTAAATGGAGTTGAATCACATGCAGTTTCTGGTCCTACGAGCAAGAGTTGTTTTCTGGTAAGGAAAGTAACTATTGTGCTCCCATTGCCATACACAGTGCAAATAGCACTCCCGTCTGTTTCCAGCAAGTACAGTGTATTGGACTGAAGAGGAGCTACTGTTCTTGTCAGTTACTTAAGCAGAGTTGAACTAGATATGGCCCGTGTGTGTAGGAAGCACAGTCCTTTTGTTCGAGCAAGCTCACTGTTCGGACCGCATAGGAAACACAGTAGAGTAGAAGAGTGCTCTTTTCTCTAAAGCAGAGTGTGTTTCTTGTAAGGTGAGCTAGCATTTGTTTCCCAGTCCTAAATGGAGTAGAATCACATGCAGTTTCTTTTCCTACGAGTAAGAGTTGTTTTCTGGTAAGGAAAGTCACTATTGCGCTCCCATTGCCATACAGTGTAAATAGCACTCGCGTCTGTTCCCAGCAAGTACAGTGTATCGGACTGAGAGGAGCTACTGTTCTTGTCAATTTCCTAAGCATAGTTGAACTAGATATGGCCCGTGTGTGTAGGAAGCTCAGTTCTTTTGTTCTGAGCAAGCTACCTGTTCTGGCCCTATAGGAAACACAGTAGAGTAGAAGAGTGCTCTTTTCTCTAAAGCAGAGTGTGTTTCTTGTAAGGCGAGCTAGCATTTGTTTCCCAGTCCTAAATGGAGTTGAATCACATGCAGTTTCTGGTCCTACAAGCAAGAGTTGTTTATGGTAAGAATAATCACTAATGCGCTGCCATTGCCATACACAGGACAAATAGCACTGGCATTTGTTCCCAGCAAGTACAGTGTATTGGACTGAAGAGGATCTACTGTTCTTGTCAGGTTCCTAAGCAGAATTGAACTAGATATGGCCGTGTGTGTAGGAAGCACAGTTCTTTTGTTCTGAGCAAGCTCACTGTGCGGACCCCATAGGAAACACACTAGAGTATAAGAGTGCTCTTTTCTCAAAAGCAGAGTGTGTTTTTTGTAAGGCGATCTAGCGTTTTTTTCCCAGTTCTAAATGGAGTTGAATCACATGCAGTTTCTGGTCCTACGAGCAAGAGTTGTTTTCTGGTAAGGAAAGTAACTATTGCGCTCCCATTGACATACACAGTGCAAATAGCACTCGTGTCTGTTCCCAGCAAGTACAGTGTATTGGACTGAAGAGGAGCTACTGTTCTTGTCAGTTTCCCAAGCAGAGTTGAACTAGATATGACCCGTGTGTGTAGGAAGCACAGTTCTTTTGTTCGAGCAAGCTCACTGTTCGGACCGCATAGGAAACACAGTAGAGTAGAAGAGTGCTCTTTTCTCTAAAGCAGAGTGTGTTTCTTGTAAGGTGAGCTAGCATTTGTTTCCCAGTCCTAAATGGAGTTGAATCACATGCAGTTTTTGGTCCTACGAGCAAGAGTTGTTTTCTGGTAAGGAAAGTAACTATTGTGCTCCCATTGCCATACACAGTGCAAATAGCACTCCCGTCTGTTTCCAGCAAGTACAGTGTATTGGACTGAAGAGGAGCTACTGTTCTTGTCAGTTACTTAAGCAGAGTTGAACTAGATATGGCCCGTGTGTGTAGGAAGCACAGTCCTTTTGTTCTGAGCAAGCTCACTTTTCGGATCCCATAGGAAACACAGTAGAGTAGAAGAGTGCTCTTTTCTCAAAAGCAGAGTGTGTTTCTTGTAAGGCGAGCTAGCGTTTGTTTCCCAGTCCTAAATGGAGTAGAATCACATGCAGTTTCTTTTCCTACGAGTAAGAGTTCTTTTCTGGTAAGGAAAGTCACTATTGCGCTCCCATTGCCATACACAGTGTAAATAGCACTCGCGTCTGTTCCCAGCAAGTACAGTGTATCGGACTGAGAGGAGCTACTGTTCTTGTCAATTTCCTAAGCATAGTTGAACTAGATATGCCCCGTGTGTGTAGGAAGCACAGTTCTTTTGTTCGAGCAAGCTACCTGTTCTGGCCCTATAGGAAACAGAGTAGAGTAGAAGAGTGCTCTTTTCTCAAAAGCAGAGTGTGTTTCTTGTAAGGCGATCTAGCGTGTGTTTCCCAGTCTTAAATGGAGTTGAATCACATGCAGTTTCTGGTCCTACGAGCAAGGGTTGTTTTCTGGTAAGGAAAGACATTATTGCGCTCCTATTGCCATACACAGTGCAAATAGCACTGGCGTCTGTTCCCAGCAAGTACAGTGTATTGGACTGAAGTGGAGCTACTGTTCTTCTCAGTTTCCTTATCAGAGTTGAACTAGATATGGTCCGTGTGTGTAGGAAGCACAGTTCTTTTGTTCTCCCCAAGCTCACAGTTTGGACCCCATAGGAAACACAGTAGAGTAGAAGAGTGCTCTTTTCTCAAAAGCAGAGTGTGTTTCTTGTAAGGCGAGCTAGCGTTTGTTTCCTAGTCCTAAATGGAATTGAATCACATGCAGTTTCTGGTCCTACAAGCAAGAGTTGTTTTCTGGTAAGAAGAGTCACTATTGCGCTGCCATTGCCATACACAGGACAAATAACACTGGCATCTGTTCCCAGCAAGGACAGTGTATTGGACTGAAGAGGATCTACTCTTCTTGTCAGGTACCTAAGTAGAATTGAACTAGATATGGCCGTGTGTGTAGGAACCACAGTTTTTTTGTTCTGAGCAAGCTCACTGTTCGAACCCCATAGGAAACACAGTAGAGTAGACGAGTGCTCTTTTCTCAAAAGCAGAGTGTGTTTCTTGTAAGGCCAGCTAGCGTTTGTTTCCCAGTCCTAAATGGAGTTGAATCACATGCAGTTTCTGGTCCTATGAGCAACAGTTGTTTTCTGGTAAGAAGAGTCACTATTGTGCTGCCATTGCCATACACAGGACAAATAGCCCTGGCGTCTGTTCCCAGCAAGTACAGTGTATGGGACTGAAGAGGAGCTACTGTTCTTGTCAGTTTCCTAAGCAGAGTTGAACTAGATATGACCCGTGTGTGTAGGAAGCACAGTTCTTTTGTTCGAGCAAGCTCACTGTTCGGACCGCATAGGAAACACAGTAGAGTAGAAGAGTGCTCTTTTCTCTAAAGCAGAGTGTGTTTCTTGTAAGGCGAGCTAGCATTTGTTTCCCAGTCCTAAATGGAGTTGAATCACATGCAGTTTCTGGTCCTACGAGCAAGAGTTGTTTTCTGGTAAGGAAAGTAACTATTGTGCTCCCATTGCCATACACAGTGCAAATAGCACTCTCGTCTGTTCCCAGCAAGTACAGTGTATTGGACTGAAGAGGAGCCACTGTTCTTGTCAGTTACTTAAGCAGAGTTGAACTAGATATGGCCCGTGTGTGTAGGAAGCACAGTCCTTTTGTTCTGAGCAAGCTCACTTTTCGGATCCCATAGGAAACACAGTAGAGTAGAAGAGTGCTCTTTTCTCAAAAGCAGAGTGTGTTTCTTGAAAATCGAGCTAGCATTTGTTTCCCAGTCCTAAATGGAGTTGAATCCCATGCAGTTTCTGGTCCTATGAGCAAGAGTTGTTTTCTGGTAAGAAGAGTCACTATTGCGCTGCCATTGCCATACACAGGACAAATAGCACTGGCATCTGTTCCCAGCAAGTACAGTGTATTGGACTGAAGAGGATCTACTGTTCTTGTCAGGTACCTAAGTAGAATTGAACTAGATATGGCCGTGTGTGTAGGAACCACAGTTTTTTTGTTCTGAGCAAGCTCACTGTTCGAACCCCATTGGAAACACAGTAGAGTAGACGAGTGCTCTTTTCTCAAAAGCAGAGTGTGTTTCTTGTAAGGCCAGCTAGCGTTTGTTTCCCAGTCCTAAATGGAGTTGAATCACATGCAGTTTCTGGTCCTATGAGCAAGAGTTGTTTTCTGGTAAGAAGAGTCACTATTGTGCTGCCATTGCCATACACAGGACAAATAGCCCTGGCGTCTGTTCCCAGCAAGTACAGTGTATGGGACTGAAGAGGAGCTACTGTTCTTGTCAGTTTCCCAAGCAGAGTTGAACTAGATATGACCCGTGTGTGTAGGAAGCACAGTTCTTTTGTTCGAGCAAGCTCACTGTTCGGACCGCATAGGAAACACAGTAGAGTAGAAGAGTGCTCTTTTCTCTAAAGCAGAGTGTGTTCTTGTAAGGTGAGCTAGCATTTGTTTCCCAGTCCTAAATGGAGTAGAATCACATGCAGTTTCTTTTCCTACGAGTAAGAGTTGTTTTCTGGTAAGGAAAGTCACTATTGCGCTCCCATTGCCATACAGTGTAAATAGCACTCGCGTCTGTTCCCAGCAAGTACAGTGTATCGGACTGAGAGGAGCTACTGTTCTTGTCAATTTCCTAAGCATAGTTGAACTAGATATGGCCCGTGTGTGTAGGAAGCTCAGTTCTTTTGTTCTGAGCAAGCTACCTGTTCTGGCCCTATAGGAAACACAGTAGAGTAGAAGAGTGCTCTTTTCTCTAAAGCAGAGTGTGTTTCTTGTAAGGCGAGCTAGCATTTGTTTCCCAGTCCTAAATGGAGTTGAATCACATGCAGTTTCTGGTCCTACAAGCAAGAGTTGTTTATGGTAAGAATAATCACTAATGCGCTGCCATTGCCATACACAGGACAAATAGCACTGGCATTTGTTCCCAGCAAGTACAGTGTATTGGACTGAAGAGGATCTACTGTTCTTGTCAGGTTCCTAAGCAGAATTGAACTAGATATGGCCGTGTGTGTAGGAAGCACAGTTCTTTTGTTCTGAGCAAGCTCACTGTGCGGACCCCATAGGAAACACAGTAGAGTATAAGAGTGCTCTTTTCTCAAAAGCAGAGTGTGTTTTTTGTAAGGCGATCTAGCGTTTTTTTCCCAGTTCTAAATGGAGTTGAATCACATGCAGTTTCTGGTCCTACGAGCAAGAGTTGTTTTCTGGTAAGGAAAGTAACTATTGCGCTCCCATTGACATACACAGTGCAAATAGCACTCGTGTCTGTTCCCAGCAAGTACAGTGTATTGGACTGAAGAGGAGCTACTGTTCTTGTCAGTTTCCCAAGCAGAGTTGAACTAGATATGACCCGTGTGTGTAGGAAGCACAGTTCTTTTGTTCGAGCAAGCTCACTGTTCGGACCGCATAGGAAACACAGTAGAGTAGAAGAGTGCTCTTTTCTCTAAAGCAGAGTGTGTTTCTTGTAAGGTGAGCTAGCATTTGTTTCCCAGTCCTAAATGGAGTTGAATCACATGCAGTTTTTGGTCCTACGAGCAAGAGTTGTTTTCTGGTAAGGAAAGTAACTATTGTGCTCCCATTGCCATACACAGTGCAAATAGCACTCCCGTCTGTTTCCAGCAAGTACAGTGTATTGGACTGAAGAGGAGCTACTGTTCTTGTCAGTTACTTAAGCAGAGTTGAACTAGATATGGCCCGTGTGTGTAGGAAGCACAGTCCTTTTGTTCTGAGCAAGCTCACTTTTCGGATCCCATAGGAAACACAGTAGAGTAGAAGAGTGCTCTTTTCTCAAAAGCAGAGTGTGTTTCTTGTAAGGCGAGCTAGCGTTTGTTTCCCAGTCCTAAATGGAGTAGAATCACATGCAGTTTCTTTTCCTACGAGTAAGAGTTGTTTTCTGGTAAGGAAAGTCACTATTGCGCTCCCATTGCCATACAGTGTAAATAGCACTCGCGTCTGTTCCCAGCAAGTACAGTGTATCGGACTGAGAGGAGCTACTGTTCTTGTCAATTTCCTAAGCATAGTTGAACTAGATATGGCCCGTGTGTGTAGGAAGCTCAGTTCTTTTGTTCTGAGCAAGCTACCTGTTCTGGCCCTATAGGAAACAGAGTAGAGTAGAAGAGTGCTCTTTTCTCAAAAGCAGAGTGTGTTTCTTGTAAGGCGATCTAGCGTGTGTTTCCCAGTCCTAAATGGAGTTGAATCACATGCAGTTTCTGGTCCTACAAGCAAGGGTTGTTTATGGTAAGAATAATCACTAATGCGCTGCCATTGCCATACACAGGACAAATAGCACTGGCATTTGTTCCCAGCAAGTACAGTGTATTGGACTGAAGAGGATCTACGGTTCTTGTCAGGTTCCTAAGCAGAATTGAACTAGATATGGCCGTGTGTGTAGGAAGCACAGTTCTTTTGTTCTGAGCAAGCTCACTGTGCGGACCCCATAGGAAACACAGTAGAGTATAAGAGTGCTCTTTTCTCAAAAGCAGAGTGTGTTTTTTGTAAGGCGATCTAGCGTTTTTTTCCCAGTTCTAAATGGAGTTGAATCACATGCAGTTTCTGGTCCTACGAGCAAGAGTTGTTTTCTGGTAAGGAAAGTAACTATTGCGCTCCCATTGACATACACAGTGCAAATAGCACTCGCGTCTGTTCCCAGCAAGTACAGTGTATTGGACTGAAGAGGAACTACTGTTGTTGTCAGTTTCCTAAACAGAATTGAACTAGGTATGGCGGTGTGTGTAGGAAGCACAGTTTTTTTGTTCTGAGCAATCTCACTGTTCGGAACACATAGGAAAAACAGTAGAGCAGAAGAGTGCTCTTTTCCCAAAAGCAGAGTGTGTTTCTTGTAAGGCGAGCTAGCTTTTGTTTCCCAGTCCTAAATGGAGTTGAATCACATGCAGTTTCTGGTCCTACGAGCAAGAATTGTTTTCTGGTAAGGAAAGTCATTATTGCGCTCCCATTGCCATACATAGTAGAAATAGCACTGGCGTCTGTTCCCAGCAAGTACAGTGTATTGGACTGCAGAGGAGCTACTGTTCTTCTCAGTTTCCTTATCAGAGTTGAACTAGATATGGTCCGTGTGTGTAGGAAGCACAGTTCTTTTGTTCTCAGCAAGCTCACTGTTTGGACCCCATAGGAAACACAGTAGAGTAGAAGAGTGCTCTTTTCTCAAAAGCAGGGTGTGTTTCTTGTAAGGCGAGCTAGCGTTTGATTCATAGTCCTAAATAGAGTTGAATCACATGCAGTTTCTGGTCCTACGAGCAAGAGTTGTTTTCTGGTAAGAAGAGTGACTATTGCGCTGCCATTGCCATACACAGGACAAATAGCCCTGGCGTCGGTTCCCAGCAAGTACAGTGTATTGGACTTAAGAGGAGCTACTGTTCTTGTCAGGTTCCTAAGCAGATTTGAACTAGATATGGCCGTGTGAGTAGGAAGCACAGTTCTTTTGTTCTGAGCAAGCTCACTGTTCTGGCCCTATAGGAAACACAGTAGAGTAGAAGAGTGCTCTTTTCTCAAAAGCAGAGGGTGTTTCTTGTAAGGCGAGCTAGCGTTTGTTTCCCAGTCCTAAATGGAGTTGAATCACATGCAGTTTCTGGTCCTATGAGCAAGAGTTGTTTTCTGGTAAGGAAAGTCACTATTGTGCTCCCATTGCCATACACAGTGCAAATAGCACTCCCGTCTGTTCCCAGTAAGTACAGTGTATCAGAATGAAGAGGAGCTACTGTTCTTGTCAGTTTCCTAAGCAGAGTTGAATGAGATATGGCCCGCGTGTGTAGGAAGCACAGTTCTTTTGTTCTGAGCACGATCATTGTTCTGGCCCTATAGGAAACACAGTAGAGTAGAAGAGTGCTCTTTTCTCAAAAGCAGAGGGTGTTTCTTGTAAGGCAAGCTAGCGTTTGTTTCCCAGTCCTAAATGGAGTTGAATCACATGCAGTTTCTGGTCCTACGAGCAAGAGCGGTTTTCTGGTAAGGAAAGTCACTATTGCACTCCTATTGCCATACACAGTGCAAATAGCACTCCCGTCTGTTCCCAGCAAGTACAGTGTATCGGAATGAAGAGGAGCTACGGTTCTTTACAGTTTCCTAAGCAGAGTTGAATTAGATATGGACCGTGTGTGTAGGAAGCAGAGTTCTTTTGTTCTGAGCAAGCTCACTGTTCAGACCCCATAGGAAACACAGTAGAGTAGAAGAGTGCTCTTTTCTCAAAAGCAGACTATGTTTCTTGTAAGGCGAGCTAGCGTTTGTTTCCCAGTCCTAAATGGAGTTGAATCACATGCAGTTTCTGCTCCTACAAGCAAGAGATGTTTATGGTAAGAATAGTAACTAATGCGCTGCCATTGCCATACACAGGACAAATAGCACTGGCGTCTGTTCCCACCAAGTACAGTGTATTGGACCTAAGAGGATCTACTGTTCTTGTCAGGTTCCTAAGCAAAATTGAATTAAATATGGCCGTGTGTAGGAAGCACAGTCCTTTTGTTCTGAGCAAGCTCACTGTTCGGACCCCATAGGAAACACAGTAGAGTAGAAGAGTGCTCTTTTCTCTAAAGCAGAGTGTGTTTCTTGTAAGGCGATCTAGTGTTTGTTTCCCAGTCCTAAATGGAGTTGAATCCCATGCAGTTTCTGGTCCTACGAACAAGAGTTGTTTTCTGGTAAGGAAAGTCACTATTGTGTTCCCATTGCCATACACAGTGCAAATAGCACTCGCGTCTGTTCACAGCAAGTACAGTGTATTGGACTGAAGAGGAGCTACTGTTGTTGTCAGTTTCCTAAGCAGAATTGAACTAGGTATGGCGGTGTGTGTAGGAAGCACAGTTTTTTTGTTCTGAGCAAGCTCACTGTTTGGAACACATAGGAAAAACAGTAGAGTAGAAGAGTGCTCTTTTCTCAAAAGCAGAATGTATTTCTTGTAAGGCGAGCTAGCTTTTGTTTCCCAGTCCTAAATGGAGTTGAATCACATGCAGTTTCTGGTCCTACGAGCAAGAGCTGTTTTCTGGTAAGGAAAGTCACTATTGCACTCCCATTGCCATACACAGTGCAAATAGCACTCCCGTCTGTTCCCCTGCAAGTACAGTGTATCAGAATGAAGAGGAGCTACTGTTCTTGTCAGTTTCCTAAGCAGAGTTGAACTAGATATGGTCCGTGTGTGTAGGAAGCACAGATCTTTTGTTTTGAGCATGCTCACTGTTTGGACCCCATAGGAAACACAGTAGAGTAGAAGAGTGCTCTTTTCTCAAAAGCAGAGTGTGTTTCTTGAAAATCGAGCTAGCATTTGTTTCCCAGTCCTAAATGGAGTTGAATCCCATGCAGTTTCTGGTCCTACGAGCAAGAGTTGTTTTCTGGTAAGAAGAGTCACTATTGCGCTGCCATTGCCATACACAGGACAAATAGCACTGGCATCTGTTCCCAGCAAGTACAGTGTATTGGACTGAAGAGGATCTACTCTTCTTGTCAGGTACCTAAGTAGAATTGAACTAGATATGGCCGTGTGTGTAGGAAGCACAGTTTTTTTGTTCTGAGCAAGCTCACTGTTCGAACCCCATAGGAAATACAGTAGAGTAGAAGAGTGCTCTTTTCTCAAAAGCAGAGTGTGTTTCTTGTAAGGCCAGCTAGCGTTTGTTTCCCAGTCCTAAATGGAGTTGAATCACATGCAGTTTCTGGTCCTACGAGCAAGAGTTGTTTTCTGGTAAGAAGAGTCACTATTGTGCTGCCATTGCCATACACAGGACAAATAGCCCTGGCGTTTGTTCCCAGCAAGTACAGTGTATTGGACTGAAGAGGAGCTACTGTTCTTGTCAGTTTCCTAAGCAGAGTTGAACTACATTTGGCTCGTGTGTGTAGGAAGCACAGATCTTTGTTCGAGCAAGCTCACTGTTCGGACCCCATAGGAAACACTCTAGAGTAGAAGAGTGCTCTTTTCTCTAAAGCAGAGTGTGTTTCTTGTAAGGCGAGCTAGCATTTGTTGCCCAGTCCTAAATGGAGTTGAATCACATGCAGTTTCTGGTCCTACGAGCAAGAGTTGTTTTCTGGTAAGGAAAGTCACTATTGTGCTCCCATTGCCATACACAATGCAAATAGCACTCCCGTCTATTCCCAGTAAGTACAGTGTATCGGAATGAAGAGGAGCTACTGTTCATGTCAGTTTCCTAAGCAGAGTTGAACTAGATATGGCCCGTGTGTGTAGGAAGCACAGTTCTTTTGTTCTGAGCACGATCAATGTTCTGGCCCTATAGGAAACACAGTAGAGTAGAAGAGTGCTCTTTTCTCTAAAGCAGAGTGTGTTTCTTGTAAGGCTGCAGCAGTCCGCTGGCTCAAACGCCATTACAAGATGGCGCTGGTTTCCTGTTTATCCCGAATGCTAACGTGTCGCTCTCCCGCCCGAAGGCTGATGCAACCTTGACGTGGTATCACTCCATATAGTACTGACCAATCAGCTTACCGCCCAAGCTCCGCCCCCAGAACCTGCATATAAGCCAGCTTGCCCCGGCGCCCGGGGCTCTCCTCCCACACCAGCTCTCCCGATGAGCCACAACCAAGCAGCGTTCAATAAACCGTGATAGAGGAAGAATCTTGGAGTCGTGTCTTGCTTCCCCGCTGGTCGGGGCGCGCCGCAACTGGTGCCGAAACCCGGGAAACTTCGGACCTTGCGAACGACTCGGAGGAGGGCCGAAGATTCAGAACCTCACACGGGAACGGTGAGTACTCATAAGAATGCAAGAGACCCGATTTGGGTGCCGACAAGACTAACACGAGGGGTACAACAACATGAGGAAGATGGAGAAGATGATGCTGACCTTCCTGACGATCAGCCTCTCCCTGAATCTGGCCTGGACTCAGGATGACATATTCTGGGCTTTCCTTCGAGCCTGGCCTGTGCCCGCTCCTGTGTTTTTAACGGATACTCTCTTTCCACAATTTCATTCCACCATCTGCAGGCTGGAGGATGAAGTTTGTTATCCTACCACCTATCAAACTTCAAGCTATAATAGCACTGATTTTATTTTCCAGTTCAAAAACAGTGCTTAAACAGTAAACCTTTTAAACCAGCCAAGAATAAGTTAGGATCCCTGTTTCAGGCATATAACAACAAAAGTCTGGCAGGGTATCCCTGGGATATGAGCATTTGGCAGAATAATTTAGGGACCTGGGTTGATTTAACACCGATCACCTTGTTGCAGGGTGCGAATTATTGGTTGTCTAATGTGACTGATAGCATAAATAATAGTGTTCTTACCATTCGTCAACAAATTGCTGTAGCCAATGTTGCTATTCCAGCGGCTCCTGTATGTGTTCAAGCCCCTTTTTTCTTTATTCTGAGCAACTCTACATTTCGTTGCAAGACTGGAGATTTATGTCTCTTAAGTCAATGCTGGAATGCACGTCATAGAAAAGCCTTAGTTGTTCGATTGCCTGTACCTTGGGAGAATTTACTGATTTTTTGGTCACAGCTGCATCTTATGTGAAGGAATGGGCTGGGGTGTGGGCGATGGGAACAGTGGGCTTGATTGGTCTAGTCATACTGGGTTGGATCCTCTGTAGGTTGATAAA
The DNA here is from genome assembly GCF_949786415.1 of Peromyscus eremicus. Taxonomy (NCBI): domain Eukaryota; kingdom Metazoa; phylum Chordata; class Mammalia; order Rodentia; family Cricetidae; genus Peromyscus; species Peromyscus eremicus. Next base: position 49,768 of record NW_026734538.1, on the reverse strand, counting down.
GCGCAATCGTACAGAGCGTACACTTATGCTCAAAGCTATGGCCGCCCTGGATGCTGGCGGTTCCCCAAGTATCTGGTTGGCCCAGCTGAGGGAACTGTAGGCTGTCCTTGCACTCGGAGGGCTCTGCCCATTGCACCCGATTAGGAAGCCTATGATACTGCACCTGCACACGGAGAGCTCTGCTCATTGCACCCGTTTAGAGAGTATCATTGTTCCTCCTACTCAGCACTCGCCCATCGAGCAGGAAGCTCATCATGAGGAGACTCCTAGCTCTGGGTTGCCAAAAACAAAAAGGGGGAACTGCAGCAGTCCGCTGGCTCAAACGCCATTACAAGATGGCGCTGGTTTCCTGTTTATCCCGAATGCTAACGTGTCGCTCTCCCGCCCGAAGGCTGATGCAACCTTGACGTGGTATCACCCCATATAGTACTGACCAATCAGCTTACCGCCCAAGCTCCGCCCCCAGAACCTGCATATAAGCCAGCTTGCCCCGGCGCCCGGGGCTCTCCTCCCACACCAGCTCTCCCGATGAGCCACAACCAAGCAGCGTTCAATAAACCGTGATAGAGGAAGAATCTTGGAGTCGTGTCTTGCTTCCCCGCTGGTCGGGGCGCGCCGCATAAGGCGAGCTCGCGTTTGTTTCCCAGTCCTAAATGGAGTTGAGTCACATGCAGTTTTTGGTCCTACGAGCAAGAGTTGTTTTCTGGTAAGAAGAGTCATTCTTGCGCTCCAAATGCCATACACAGTGCAAATAGCACACCCGTCTGTTCCCAGCAAGTACAGTGTATCGGACTGAGAGGAGCTACTGTTCTTGTCAATTTCCTAAGCATAGTTGAACTAGATATGGCCTGTGTGTGTAGGAAGCACAGTTCTTTTGTTCTGAGCAAGCTCACTGTGCGGACCCCATAGGAAACACAGTAGAGTAGAAGAGTGCTCTTTTCTCAAAAGCAGGGTGTGTTTCTTGTAAGGTGAGCTAGTGTGTGTTTCCCAGTCCTAAATGGAGTTGAATCACATGCAGGTTCTGGTCCTACGAGCAAGAGTTGTTTTCTGGTAAGGAAAGTCAGTATTGCGCTCCCATTGCCATACACAGTGCAAATAGCACTCCCGTCTGTTCCTAGCAAGTACAGTGTATCGGAATGAAGAGGAGCTACTGTTCTTGTCAGTTTCCTAAGCAGAGTTAAACGAGATATGGCCCGTGTGTGTAGGAAGCACAGTTCTTTTGTTCTGAGCACGATCAATGTTCTGGCCCTATAGGAAACACAGTAGAGTAGAACAGTGTTCTTTTCTCTAAAGCAGAGTGTGTTTCTTGTAAGGCGAGCTCGCGTTTGTTTCCCAGTCCTAAATGGAGTTGAGTCACATACAGTTTTTGGTCCTACGAGCAAGAGTTGTTTTCTGGTAAAAAGAGTCACTCTTGCGCTCCAAATGCCATACACAGTCCAAATAGCACTCGCGTCTGTTCCCAGCAAGTACAATATATTGGACTGAATAGGAGCTACTCTTCTTGTCAGTTTCCTAAGCAGAGTTGAACTAGATATGGTCCGTGTGTGTAGGAAGCACAGATCTTTTGTTCTGAGCATGCTCACTGTTTGGACCCCATAGGAAACACAGTAGAGTAGAAGAGTGCTCTTTTCTCAAAAGCAGAGTGTGTTTCTTGAAAATCGAGCTAGCATTTGTTTCCCAGTCCTAAATGGAGTTGAATCCCATGCAGTTTCTGGTCCTACGAGCAAGAGTTGTTTTCTGGTAAGAAGAGTCACTATTGTGCTGCCATTGCCATACACAGGACAAATAGCACTGGCATCTGTTCCCAGCAAGTACAGTGTATTGGACTGAAGAGGATCTACTCTTCTTGTCAGGTACCTAAGTAGAATTGAACTAGATATGGCCGTGTGTGTAGGAAGCACAGTTTTTTTATTCTGAGCAAGCTCACTGTTCGAACCCCATAGGAAATACAGTAGTGTAGAAGAGTGCTCTTTTCTCAAAAGCAGAGTGTGTTTCTTGTAAGGCCAGCTAGCGTTTGTTTCCCAGTCCTAAATGGAGTTGAATCACATGCAGTTTCTGGTCCTACGAGCAAGAGTTGTTTTCTGGTAAGAAGATTCACTATTGTGCTGCCATTGCCATACACAGGACAAATAGCCCTGGCGTTTGTTTCCAGCAAGTACAGTGTATTGGACTGAAGAGGAGCTACTGTTCTTGTCAGTTTCCTATGCAGACTTGAACTAGATATGGCCCGTGTGTGTAGGAGGCACAGATCTTTGTTCGAGCAAGCTCACTGTTCGGACCCCATAGGAAACACTCTAGAGTAGAAGAGTGCTCTTTTCTCTAAAGCAGAGTGTGTTTCATGTAAGGCAAGCTAGCATTTGTTGCCCAGTCCTAAATGGAGTTGAATCACATGCAGTTTCTGGTCCTACACGCCAGAGTTGTTTTCTGGTAAGGAAAGTCATTATTGCGCTCCCATTGCCATACATAGTGGAAATAGCACTGGCATCTGTTCCCAGCAAGTACAGTGTATTGGACTGAAGAGGAGCTACTGTTCTTCTCAGTTTCCTTATCAGAGTTGAACTAGATATGGTCCGTGTGTGTAGGAAGCACAGTTCTTTTGTTCTCAGCAAGCTCACTGTGTGGACCCCATAGGAAACACAGTAGAGTAGAAGAGTGCTCTTTTCTCAAAAGCAGGGTGTGTTTCTTGTAAGGCGATCTAGCGTGTGTTTCCCAGTCCTAAATGGAGTTGAGTCACATGCAGTTTCTGGTCCTACACACAAGAGTTGTTTTCTGGTAAGGAAAGTCATTATTGCGCTGCCATTGCCATACACAGGACAAATAGCCCTGGCGTCTGTTCCCAGCAAGTACAGTGTATTGGACTGAAGAGGAGCTACTGTTCTTGTCAGGTTCCTAAGCAGATTTGAACTAGATATGGCCGTGTGTGTAGGAAGCACAGTTCTTTTGTTCTGAGCAAGCTCACTGTTCTGGCCCTATAGGAAACACAGTAGAGTAGAAGAGTGCTCTTTTCTCAAAAGCAGAGGGTGTTTCTTGTAAGGCGAGCTAGCGTTTGTTTCCCAGTCCTAAATGGAGTTGAATCACATGCAGTTTCTGGTCCTACGAGCAAGAGTTGTTTTCTGGTAAGGAAAGTCACTATTTTGTTCCTATTGCCATACACAGTGCAAATAGCACTCCCGTCTTTTCCCAGTAAGTACAGTGTATCGGAATGAAGAGGAGCTCCTGTTCTTGTCAGTTTCCTAAGCAGAGTTGAATGAGATATGGCCCGTGTGTGTAGGAAGCACAGTTCTATTGTTCTGAGCACGATCACTGTTCTGGCCCTATAGGAAACACAGTAGAGTAGAACAGTGTTCTTTTCTCTAAAGCAGAGTGTGTTTCTTGTAAGGCGAGCTCGCGTTTGTTTCCCAGTCCTAAATGGAGTTGAGTCACATACAGTTTTTGGTCCTACGAGCAAGAGTTGTTTTCTGGTAAAAAGAGTCACTCTTGCGCTCCAAATGCCATACACAGTCCAAATAGCACTCGCGTCTGTTCCCAGCAAGTACAATATATTGAACTGAATAGGAGCTACTCTTCTTGTCAGTTTCCTAAGCAGAGTTGAACTAGATATGGTCCGTGTGTGTAGGAAGCACAGATCTTTTGTTCTGAGCATGATCATTGTTTGGACCCCATAGGAAACACAGTAGAGTAGAAGAGTGCTCTTTTCTCAAAAGCAGAGTGTGTTTCTTGAAAATCGAGCTAGCATTTGTTTCCCAGTCCTAAATGGAGTTGAATCCCATGCAGTTTCTGGTCCTACGAGCAAGAGTTGTTTTCTGGTAAGAAGAGTCACTATTGCGCTGCCATTGCCATACACAGGACAAATAACACTGGCATCTGTTCCCAGCAAGGACAGTGTATTGGACTGAAGAGGATCTACTCTTCTTGTCAGGTACCTAAGTAGAATTGAACTAGATATGGCCGTGTGTGTAGGAACCACAGTTTTTTTGTTCTGAGCAAGCTCACTGTTCGAACCCCGTAGGAAACACAGTAGAGTAGACGAGTGCTCTTTTCTCAAAAGCAGAGTGTGTTTCTTGTAAGGCCAGCTAGCGTTTGTTTCCCAGTCCTAAATGGAGTTGAATCACATGCAGTTTCTGGTCCTATGAGCAAGAGTTGTTTTCTGGTAAGAAGAGTCACTATTGTGCTGCCATTGCCATACACAGGACAAATAGCCCTGGCGTCTGTTCCCAGCAAGTACAGTGTATGGGACTGAAGAGGAGCTACTGTTCTTGTCAGTTTCCCAAGCAGAGTTGAACTAGATATGACCCGTGTGTGTAGGAAGCACAGTTCTTTTGTTCGAGCAAGCTCACTGTTCGGACCGCATAGGAAACACAGTAGAGTAGAAGAGTGCTCTTTTCTCTAAAGCAGAGTGTGTTTCTTGTAAGGCGAGCTAGCATTTGTTTCCCAGTCCTAAATGGAGTTGAATCACATGCAGTTTCTGGTCCTACGAGCAAGAGTTGTTTTCTGGTAAGGAAAGTAACTATTGTGCTCCCATTGCCATACACAGTGCAAATAGCACTCCCGTCTGTTTCCAGCATGTACAGTGTATTGGACTGAAGAGGAGCTACTGTTCTTGTCAGTTACTTAAGCAGAGTTGAACTAGATATGGCCCGTGTGTGTAGGAAGCACAGTCCTTTTGTTCTGAGCAAGCTCACTTTTCGGATCCCATAGGAAACACAGTAGAGTAGAAGAGTGCTCTTTTCTCAAAAGCAGAGTGTGTTTCTTGTAAGGCGAGCTAGCGTTTGTTTCCCAGTCCTAAATGGAGTAGAATCACATGCAGTTTCTTTTCCTACGAGTAAGAGTTGTTTTCTGGTAAGGAAAGTCACTATTGCGCTCCCATTGCCATACACAGTGCAAATAGCACTCCCGTCTGTTCCCAGCAAGTACAGTGTATCGGAATGAAGAGGAGCTACTGTTCTTGTCAGTTTCCTAAGCAGAGTTGAACTAGGTATGGCCCGTGTGTGTAGGAAGCACAGTTCTTTCGTTCTGAGCAAGCTACCTGTTCTGGCCCTATAGGAAACACAGTAGAGTAGAAGAGTGCTCTTTTCTCTAAAGCAGAGTGTGTTTCTTGTAAGGCAAGGTAGCGTTTGTTTCCCAGTCCTAAATGGAGTTGAATCACATGCAGTTTCTGGTCCTACGAGCAAGAGTTGTTTATGGTAAGAATAATCACTAATGCGCTGCCATTGCCATACACAGGACAAATAGCACTGGCGTCTGTTCCCAGCAAGTACAGTGTATTGGAATGAAGAGGATCTACTGTTCTTGTCAGGTTTCTAAGCAGAATTGAACTAGATATGGCCGTGTGTGTAGGAAGCACAGTTCTTTTGTTCTGAGCAAGCTCACTGTGCGGAACCCATAGGAAACACAGTAGAGTATAAGAGTGCTCTTTTCTCAAAAGCAGAGTGTGTTTCTTGTAAGGCGATCTAGCGTGTGTTTCCCAGTCCTAAATGGAGTTGAGTCACATGCAGTTTCTGGTCCTACACGCCAGAGTTGTTTTCTGGTAAGGAAAGTCATTATTGCGCTCCCATTGCCATACATAGTGGAAATAGCACTGGCGTCTGTTCCCAGCAAGTACAGTGTATTGGACTGAAGAGGAGCTACTGTTCTTCTCAGTTTCCTTATCAGAGTTGAACTAGATATGGTCCGTGTGTGTAGGAAGCACAGTTCTTTTGTTCTCAGCAAGCTCACTGTGCGGACCCCATAGGAAACACAGTAGAGTAGAAGAGTGCTCTTTTCTCAAAAGCAGGGTGTGTTTCTTGTAAGGCGATCTAGCGTGTGTTTCCCAGTCCTAAATGGAGTTGAGTCACATGCAGTTTCTGGTCCTACACACAAGAGTTGTTTTCTGGTAAGGAAAGTCATTATTGCGCTGCCTTTGCCATACACAGGACAAATAGCCCTGGCGTCTGTTCCCAGCAAGTACAGTGTATTGGACTGAAGAGGAGCTACTGTTCTTGTCAGGTTCCTAAGCAGATTTGAACTAGATATGGCCGTGTGTGTAGGAAGCACAGTTCTTTTGTTCTGAGCAAGCTCACTGTTCTGGCCCTATAGGAAACACAGTAGAGTAGAAGAGTGCTCTTTTCTCAAAAGCAGAGTGTGTTTCTTGTAAGGCGAGCTCGCGTTTGTTTCCCAGTCCTAAATGGAGTTGAGTCACATACAGTTTTTGGTCCTACGAGCAAGAGCTGTTTTCTGGTAAAAAGAGTCACTCTTGCGCTCCAAATGCCATACACAGTCCAAATAGCACTCGCGTCTGTTCCCAGCAAGTACAATATATTGAACTGAATAGGAGCTACTCTTCTTGTCAGTTTCCTAAGCAGAGTTGAACTAGATATGGTCCGTGTGTGTAGGAAGCACAGATCTTTTGTTCTGAGCATGATCACTGTTTGGACCCCATAGGAAACACAGTAGAGTAGAAGAGTGCTCTTTTCTCAAAAGCAGAGTGTGTTTCTTGAAAATCGAGCTAGCATTTGTTTCCCAGTCCTAAATGGAGTTGAATCCCATGCAGTTTCTGGTCCTACGAGCAAGAGTTGTTTTCTGGTAAGAAGAGTCACTATTGCGCTGCCATTGCCATACACAGGACAAATAACACTGGCATCTGTTCCCAGCAAGGACAGTGTATTGGACTGAAGAGGATCTACTCTTCTTGTCAGGTACCTAAGTAGAATTGAACTAGATATGGCCGTGTGTGTAGGAACCACAGTTTTTTTGTTCTGAGCAAGCTCACTGTTCGAACCCCATAGGAAACACAGTAGAGTAGACGAGTGCTCTTTTCTCAAAAGCAGAGTGTGTTTCTTGTAAGGCCAGCTAGCGTTTGTTTCCCAGTCCTAAATGGAGTTGAATCACATGCAGTTTCTGGTCCTATGAGCAAGAGTTGTTTTCTGGTAAGAAGAGTCACTATTGTGCTGCCATTGCCATACACAGGACAAATAGCCCTGGCGTCTGTTCCCAGCAAGTACAGTGTATGGGACTGAAGAGGAGCTACTGTTCTTGTCAGTTTCCTAAGCAGAGTTGAACTAGATATGACCCGTGTGTGTAGGAAGCACAGTTCTTTTGTTCGAGCAAGCTCACTGTTCGGACCGCATAGGAAACACAGTAGAGAAGAAGAGTGCTCTTTTCTCTAAAGCAGAGTGTGTTTCTTGTAAGGCGAGCTAGCATTTGTTTCCCAGTCCTAAATGGAGTTGAATCACATGCAGTTTCTGGTCCTACGAGCAAGAGTTGTTTTCTGGTAAGGAAAGTAACTATTGTGCTCCCATTGCCATACACAGTGCAAATAGCACTCCCGTCTGTTCCCAGCAAGTACAGTGTATTTCACTGAAGAGGAGCTACTGTTCTTGTCAGTTACTTAAGCAGAGTTGAACTAGATATGGCCCGTGTGTGTAGGAAGCACAGTCCTTTTGTTCTGAGCAAGCTCACTTTTCGGATCCCATAGGAAACACAGTAGAGTAGAAGAGTGCTCTTTTCTCCAAAGCAGAGTGTGTTTCTTGAAAATCGAGCTAGCATTTGTTTCCCAGTCCTAAATGGAGTTGAATCACATGCAGTTTCTGGTCCTATGAGCAAGAGTTGTTTTCTGGTAAGAAGAGTCACTATTGCGCTGCCATTGCCATACACAGGACAAATAGCACTGGCATCTGTTCCCAGAAAGTACAGTGTATTGGACTGAAGAGGATCTACTCTTCTTGTCAGGTACCTAAGTAGAATTGAACTAGATATGGCCGTGTGTGTAGGAACCACAGTTTTTTTGTTCTGAGCAAGCTCACTGTTCGAACCCCATAGGAAACACAGTAGAGTAGACGAGTGCTCTTTTCTCAAAAGCAGAGTGTGTTTCTTGTAAGGCCAGCTAGCGTTTGTTTCCCAGTCCTAAATGGAGTTGAATCACATGCAGTTTCTGGTCCTACGAGCCAGAGTTGTTTTCTGGTAAGAAGAGTCACTATTGTGCTGCCATTGCCATACACAGGACAAATAGCCCTGGCGTCTGTTCCCAGCAAGTACAGTGTATGTTACTGAAGAGGAGCTACTGTTCTTGTCAGTTTCCTAAGCAGAGTTGAACTAGATATGACCCGTGTGTGTAGGAAGCACAGTTCTTTTGTTCGAGCAAGCTCACTGTTCGGACCGCATAGGAAACACAGTAGAGAAGAAGAGTGCTCTTTTCTCTAAAGCAGAGTGTGTTTCTTGTAAGGCGAGCTAGCATTTGTTTTCCAGTCCTAAATGGAGTTGAATCACATGCAGTTTCTGGTCCTATGAGCAAGAGTTGTTTTCTGGTAAGGAAAGTAACTATTGTGCTCCCATTGCCATACACAGTGCAAATAGCACTCCCGTCTGTTCCCAGCAAGTACAGTGTATTTGACTGAAGAGGAGCTACTGTTCTTGTCAGTTACTTAAGCAGAGTTGAACTAGATATGGCCCGTGTGTGTAGGAAGCACAGTCCTTTTGTTCTGAGCAAGCTCACTTTTCGGATCCCATAGGAAACACAGTAGAGTAGAAGAGTGCTCTTTTCTCCAAAGCAGAGTGTGTTTCTTGAAAATCGAGCTAGCATTTGTTTCCCAGTCCTAAATGGAGTTGAATCCCATGCAGTTTCTGGTCCTATGAGCAAGAGTTGTTTTCTGGTAAGAAGAGTCACTATTGCGCTGCCATTGCCATACACAGGACAAATAGCACTGGCATCTGTTCCCAGCAAGTACAGTGTATTGGACTGAAGAGGATCTACTCTTCTTGTCAGGTACTTAAGTAGAATTGAACTAGATATGGCCGTGTGTGTAGGAACCACAGTTTTTTTGTTCTGAGCAAGCTCACTGTTCGAACCCCATAGGAAACACAGTAGAGTAGACGAGTGCTCTTTTCTCAAAAGCAGAGTGTGTTTCTTGTAAGGCCAGCTAGCGTTTGTTTCCCAGTCCTAAATGGAGTTGAATCACATGCAGTTTCTGGTCCTATGAGCAAGAGTTGTTTTCTGGTAAGAAGAGTCACTATTGTGCTGCCATTGCCATACACAGGACAAATAGCCCTGGCGTCTGTTCCCAGCAAGTACAGTGTATGGGACTGAAGAGGAGCTACTGTTCTTGTCAGTTTCCCAAGCAGAGTTGAACTAGATATGACCCGTGTGTGTAGGAAGCACAGTTCTTTTGTTCGAGCAAGCTCACTGTTCGGACCGCATAGGAAACACAGTAGAGTAGAAGAGTGCTCTTTTCTCTAAAGCAGAGTGTGTTTCTTGTAAGGCGAGCTAGCATTTGTTTCCCAGTCTTAAATGGAGTTGAATCACATGCAGTTTCTGGTCCTACGAGCAAGAGTTGTTTTCTGGTAAGGAAAGTAACTATTGTGCTCCCATTGCCATACACAGTGCAAATAGCACTCCCGTCTGTTTCCAGCATGTACAGTGTATTGGACTGAGGAGGAGCTACTGTTCTTGTCAGTTACTTAAGCAGAGTTGAACTAGATATGGCCCGTGTGTGTAGGAAGCACAGTCCTTTTGTTCTGAGCAAGCTCACTTTTCGGATCCCATAGGAAACACAGTAGAGTAGAAGAGTGCTCTTTTCTCAAAAGCAGAGTGTGTTTCTTGTAAGGCGAGCTAGCGTTTGTTTCCCAGTCCTAAATGGAGTAGAATCACATGCAGTTTCTTTTCCTACGAGTAAGAGTTGTTTTCTGGTAAGGAAAGTCACTATTGCGCTCCCATTGCCATACAGTGTAAATAGCACTCGCGTCTGTTTCCAGCAAGTACAGTGTATCGGACTGAGAGGAGCTACTGTTCTTGTCAATTTCCTAAGCATAGTTGAACTAGATATGGCCCGTGTGTGTAGGAAGCTCAGTTCTTTTGTTCTGAGCAAGCTACCTGTTCTGGCCCTATAGGAAACACAGTAGAGTAGAAGAGTGCTCTTTTCTCTAAAGCAGAGTGTGTTTCTTGTAAGGCGAGCTAGCATTTATTTCCCAGTCCTAAATGGAGTTGAATCACATGCAGTTTCTGGTCCTACAAGCAAGAGTTGTTTATGGTAAGAATAATCACTAATGCGCTGCCATTGCCATACACAGGACAAATAGCACTGGCATTTGTTCCCAGCAAGTACAGTGTATTGGACTGAAGAGGATCTACTGTTCTTGTCAGGTTCCTAAGCAGAATTGAACTAGATATGGCCGTGTGTGTAGGAAGCACAGTTCTTTTGTTCTGAGCAAGCTCACTGTGCGGACCCCATAGGAAACACAGTAGAGTAGACGAGTGCTCTTTTCTCAAAAGCAGAGTGTGTTTTTTGTAAGGCGATCTAGCGTTTTTTTCCCAGTTCTAAATGGAGTTGAATCACATGCAGTTTCTGATCCTACGAGCAAGAGTTGTTTTCTGGTAAGGAAAGTAACTATTGCGCTCCCATTGCCATACACAGTGCAAGTAGCACTCGCGTTTGTTCCCAGCAAGTACAGTGTATTGGACTGAAGAGGAGCTACTGTTGTTGTCAGTTTCCTAAACAGAATTGAACTAGGTATGGCGGTGTGTGTAGGAAGCACAGTTCTTTTGTTCTGAGCACGATCAATGTTCTGGCCCTATAGGAAACACAGTAGAGTAGAAGAGTGCTCTTTTCTCTAAAGCAGAGTGTGTTTCTTGTAAGGCGAGCTCGCGTTTGTTTCCCAGTCCTAAATGGAGTTGAGTCACATGCAGTTTTTGGTCCTACGAGCAAGAGTTGTTTTCTGGTAAGAAGAGTCATTCTTGCGCTCCAAATGCCATACACAGTGCAAATAGCACACCCTTCTGTTCTCAGCAAGTACAGTGTATTGGACTGAAGAGGAGCTACTGTTCTTGTCAGTTTCCTATGCAGACTTGAACTAGATATGGCCCGTGTGTGTAGGAGGCACAGATCTTTGTTCGAGCAAGCTCACTGTTCGGACCCCATAGGAAACACTCTAGAGTAGAAGAGTGCTCTTTTCTCTAAAGCAGAGTGTGTTTCTTGTAAGGCAAGCTAGCATTTGTTGCCCAGTCCTAAATGGAGTTGAATCACATGCAGTTTCTGGTCCTACGAGCAAGAGTTGTTTATGGTAAGAATAATCACTAATGCGATGCCATTGCCATACACAGGACAAATAGCACTGGCATTTGTTCCCAGCAAGTACAGTGTATTGGACTGAAGAGGATCTACTGTTCTTGTCAGGTTCCTAAGCAGAATTGAACTAGACATGGCCGTGTGTGTAGGAAGCACAGTTCTTTTGTTCTCAGCAAGCTCACTGTGCGGACCCCATAGGAAACACAGTAGAGTAGACGAGTGCTCTTTTCTCAAAAGCAGAGTGTGTTTTTTGTAAGGCGATCTAGCGTTTTTTTCCCAGTTCTAAGTGGAGTTGAATCACATGCAGTTTCTGGTCCTACGAGCAAGAGTTGTTTTCTGGTAAAGAAAGTCACTATTGCGCTCCTATTGGCACACACAGTGCAAATAGCACTGGCGTCTGTTCCCAGCAAGTACAGTGTATTGGACTGAAGAGGAGCTACTGTTCTTGTCAGTTTCCTAAGCAGAATTGAACTAGGTATGGCGGTGTTTTTAGGAAGCTCAGTTTTTTTGTTCTGAGCAAGCTCACTGTTCGGGACCCATAGGAAACACAGTAGAGTAGAAGAGTGCTCTTTTCTCAAAAGCAGAGTGTGTTACTTGTAGGGCGAGCTAGCGTTTGTTTCCTAGTCCTAAATGGAGTTCAATCACAGGCAGTTTCCGGTCCTACGAGCAAGAGTTGTTTTCTGGTAAGGAAAGTAACTATTGCGCTCCCATTGCCATACACAGTGCAAATAGCACTCGTGTCTGTTCCCAGCAAGTACAGTGTGTGGACTGAATAGGAGCTACTGTTCCTGTCAGTTTTCTAAGCAGAATTGAACTAGATATGGCCCGTGTGTGTAGAAAGCACAGTTCTTTTGTTCGGAGCAAGCTCACTGTTCAGACACCTTAGGAAATACAGTAGACTAGAAGAGTGCTCTTTTCTCTAAAGCAGAGTGTGTTTATTTTAAGGCGAGCTAGCGTTTGTTTCCCAGTCCTAAATGAAGTTGAATCACATGCAGTTTCTGGTCCTATGGGAAAGAGTTGTTTTCTGGTAAGGAAAGTCACTATTGCGCTCCCATTGCCATACACAGTGCAAATAGCACTCCCGTCTGTTCCCAGCAAGTACAGTGTATCGGAATGAAGAGGAGCTACTGTTCTTGTCAGTTTCCTAAGCAGAGTTGAACTAGATATGTCCCGTGTGTGTAGGAAGCACAGTTCTTTCGTTCTGAGCAAGCTACCTGTTCTGGCCCTATAGGAAACACAGTAGAGTAGAAGAGTGCTCTTTTCTCTAAAGCAGAGTGTGTTTCTTGTAAGGCAAGCTAGTGTTTGTTTCCCAGTCCTAAATGGAGTTGAATCACATGCAGTTTCTGGTCCTACGAGCAAGAGTTGTTTATGGTAAGAATAATCACTAATGCGCTGCCATTGCCATACACAGGACAAATAGCACTGGCGTCTGTTCCCAGCAAGTACAGTGTATTGGAATGAAGAGGGTCTACTGTTTTGTCAGGTTCCTAAGCAGAATTGAACTAGATATGGCCGTGTGTGTAGGAAGCACAGTTCTTTTGTTCTGAGCAAGCTCACTGTGCGGACCCCATAGGAAACACAGTAGAGTATAAGAGTGCTCTTTTCTCAAAAGCAGAGTGTGATTCTTGTAAGGCGATCTAGCGTGTGTTTCCCAGTCCTAAATGGAGTTGAGTCACATGCACTTTCTGGTCCTACACGCAAGAGTTGTTTTCTGGTAAGGAAAGTCATTATTGCGCTCCCTTTGCCATACATAGTGGAAATAGCACTGGCGACTGTTCCCAGCAAGTACAGTGTATTGGACTGAAGAGGAGCTACTGTTCTTCTCAGTTTCCTTATCAGAGTTGAACTAGATATGGTCCGTGTGTGTAGGAAGCACAGTTCTTTTGTTCTCAGCAAGCTCACTGTTTGGACCCCATAGGAAACACAGTAGAGTAGAAGAGTGCTCAATTCTCAAAAGCAGGGTGTGTTTCTTGTAAGGCGAGCTAGCATTTGTTTCCCAGTCCTAAATGGAGTTGAATCACATGCAGTTTCTGGTCCTACGAGCAAGAGTTGTTTTCTGGTAAGGAAAGTAACTATTGTGCTCCCATTGCCATACACAGTGCAAATAGCACTCCCGTCTGTTCCCAGCAAGTACAGTGTATTTGACTGAAGAGGAGCTACTGTTCTTGTCAGTTACTTAAGCATAGTTGAACTAGATATGGCCCGTGTGTGTAGGAAGCTCAGTTCTTTTGTTCTGAGCAAGCTACCTGTTCTGGCCCTATAGGAAACACAGTAGAGTAGAAGAGTGCTCTTTTCTCTAAAGCAGAGTGTGTTTCTTGTAAGGCGAGCTAGCATTTGTTTCCCAGTCCTAAATGGAGTTGAATCACATGCAGTTTCTGGTCCTACAAGCAAGAGTTGTTTATGGTAAGAATAATCACTAATGCGCTGCCATTGCCATACACAGGACAAATAGCACTGGCATTTGTTCCCAGCAAGTACAGTGTATTTGACTGAAGAGGATCTACTGTTCTTGTCAGGTTCCTAAGCAGAATTGAACTAGATATGGCCGTGTGTGTAGGAAGCACAGTTCTTTTGTTCTGAGCAAGCTCACTGTGCGGACCCCATAGGAAACACAGTAGAGTATAAGAGTGCTCTTTTCTCAAAAGCAGAGTGTGTTTTTTGTAAGGCGATCTAGCGTTTTTTTCCCAGTTCTAAATGGAGTTGAATCACATGCAGTTTCTGGTCCTACGAGCAAGAGTTGTTTTCTGGTAAGGAGAGTAACTATTGCGCTCCCATTGCCATACACAGTGCAAATAGCACTCGCGTCTGTTCCCAGCAAGTACAGTGTATTGGACTGAAGAGGAGCTACTGTTGTTGTCAGTTTCCTAAACAGAATTGAACTAGGTATGGCGGTGTGTGTAGGAAGCACAGTTTTTTTGTTCTGAGCAATCTCACAATTCGGAACACATAGGAAAAACAGTAGAGCAGAAGAGTGCTCTTTTCCCAAAAGCAGAGTGTGTTTCTTGTAAGGCGAGCTAGCTTTTGTTTCCCAGTCCTAAATGGAGTTTAATCACATGCAGTTTCTGGTCCTACGAGCAAGAGTTGTTTTCTGGTAAGGAAAGTCATTATTGCGCTCCCATTGCCATACATAGTGGAAATAGCACTGGCGTCTGTTCCCAGCAAGTACAGTGTATTGGACTGCAGAGGAGCTACTGTTCTTCTCAGTTTTTTTATCAGAGTTGAACTAGATATGGTCCGTGTGTGTAGGAAGCACAGTTCTTTTGTTCTCAGCAAGCTCACTGTTTGGACCCCTTAGGAAACACAGTAGAGTAGAAGAGTGCTCTTTTCTCAAAAGCAGGGTGTGTTTCTTGTAAGGCGAGCTAGCGTTTGATTCATAGTCCTAAATAGAGTTGAATCACATGCAGTTTCTGGTCCTACGAGCAAGAGTTGTTTTCTGGTAAGAAGAGTGACTATTGCGCTGCCATTGCCATACACATGACAAATAGCCCTGGCGTCGGTTCCCAGCAAGTACAGTGTATTGGACTGAAGAGGAGCTACTGTCCTGTCAGGTTCCTAAGCAGATTTGAACTAGATATGGCCGTGTGAGTAGGAAGCACAGTTCTTTTGTTCTGAGCAAGCTCACTGTTCTGGCCCTATAGGAAACACAGTAGAGTAGAAGAGTGCTCTTTTCTCAAAAGCAGAGGGTGTTTCTTGTAAGGCAAGCTAGCATTTGTTTCCCAGTCCTAAATGGAGTTGAATCACATGCAGTTTCTGGTCCTAAGAGCAAGAGTTGTTTTCTGGTAAGGAAAGTCACTATTGTGCTCCCATTGCCATACACAGTGCAAATAGCACTCCCGTCTGTTCCCAGTAAGTACAGTGTATCGGAATGAAGAGGAGCTACTGTTCTTGTCAGTTTCCTAAGCAGAGTTGAATGAGATATGGCCCGTGTGTGTAGGAAGCACAGTTCTTTTGTTCTGAGCACGATCATTGTTCTGGCCCTATAGGAAACACAGTAGAGTAGAAGAGTGCTCTTTTCTCAAAAGCAGAGGGTGTTTTTGTAAGGCGAGCTAGCGTTTGTTTCCCAGTCCTAAATGGAGTTGAATCACATGCAGTTTCTGCTCCTACAAGCAAGAGATGTTTATGGTAAGAATAGTCACTAATGCGCTGCCATTGCCATACACAGGACAAATAGCACTGGCGTCTGTTCCCACCAAGTACAGTGTATTGGACCTAAGAGGATCTACTGTTCTTGTCAGGTTCCTAAGCAAAATTGAATTAAATATGGCCGTGTGTGTAGGAAGCACAGTTCTTTTGTTCTGAGCAAGCTCACTGTTCGGACCCCATAGGAAACACAGTAGAGTAGAAGAGTGCTCTTTTCTCTAAAGCAGAGAGTGTTTCTTGTAAGGCGATCTAGTGTTTGTTTCCCAGTCCTAAATGGAGTTGAATCCCATGCAGTTTCTGGTCCTACGAACAAGAGTTGTTTTCTGGTAAGGAAAGTCACTATTGTGTTCCCATTGCCATACACAGTGCAAATAGCACTCGCGTCTGTTCACAGCAAGTACAGTGTATTGGACTGAAGAGGAGCTACTGTTGTTGTCAGTTTCCTAAGCAGAATTGAACTAGGTATGGCGGTGTGTGTAGGAAGCACAGTTTTTTTGTTCTGAGCAAGCTCACTGTTTGGAACACATAGGAAAAACAGTAGAGTAGAAGAGTGCTCTTTTCTCAAAAGCAGAATGTATTTCTTGTAAGGCGAGCTAGCTTTTGTTTCCCAGTCCTAAATGGAGTTGAATCACATGCAGTTTCTGGTCCTACGAGCAAGAGCTGTTTTCTGGTAAGGAAAGTCACTATTGCACTCCCATTGCCATACACAGTGCAAATAGCACTCCCGTCTGTTCCCAGCAAGTACAGTGTATCGGAATGAAGAGGAGCTACTGTTCTTGTCAGTTTCCTAAGCAGAGTTGAACTAGATATGGTCCGTGTGTGTAGGAAGCACAGATCTTTTGTTTTGAGCATGCTCACTGTTTGGACCCCATAGGAAACACAGTAGAGTAGAAGAGTGCTCTTTTCTCAAAAGCAGAGTGTGTTTCTTGAAAATCGAGCTAGCATTTGTTTCCCAGTCCTAAATGGAGTTGAATCCCATGCAGTTTCTGGTCCTACGAGCAAGAGTTGTTTTCTGGTAAGAAGTGTCACTATTGCACTGCCATTGCCATACACAGGACAAATAGCACTGGCATCTGTTCCCAGCAAGTACAGTGTATTGGACTGAAGAGGATCTACTCCTCTTGTCAGGTACCTAAGTAGAGTTGAACTAGATATGGCCGTGTGTGTAGGAAGCACAGTTTTTTTGTTCTGAGCAAGCTCACTGTTCGAACCCCATAGGAAATACAGTAGAGTAGAAGAGTGCTCTTTTCTCAAAAGCAGAGTGTGTTTCTTGTAAGGCCAGCTAGCGTTTGTTTCCCAGTCCTAAATGGAGTTGAATCACATGCAGTTTCTGGTCCTACGAGCCAGAGTTGTTTTCTGGTAAGAAGAGTCACTATTGTGCTGCCATTGCCATACACAGGACAAATAGCCCTGGCGTTTGTTCCCAGCAAGTACAGTGTATTGGACTGAAGAGGAGCTACTGTTCTTGTCAGTTTCCTAAGCAGAGTTGAACTACATTTGGCTCGTGTGTGTAGGAAGCACAGATCTTTGTTCGAGCAAGCTCACTGTTCGGACCCCATAGGAAACACTCTAGAGTAGAAGAGTGCTCTTTTCTCTAAAGCAGAGTGTGTTTCTTGTAAGGCGAGCTAGCATTTGTTTCCCAGTCCTAAATGGAGTTGAATCACATGCAGTTTCTGGTCCTACGAGCAAGAGTTGTTTTCTGGTAAGGAAAGTCACTATTGTGCTCCCATTGCCATACACAATGCAAATAGCACTCCCGTCTATTCCCAGTAAGTACAGTGTATCGGAATGAAGAGGAGCTACTGTTCATGTCAGTTTCCTAAGCAGAGTTGAACTAGATATGGCCCGTGTGTGTAGGAAGCACAGTTCTTTTGTTCTGAGCACGATCAATGTTCTGGCCCTATAGGAAACACAGTAGAGTAGAAGAGTGCTCTTTTCTCTAAAGCAGAGTGTGTTTCTTGTAAGGTGAGCTCGCGTTTGTTTCCCAGTCCTAAATGGAGTTGAGTCATATGCAGTTTTTGGTCCTATGAGCAAGAGTTGTTTTCTGGTAAGAAGAGTCATTCTTGCGCTCCAAATGCCATACACAGTGCAAATAGCACACCCGTCTGTTCCCAGCAAGTACAGTGTATCGGACTGAGAGGAGCTACTGTTCTTGTCAATTTCCTAAGCATAGTTGCACTAGATATGGCCTGTATGTGTAGGAAGCACAGTTCTTTTGTTCTGAGCAAGCTCACTGTGCGGACCCCATAGGAAACACAGTAGAGTAGAAGAGTGCTCTTTTCTCAAAAGCAGGGTGTGTTTCTTGTAAGGCGAGCTAGTGTGTGTTTCCCAGTCCTAAATGGAGTTGAATCACATGCAGGTTCTGGTCCTAAGAGCAAGAGTTGTTTTCTGGTAAGGAAAGTCAGTATTGTGCTCCCATTGCCATACACAGTGCAAATAGCACTCCCGTCTGTTCCTAGCAAGTACAGTGTATCGGAATGAAGAGGAGCTACTGTTCTTGTCAGTTTCCTAAGCAGAGTTAAACGAGATTTGGCCCGTGTGTGTAGGAAGCACAGTTCTTTTGTTCTGAGCACGATCACTGTTCTGGCCCTATAGGAAACACAGTAGAGTAGAAGAGTGCTCTTTTCTCAAAAGCAGAGTGTGTTTCTTGTAAGGCGAGCTAGCGTTTGTTTCCCAGTCCTAAATGGAGTAGAATCACATGCAGTTTCTTTTCCTACGAGTAAGAGTTGTTTTCTGGTAAGGAAAGTCACTATTGCGCTCCCATTGCCATACAGTGTAAATAGCACTCGCGTCTGTTTCCAGCAAGTACAGTGTATCGGACTGAGAGGAGCTACTGTTCTTGTCAATTTCCTAAGCATAGTTGAACTAGATATGGCCCGTGTGTGTAGGAAGCTCAGTTCTTTTGTTCTGAGCAAGCTACCTGTTCTGGCCCTATAGGAAACACAGTAGAGTAGAAGAGTGCTCTTTTCTCTAAAGCAGAGTGTGTTTCTTGTAAGGCGAGCTAGCATTTATTTCCCAGTCCTAAATGGAGTTGAATCACATGCAGTTTCTGGTCCTACAAGCAAGAGTTGTTTATGGTAAGAATAATCACTAATGCGCTGCCATTGCCATACACAGGACAAATAGCACTGGCATTTGTTCCCAGCAAGTACAGTGTATTGGACTGAAGAGGATCTACTGTTCTTGTCAGGTTCCTAAGCAGAATTGAACTAGATATGGCCGTGTGTGTAGGAAGCACAGTTCTTTTGTTCTCAGCAAGCTCACTGTGCGGACCCCATAGGAAACACAGTAGAGTAGACGAGTGCTCTTTTCTCAAAAGCAGAGTGTGTTTTTTGTAAGGCGATCTAGCGTTTTTTTCCCAGTTCTAAATGGAGTTGAATCACATGCAGTTTCTGGTCCTACGAGCAAGAGTTGTTTTCTGGTAAGGAAAGTAACTATTGCGCTCCCATTGCCATACACAGTGCAAGTAGCACTCGCGTTTGTTCCCAGCAAGTACAGTGTATTGGACTGAAGAGGAGCTACTGTTGTTGTCAGTTTCCTAAACAGAATTGAACTAGGTATGGCGGTGTGTGTAGGAAGCACAGTTCTTTTGTTCTGAGCACGATCAATGTTCTGGCCCTATAGGAAACACAGTAGAGTAGAAGAGTGCTCTTTTCTCTAAAGCAGAGTGTGTTTCTTGTAAGGCGAGCTCGCGTTTGTTTCCCAGTCCTAAATGGAGTTGAGTCACATGCAGTTTTTGGTCCTACGAGCAAGAGTTGTTTTCTGGTAAGAAGAGTCATTCTTGCGCTCCAAATGCCATACACAGTGCAAATAGCACACCCTTCTGTTCTCAGCAAGTACAGTGTATTGGACTGAAGAGGAGCTACTGTTCTTGTCAGTTTCCTATGCAGACTTGAACTAGATATGGCCCGTGTGTGTAGGAGGCACAGATCTTTGTTCGAGCAAGCTCACTGTTCGGACCCCATAGGAAACACTCTAGAGTAGAAGAGTGCTCTTTTCTCTAAAGCAGAGTGTGTTTCTTGTAAGGCAAGCTAGCATTTGTTGCCCAGTCCTAAATGGAGTTGAATCACATGCAGTTTCTGGTCCTACGAGCAAGAGTTGTTTATGGTAAGAATAATCACTAATGCGATGCCATTGCCATACACAGGACAAATAGCACTGGCATTTGTTCCCAGCAAGTACAGTGTATTGGACTGAAGAGGATCTACTGTTCTTGTCAGGTTCCTAAGCAGAATTGAACTAGACATGGCCGTGTGTGTAGGAAGCACAGTTCTTTTGTTCTCAGCAAGCTCACTGTGCGGACCCCATAGGAAACACAGTAGAGTAGACGAGTGCTCTTTTCTCAAAAGCAGAGTGTGTTTTTTGTAAGGCGATCTAGCGTTTTTTTCCCAGTTCTAAGTGGAGTTGAATCACATGCAGTTTCTGGTCCTACGAGCAAGAGTTGTTTTCTGGTAAAGAAAGTCACTATTGCGCTCCTATTGGCACACACAGTGCAAATAGCACTGGCGTCTGTTCCCAGCAAGTACAGTGTATTGGACTGAAGAGGAGCTACTGTTCTTGTCAGTTTCCTAAGCAGAATTGAACTAGGTATGGCGGTGTTTTTAGGAAGCTCAGTTTTTTTGTTCTGAGCAAGCTCACTGTTCGGGACCCATAGGAAACACAGTAGAGTAGAAGAGTGCTCTTTTCTCAAAAGCAGAGTGTGTTACTTGTAGGGCGAGCTAGCGTTTGTTTCCTAGTCCTAAATGGAGTTCAATCACAGGCAGTTTCCGGTCCTACGAGCAAGAGTTGTTTTCTGGTAAGGAAAGTAACTATTGCGCTCCCATTGCCATACACAGTGCAAATAGCACTCGTGTCTGTTCCCAGCAAGTACAGTGTGTGGACTGAATAGGAGCTACTGTTCCTGTCAGTTTTCTAAGCAGAATTGAACTAGATATGGCCCGTGTGTGTAGAAAGCACAGTTCTTTTGTTCGGAGCAAGCTCACTGTTCAGACACCTTAGGAAATACAGTAGACTAGAAGAGTGCTCTTTTCTCTAAAGCAGAGTGTGTTTATTTTAAGGCGAGCTAGCGTTTGTTTCCCAGTCCTAAATGAAGTTGAATCACATGCAGTTTCTGGTCCTATGGGAAAGAGTTGTTTTCTGGTAAGGAAAGTCACTATTGCGCTCCCATTGCCATACACAGTGCAAATAGCACTCCCGTCTGTTCCCAGCAAGTACAGTGTATCGGAATGAAGAGGAGCTACTGTTCTTGTCAGTTTCCTAAGCAGAGTTGAACTAGATATGTCCCGTGTGTGTAGGAAGCACAGTTCTTTCGTTCTGAGCAAGCTACCTGTTCTGGCCCTATAGGAAACACAGTAGAGTAGAAGAGTGCTCTTTTCTCTAAAGCAGAGTGTGTTTCTTGTAAGGCAAGCTAGTGTTTGTTTCCCAGTCCTAAATGGAGTTGAATCACATGCAGTTTCTGGTCCTACGAGCAAGAGTTGTTTATGGTAAGAATAATCACTAATGCGCTGCCATTGCCATACACAGGACAAATAGCACTGGCGTCTGTTCCCAGCAAGTACAGTGTATTGGAATGAAGAGGGTCTACTGTTTTGTCAGGTTCCTAAGCAGAATTGAACTAGATATGGCCGTGTGTGTAGGAAGCACAGTTCTTTTGTTCTGAGCAAGCTCACTGTGCGGACCCCATAGGAAACACAGTAGAGTATAAGAGTGCTCTTTTCTCAAAAGCAGAGTGTGATTCTTGTAAGGCGATCTAGCGTGTGTTTCCCAGTCCTAAATGGAGTTGAGTCACATGCACTTTCTGGTCCTACACGCAAGAGTTGTTTTCTGGTAAGGAAAGTCATTATTGCGCTCCCTTTGCCATACATAGTGGAAATAGCACTGGCGACTGTTCCCAGCAAGTACAGTGTATTGGACTGAAGAGGAGCTACTGTTCTTCTCAGTTTCCTTATCAGAGTTGAACTAGATATGGTCCGTGTGTGTAGGAAGCACAGTTCTTTTGTTCTCAGCAAGCTCACTGTTTGGACCCCATAGGAAACACAGTAGAGTAGAAGAGTGCTCAATTCTCAAAAGCAGGGTGTGTTTCTTGTAAGGCGAGCTAGCATTTGTTTCCCAGTCCTAAATGGAGTTGAATCACATGCAGTTTCTGGTCCTACGAGCAAGAGTTGTTTTCTGGTAAGGAAAGTAACTATTGTGCTCCCATTGCCATACACAGTGCAAATAGCACTCCCGTCTGTTCCCAGCAAGTACAGTGTATTTGACTGAAGAGGAGCTACTGTTCTTGTCAGTTACTTAAGCATAGTTGAACTAGATATGGCCCGTGTGTGTAGGAAGCTCAGTTCTTTTGTTCTGAGCAAGCTACCTGTTCTGGCCCTATAGGAAACACAGTAGAGTAGAAGAGTGCTCTTTTCTCTAAAGCAGAGTGTGTTTCTTGTAAGGCGAGCTAGCATTTGTTTCCCAGTCCTAAATGGAGTTGAATCACATGCAGTTTCTGGTCCTACAAGCAAGAGTTGTTTATGGTAAGAATAATCACTAATGCGCTGCCATTGCCATACACAGGACAAATAGCACTGGCATTTGTTCCCAGCAAGTACAGTGTATTTGACTGAAGAGGATCTACTGTTCTTGTCAGGTTCCTAAGCAGAATTGAACTAGATATGGCCGTGTGTGTAGGAAGCACAGTTCTTTTGTTCTGAGCAAGCTCACTGTGCGGACCCCATAGGAAACACAGTAGAGTATAAGAGTGCTCTTTTCTCAAAAGCAGAGTGTGTTTTTTGTAAGGCGATCTAGCGTTTTTTTCCCAGTTCTAAATGGAGTTGAATCACATGCAGTTTCTGGTCCTACGAGCAAGAGTTGTTTTCTGGTAAGGAGAGTAACTATTGCGCTCCCATTGCCATACACAGTGCAAATAGCACTCGCGTCTGTTCCCAGCAAGTACAGTGTATTGGACTGAAGAGGAGCTACTGTTGTTGTCAGTTTCCTAAACAGAATTGAACTAGGTATGGCGGTGTGTGTAGGAAGCACAGTTTTTTTGTTCTGAGCAAGCTCACTGTTTGGAACACATAGGAAAAACAGTAGAGCAGAAGAGTGCTCTTTTCCCAAAAGCAGAGTGTGTTTCTTGTAAGGCGAGCTAGCTTTTGTTTCCCAGTCCTAAATGGAGTTTAATCACATGCAGTTTCTGGTCCTACGAGCAAGAGTTGTTTTCTGGTAAGGAAAGTCATTATTGCGCTCCCATTGCCATACATAGTGGAAATAGCACTGGCGTCTGTTCCCAGCAAGTACAGTGTATTGGACTGCAGAGGAGCTACTGTTCTTCTCAGTTTTTTTATCAGAGTTGAACTAGATATGGTCCGTGTGTGTAGGAAGCACAGTTCTTTTGTTCTCAGCAAGCTCACTGTTTGGACCCCTTAGGAAACACAGTAGAGTAGAAGAGTGCTCTTTTCTCAAAAGCAGGGTGTGTTTCTTGTAAGGCGAGCTAGCGTTTGATTCATAGTCCTAAATAGAGTTGAATCACATGCAGTTTCTGGTCCTACGAGCAAGAGTTGTTTTCTGGTAAGAAGAGTGACTATTGCGCTGCCATTGCCATACACAGGAGAAATAGCCCTGGCGTCGGTTCCCAGCAAGTACAGTGTATTGGACTGAAGAGGAGCTACTGTTCTTGTCAGGTTCCTAAGCAGATTTGAACTAGATATGGCCGTGTGAGTAGGAAGCACAGTTCTTTTGTTCTGAGCAAGCTCACTGTTCTGGCCCTATAGGAAACACAGTAGAGTAGAAGAGTGCTCTTTTCTCAAAAGCAGAGGGTGTTTCTTGTAAGGCAAGCTAGCATTTGTTTCCCAGTCCTAAATGGAGTTGAATCACATGCAGTTTCTGGTCCTAAGAGCAAGAGTTGTTTTCTGGTAAGGAAAGTCACTATTGTGCTCCCATTGCCATACACAGTGCAAATAGCACTCCCGTCTGTTCCCAGTAAGTACAGTGTATCGGAATGAAGAGGAGCTACTGTTCTTGTCAGTTTCCTAAGCAGAGTTGAATGAGATATGGCCCGTGTGTGTAGGAAGCACAGTTCTTTTGTTCTGAGCACGATCATTGTTCTGGCCCTATAGGAAACACAGTAGAGTAGAAGAGTGCTCTTTTCTCAAAAGCAGAGGGTGTTTCTTGTAAGGCAAGCTAGCGTTTGTTTCCCAGTCCTAAATGGAGTTGAATCACATGCAGTTTCTGGTCCTACGAGCAAGAGCGGTTTTCTGGTAAGGAAAGTCACTATTGCACTCCTATTGCCATACACAGTGCAAACAGCACTCCCGTCTGTTCCCAGCAAGTACAGTGTATCGGAATGAAGAGGAGCTACGGTTCTTTACAGTTTCCTAAGCAGAGTTGAATTAGATATGGACCGTGTGTGTAGGAAGCAGAGTGCTTTTGTTCTGAGCAAGCTCACTGTTCAGACCCCATAGGAAACACAGTAGAGTAGAAGAGTGCTCTTTTCTCAAAAGCAGACTATGTTTCTTGTAAGGCGAGCTAGCGTTTGTTTCCCAGTCCTAAATGGAGTTGAATCACATGCAGTTTCTGCTCCTACAAGCAAGAGATGTTTATGGTAAGAATAGTCACTAATGCGCTGCCATTGCCATACACAGGACAAATAGCACTGGCGTCTGTTCCCACCAAGTACAGTGTATTGGACCTAAGAGGATCTACTGTTCTTGTCAGGTTCCTAAGCAAAATTGAATTAAATATGGCCGTGTGTGTAGGAAGCACAGTTCTTTTGTTCTGAGCAAGCTCACTGTTCGGACCCCATAGGAAACACAGTAGAGTAGAAGAGTGCTCTTTTCTCTAAAGCAGAGTGTGTTTCTTGTAAGGCGATCTAGTGTTTGTTTCCCAGTCCTAAATGGAGTTGAATCCCATGCAGTTTCTGGTCCTACGAACAAGAGTTGTTTTCTGGTAAGGAAAGTCACTATTGTGTTCCCATTGCCATACACAGTGCAAATAGCACTCGCGTCTGTTCACAGCAAGTACAGTGTATTGGACTGAAGAGGAGCTACTGTTGTTGTCAGTTTCCTAAGCAGAATTGAACTAGGTATGGCGGAGTGTGTAGGAAGCACAGTTTTTTTGTTCTGAGCAAGCTCACTGTTTGGAACACATAGGAAAAACAGTAGAGTAGAAGAGTGCTCTTTTCTCAAAAGCAGAATGTATTTCTTGTAAGGCGAGCTAGCTTTTGTTTCCCAGTCCTAAATGGAGTTGAATCACATGCAGTTTCTGGTCCTACGAGCAAGAGCTGTTTTCTGGTAAGGAAAGTCACTATTGCACTCCCATTGCCATACACAGTGCAAATAGCACTCCCGTCTGTTCCCAGCAAGTACAGTGTATCGGAATGAAGAGGAGCTACTGTTCTTGTCAGTTTCCTAAGCAGAGTTGAACTAGATATGGTCCGTGTGTGTAGGAAGCACAGATCTTTTGTTTTGAGCATGCTCACTGTTTGGACCCCATAGGAAACACAGTAGAGTAGAAGAGTGCTCTTTTCTCAAAAGCAGAGTGTGTTTCTTGAAAATCGAGCTAGCATTTGTTTCCCAGTCCTAAATGGAGTTGAATCCCATGCAGTTTCTGGTCCTACGAGCAAGAGTTGTTTTCTGGTAAGAAGTGTCACTATTGCACTGCCATTGCCATACACAGGACAAATAGCACTGGCATCTGTTCCCAGCAAGTACAGTGTATTGGACTGAAGAGGATCTACTCTTCTTGTCAGGTACCTAAGTAGAGTTGAACTAGATATGGCCGTGTGTGTAGGAAGCACAGTTTTTTTGTTCTGAGCAAGCTCACTGTTCGAACCCCATAGGAAATACAGTAGAGTAGAAGAGTGCTCTTTTCTCAAAAGCAGAGTGTGTTTCTTGTAAGGCCAGCTAGCGTTTGTTTCCCAGTCCTAAATGGAGTTGAATCACATGCAGTTTCTGGTCCTACGAGCCAGAGTTGTTTTCTGGTAAGAAGAGTCACTATTGTGCTGCCATTGCCATACACAGGACAAATAGCCCTGGCGTTTGTTCCCAGCAAGTACAGTGTATTGGACTGAAGAGGAGCTACTGTTCTTGTCAGTTTCCTAAGCAGAGTTGAACTACATTTGGCTCGTGTGTGTAGGAAGCACAGATCTTTGTTCGAGCAAGCTCACTGTTCGGACCCCATAGGAAACACTCTAGAGTAGAAGAGTGCTCTTTTCTCTAAAGCAGAGTGTGTTTCTTGTAAGGCGAGCTAGCATTTGTTTCCCAGTCCTAAATGGAGTTGAATCACATGCAGTTTCTGGTCCTACGAGCAAGAGTTGTTTTCTGGTAAGGAAAGTCACTATTGTGCTCCCATTGCCATACACAATGCAAATAGCACTCCCGTCTATTCCCAGTAAGTACAGTGTATCGGAATGAAGAGGAGCTACTGTTCATGTCAGTTTCCTAAGCAGAGTTGAACTAGATATGGCCCGTGTGTGTAGGAAGCACAGTTCTTTTGTTCTGAGCACGATCAATGTTCTGGCCCTATAGGAAACACAGTAGAGTAGAAGAGTGCTCTTTTCTCTAAAGCAGAGTGTGTTTCTTGTAAGGTGAGCTCGCGTTTGTTTCCCAGTCCTAAATGGAGTTGAGTCATATGCAGTTTTTGGTCCTATGAGCAAGAGTTGTTTTCTGGTAAGAAGAGTCATTCTTGCGCTCCAAATGCCATACACAGTGCAAATAGCACACCCGTCTGTTCCCAGCAAGTACAGTGTATCGGACTGAGAGGAGCTACTGTTCTTGTCAATTTCCTAAGCATAGTTGAACTAGATATGGCCTGTATGTGTAGGAAGCACAGTTCTTTTGTTCTGAGCAAGCTCACTGTGCGGACCCCATAGGAAACACAGTAGAGTAGAAGAGTGCTCTTTTCTCAAAAGCAGGGTGTGTTTCTTGTAAGGCGAGCTAGTGTGTGTTTCCCAGTCCTAAATGGAGTTGAATCACATGCAGGTTCTGGTCCTAAGAGCAAGAGTTGTTTTCTGGTAAGGAAAGTCAGTATTGTGCTCCCATTGCCATACACAGTGCAAATAGCACTCCCGTCTGTTCCTAGCAAGTACAGTGTATCGGAATGAAGAGGAGCTACTGTTCTTGTCAGTTTCCTAAGCAGAGTTAAACGAGATTTGGCCCGTGTGTGTAGGAAGCACAGTTCTTTTGTTCTGAGCACGATCACTGTTCTGGCCCTATAGGAAACACAGTAGAGTAGAACAGTGTTCTTTTCTCTAAAGCATAGTGTGTTTCTTGTAAGGCGAGCTCGCGTTTGTTTCCCAGTCCTAAATGGAGTTGAGTCACATACAGTTTTTGGTCCTACGAGCAAGAGTTGTTTTCTGGTAAAAAGAGTCACTCTTGCGCTCCAAATGCCATACACAGTCCAAATAGCACTCGCGTCTGTTCCCAGCAAGTACAATATATTGGACTGAATAGGAGCTACTCTTCTTGTCAGTTTCCTAAGCAGAGTTGAACTACATTTGGCTCGTGTGTGTAGGAAGCACAGATCTTTGTTCTGAGCATGCTCACTGTTTGGACACCATAGGAAACACAGTAGAGTAGAAGAGTGCTCTTTTCTCAAAAGCAGAGTGTGTTTCTTGAAAATCGAGCTAGCATTTGTTTCCCAGTCCTAAATGGAGTTGAATCCCATGCAGTTTCTGGTCCTACGAGCAAGAGTTGTTTTCTGGTAAGAAGAGTCACTATTGCGCTGCCATTGCCATACACAGGACAAATAGCACTGGCATCTGTTCCCAGCAAGTACAGTGTATTGGACTGAAGAGGATCTACTCTTCTTGTCAGGTACCTAAGTAGAATTGAACTAGATATGGCCGTGTGTGTAGGAAGCACAGTTTTTTTATTCTGAGCAAGCTCACTGTTCGAACCCCATAGGAAATACAGTAGAGTAGAAGAGTGCTCTTTTCTCAAAAGCAGAGTGTGTTTCTTGTAAGGCCAGCTAGCGTTTGTTTCCTAGTCCTAAATGGAGTTGAATCACATGCAGTTTCTGGTCCTACGAGCAAGAGTTGTTTTCTGGTAAGAAGATTCACTATTGTGCTGCCATTGCCATACACAGGACAAATAGCCCTGGCGTTTGTTTCCAGCAAGTACAGTGTATTGGACTGAAGAGGAGCTACTGTTCTTGTCAGTTTCCTATGCAGACTTGAACTAGATATGGCCCGTGTGTGTAGGAGGCACAGATCTTTGTTCGAGCAAGCTCACTGTTCGGACCCCATAGGAAACACTCTAGAGTAGAAGAGTGCTCTTTTCTCTAAAGCAGAGTGTGTTTCTTGTAAGGCAAGCTAGCATTTGTTGCCCAGTTCTAAATGGAGTTGAATCACATGCAGTTTCTGGTCCTACGAGCAAGAGTTGTTTTCTGGTAAAGAAAGTCACTATTGCGCTCCTATTGGCATACACAGTGCAAATAGCACTGGCGTCTGTTCCCAGCAAGTACAGTGTATTGGACTGAAGAGGAGCTACTGTTCTTGTCAGGTTCCTAAGCAGAATTGAACTAGACATGGCCGTGTGTGTAGGAAGCACAGTTCTTTTGTTCTCAGCAAGCTCACTGTGCGGACCCCATAGGAAACACAGTAGAGTAGACGAGTGCTCTTTTCTCAAAAGCAGAGTGTGTTTTTTGTAAGGCGATCTAGCGTTTTTTTCCCAGTTCTAAGTGGAGTTGAATCACATGCAGTTTCTGGTCCTACGAGCAAGAGTTGTTTTCTGGTAAAGAAAGTCACTATTGCGCTCCTATTGGCACACACAGTGCAAATAGCACTGGCGTCTGTTCCCAGCAAGTACAGTGTATTGGACTGAAGAGGAGCTACTGTTCTTGTCAGTTTCCTAAGCAGAATTGAACTAGGTATGGCGGTGTTTTTAGGAAGCTCAGTTTTTTTGTTCTGAGCAAGCTCACTGTTCGGGACCCATAGGAAACACAGTAGAGTAGAAGAGTGCTCTTTTCTCAAAAGCAGAGTGTGTTACTTGTAGGGCGAGCTAGCGTTTGTTTCCTAGTCCTAAATGGAGTTCAATCACAGGCAGTTTCCGGTCCTACGAGCAAGAGTTGTTTTCTGGTAAGGAAAGTAACTATTGCGCTCCCATTGCCATACACAGTGCAAATAGCACTCGTGTCTGTTCCCAGCAAGTACAGTGTGTGGACTGAATAGGAGCTACTGTTCCTGTCAGTTTTCTAAGCAGAATTGAACTAGATATGGCCCGTGTGTGTAGAAAGCACAGTTCTTTTGTTCGGAGCAAGCTCACTGTTCAGACACCTTAGGAAATACAGTAGACTAGAAGAGTGCTCTTTTCTCTAAAGCAGAGTGTGTTTATTTTAAGGCGAGCTAGCGTTTGTTTCCCAGTCCTAAATGAAGTTGAATCACATGCAGTTTCTGGTCCTATGGGAAAGAGTTGTTTTCTGGTAAGGAAAGTCACTATTGCGCTCCCATTGCCATACACAGTGCAAATAGCACTCCCGTCTGTTCCCAGCAAGTACAGTGTATCGGAATGAAGAGGAGCTACTGTTCTTGTCAGTTTCCTAAGCAGAGTTGAACTAGATATGTCCCGTGTGTGTAGGAAGCACAGTTCTTTCGTTCTGAGCAAGCTACCTGTTCTGGCCCTATAGGAAACACAGTAGAGTAGAAGAGTGCTCTTTTCTCTAAAGCAGAGTGTGTTTCTTGTAAGGCAAGCTAGTGTTTGTTTCCCAGTCCTAAATGGAGTTGAATCACATGCAGTTTCTGGTCCTACGAGCAAGAGTTGTTTATGGTAAGAATAATCACTAATGCGCTGCCATTGCCATACACAGGACAAATAGCACTGGCGTCTGTTCCCAGCAAGTACAGTGTATTGGAATGAAGAGGGTCTACTGTTTTGTCAGGTTCCTAAGCAGAATTGAACTAGATATGGCCGTGTGTGTAGGAAGCACAGTTCTTTTGTTCTGAGCAAGCTCACTGTGCGGACCCCATAGGAAACACAGTAGAGTATAAGAGTGCTCTTTTCTCAAAAGCAGAGTGTGATTCTTGTAAGGCGATCTAGCGTGTGTTTCCCAGTCCTAAATGGAGTTGAGTCACATGCACTTTCTGGTCCTACACGCAAGAGTTGTTTTCTGGTAAGGAAAGTCATTATTGCGCTCCCTTTGCCATACATAGTGGAAATAGCACTGGCGACTGTTCCCAGCAAGTACAGTGTATTGGACTGAAGAGGAGCTACTGTTCTTCTCAGTTTCCTTATCAGAGTTGAACTAGATATGGTCCGTGTGTGTAGGAAGCACAGTTCTTTTGTTCTCAGCAAGCTCACTGTTTGGACCCCATAGGAAACACAGTAGAGTAGAAGAGTGCTCAATTCTCAAAAGCAGGGTGTGTTTCTTGTAAGGCGAGCTAGCATTTGTTTCCCAGTCCTAAATGGAGTTGAATCACATGCAGTTTCTGGTCCTACGAGCAAGAGTTGTTTTCTGGTAAGGAAAGTAACTATTGTGCTCCCATTGCCATACACAGTGCAAATAGCACTCCCGTCTGTTCCCAGCAAGTACAGTGTATTTGACTGAAGAGGAGCTACTGTTCTTGTCAGTTACTTAAGCATAGTTGAACTAGATATGGCCCGTGTGTGTAGGAAGCTCAGTTCTTTTGTTCTGAGCAAGCTACCTGTTCTGGCCCTATAGGAAACACAGTAGAGTAGAAGAGTGCTCTTTTCTCTAAAGCAGAGTGTGTTTCTTGTAAGGCGAGCTAGCATTTGTTTCCCAGTCCTAAATGGAGTTGAATCACATGCAGTTTCTGGTCCTACAAGCAAGAGTTGTTTATGGTAAGAATAATCACTAATGCGCTGCCATTGCCATACACAGGACAAATAGCACTGGCATTTGTTCCCAGCAAGTACAGTGTATTTGACTGAAGAGGATCTACTGTTCTTGTCAGGTTCCTAAGCAGAATTGAACTAGATATGGCCGTGTGTGTAGGAAGCACAGTTCTTTTGTTCTGAGCAAGCTCACTGTGCGGACCCCATAGGAAACACAGTAGAGTATAAGAGTGCTCTTTTCTCAAAAGCAGAGTGTGTTTTTTGTAAGGCGATCTAGCGTTTTTTTCCCAGTTCTAAATGGAGTTGAATCACATGCAGTTTCTGGTCCTACGAGCAAGAGTTGTTTTCTGGTAAGGAGAGTAACTATTGCGCTCCCATTGCCATACACAGTGCAAATAGCACTCGCGTCTGTTCCCAGCAAGTACAGTGTATTGGACTGAAGAGGAGCTACTGTTGTTGTCAGTTTCCTAAACAGAATTGAACTAGGTATGGCGGTGTGTGTAGGAAGCACAGTTTTTTTGTTCTGAGCAATCTCACTGTTCGGAACACATAGGAAAAACAGTAGAGCAGAAGAGTGCTCTTTTCCCAAAAGCAGAGTGTGTTTCTTGTAAGGCGAGCTAGCTTTTGTTTCCCAGTCCTAAATGGAGTTTAATCACATGCAGTTTCTGGTCCTACGAGCAAGAGTTGTTTTCTGGTAAGGAAAGTCATTATTGCGCTCCCATTGCCATACATAGTGGAAATAGCACTGGCGTCTGTTCCCAGCAAGTACAGTGTATTGGACTGCAGAGGAGCTACTGTTCTTCTCAGTTTTTTTATCAGAGTTGAACTAGATATGGTCCGTGTGTGTAGGAAGCACAGTTCTTTTGTTCTCAGCAAGCTCACTGTTTGGACCCCTTAGGAAACACAGTAGAGTAGAAGAGTGCTCTTTTCTCAAAAGCAGGGTGTGTTTCTTGTAAGGCGAGCTAGCGTTTGATTCATAGTCCTAAATAGAGTTGAATCACATGCAGTTTCTGGTCCTACGAGCAAGAGTTGTTTTCTGGTAAGAAGAGTGACTATTGCGCTGCCATTGCCATACACAGGACAAATAGCCCTGGCGTCGGTTCCCAGCAAGTACAGTGTATTGGACTGAAGAGGAGCTACTGTTCTTGTCAGGTTCCTAAGCAGATTTGAACTAGATATGGCCGTGTGAGTAGGAAGCACAGTTCTTTTGTTCTGAGCAAGCTCACTGTTCTGGCCCTATAGGAAACACAGTAGAGTAGAAGAGTGCTCTTTTCTCAAAAGCAGAGGGTGTTTCTTGTAAGGCAAGCTAGCATTTGTTTCCCAGTCCTAAATGGAGTTGAATCACATGCAGTTTCTGGTCCTAAGAGCAAGAGTTGTTTTCTGGTAAGGAAAGTCACTATTGTGCTCCCATTGCCATACACAGTGCAAATAGCACTCCCGTCTGTTCCCAGTAAGTACAGTGTATCGGAATGAAGAGGAGCTACTGTTCTTGTCAGTTTCCTAAGCAGAGTTGAATGAGATATGGCCCGTGTGTGTAGGAAGCACAGTTCTTTTGTTCTGAGCACGATCATTGTTCTGGCCCTATAGGAAACACAGTAGAGTAGAAGAGTGCTCTTTTCTCAAAAGCAGAGGGTGTTTCTTGTAAGGCAAGCTAGCGTTTGTTTCCCAGTCCTAAATGGAGTTGAATCACATGCAGTTTCTGGTCCTACGAGCAAGAGCGGTTTTCTGGTAAGGAAAGTCACTATTGCACTCCTATTGCCATACACAGTGCAAACAGCACTCCCGTCTGTTCCCAGCAAGTACAGTGTATCGGAATGAAGAGGAGCTACGGTTCTTTACAGTTTCCTAAGCAGAGTTGAATTAGATATGGACCGTGTGTGTAGGAAGCAGAGTGCTTTTGTTCTGAGCAAGCTCACTGTTCAGACCCCATAGGAAACACAGTAGAGTAGAAGAGTGCTCTTTTCTCAAAAGCAGACTATGTTTCTTGTAAGGCGAGCTAGCGTTTGTTTCCCAGTCCTAAATGGAGTTGAATCACATGCAGTTTCTGCTCCTACAAGCAAGAGATGTTTATGGTAAGAATAGTCACTAATGCGCTGCCATTGCCATACACAGGACAAATAGCACTGGCGTCTGTTCCCACCAAGTACAGTGTATTGGACCTAAGAGGATCTACTGTTCTTGTCAGGTTCCTAAGCAAAATTGAATTAAATATGGCCGTGTGTGTAGGAAGCACAGTTCTTTTGTTCTGAGCAAGCTCACTGTTCGGACCCCATAGGAAACACAGTAGAGTAGAAGAGTGCTCTTTTCTCTAAAGCAGAGTGTGTTTCTTGTAAGGCGATCTAGTGTTTGTTTCCCAGTCCTAAATGGAGTTGAATCCCATGCAGTTTCTGGTCCTACGAACAAGAGTTGTTTTCTGGTAAGGAAAGTCACTATTGTGTTCCCATTGCCATACACAGTGCAAATAGCACTCGCGTCTGTTCACAGCAAGTACAGTGTATTGGACTGAAGAGGAGCTACTGTTGTTGTCAGTTTCCTAAGCAGAATTGAACTAGGTATGGCGGAGTGTGTAGGAAGCACAGTTTTTTTGTTCTGAGCAAGCTCACTGTTTGGAACACATAGGAAAAACAGTAGAGTAGAAGAGTGCTCTTTTCTCAAAAGCAGAATGTATTTCTTGTAAGGCGAGCTAGCTTTTGTTTCCCAGTCCTAAATGGAGTTGAATCACATGCAGTTTCTGGTCCTACGAGCAAGAGCTGTTTTCTGGTAAGGAAAGTCACTATTGCACTCCCATTGCCATACACAGTGCAAATAGCACTCCCGTCTGTTCCCAGCAAGTACAGTGTATCGGAATGAAGAGGAGCTACTGTTCTTGTCAGTTTCCTAAGCAGAGTTGAACTAGATATGGTCCGTGTGTGTAGGAAGCACAGATCTTTTGTTTTGAGCATGCTCACTGTTTGGACCCCATAGGAAACACAGTAGAGTAGAAGAGTGCTCTTTTCTCAAAAGCAGAGTGTGTTTCTTGAAAATCGAGCTAGCATTTGTTTCCCAGTCCTAAATGGAGTTGAATCCCATGCAGTTTCTGGTCCTACGAGCAAGAGTTGTTTTCTGGTAAGAAGTGTCACTATTGCACTGCCATTGCCATACACAGGACAAATAGCACTGGCATCTGTTCCCAGCAAGTACAGTGTATTGGACTGAAGAGGATCTACTCTTCTTGTCAGGTACCTAAGTAGAGTTGAACTAGATATGGCCGTGTGTGTAGGAAGCACAGTTTTTTTGTTCTGAGCAAGCTCACTGTTCGAACCCCATAGGAAATACAGTAGAGTAGAAGAGTGCTCTTTTCTCAAAAGCAGAGTGTGTTTCTTGTAAGGCCAGCTAGCGTTTGTTTCCCAGTCCTAAATGGAGTTGAATCACATGCAGTTTCTGGTCCTACGAGCCAGAGTTGTTTTCTGGTAAGAAGAGTCACTATTGTGCTGCCATTGCCATACACAGGACAAATAGCCCTGGCGTTTGTTCCCAGCAAGTACAGTGTATTGGACTGAAGAGGAGCTACTGTTCTTGTCAGTTTCCTAAGCAGAGTTGAACTACATTTGGCTCGTGTGTGTAGGAAGCACAGATCTTTGTTCGAGCAAGCTCACTGTTCGGACCCCATAGGAAACACTCTAGAGTAGAAGAGTGCTCTTTTCTCTAAAGCAGAGTGTGTTTCTTGTAAGGCGAGCTAGCATTTGTTTCCCAGTCCTAAATGGAGTTGAATCACATGCAGTTTCTGGTCCTACGAGCAAGAGTTGTTTTCTGGTAAGGAAAGTCACTATTGTGCTCCCATTGCCATACACAATGCAAATAGCACTCCCGTCTATTCCCAGTAAGTACAGTGTATCGGAATGAAGAGGAGCTACTGTTCATGTCAGTTTCCTAAGCAGAGTTGAACTAGATATGGCCCGTGTGTGTAGGAAGCACAGTTCTTTTGTTCTGAGCACGATCAATGTTCTGGCCCTATAGGAAACACAGTAGAGTAGAAGAGTGCTCTTTTCTCTAAAGCAGAGTGTGTTTCTTGTAAGGTGAGCTCGCGTTTGTTTCCCAGTCCTAAATGGAGTTGAGTCATATGCAGTTTTTGGTCCTATGAGCAAGAGTTGTTTTCTGGTAAGAAGAGTCATTCTTGCGCTCCAAATGCCATACACAGTGCAAATAGCACACCCGTCTGTTCCCAGCAAGTACAGTGTATCGGACTGAGAGGAGCTACTGTTCTTGTCAATTTCCTAAGCATAGTTGAACTAGATATGGCCTGTATGTGTAGGAAGCACAGTTCTTTTGTTCTGAGCAAGCTCACTGTGCGGACCCCATAGGAAACACAGTAGAGTAGAAGAGTGCTCTTTTCTCAAAAGCAGGGTGTGTTTCTTGTAAGGCGAGCTAGTGTGTGTTTCCCAGTCCTAAATGGAGTTGAATCACATGCAGGTTCTGGTCCTAAGAGCAAGAGTTGTTTTCTGGTAAGGAAAGTCAGTATTGTGCTCCCATTGCCATACACAGTGCAAATAGCACTCCCGTCTGTTCCTAGCAAGTACAGTGTATCGGAATGAAGAGGAGCTACTGTTCTTGTCAGTTTCCTAAGCAGAGTTAAACGAGATTTGGCCCGTGTGTGTAGGAAGCACAGTTCTTTTGTTCTGAGCACGATCACTGTTCTGGCCCTATAGGAAACACAGTAGAGTAGAACAGTGTTCTTTTCTCTAAAGCATAGTGTGTTTCTTGTAAGGCGAGCTCGCGTTTGTTTCCCAGTCCTAAATGGAGTTGAGTCACATACAGTTTTTGGTCCTACGAGCAAGAGTTGTTTTCTGGTAAAAAGAGTCACTCTTGCGCTCCAAATGCCATACACAGTCCAAATAGCACTCGCGTCTGTTCCCAGCAAGTACAATATATTGGACTGAATAGGAGCTACTCTTCTTGTCAGTTTCCTAAGCAGAGTTGAACTACATTTGGCTCGTGTGTGTAGGAAGCACAGATCTTTGTTCTGAGCATGCTCACTGTTTGGACACCATAGGAAACACAGTAGAGTAGAAGAGTGCTCTTTTCTCAAAAGCAGAGTGTGTTTCTTGAAAATCGAGCTAGCATTTGTTTCCCAGTCCTAAATGGAGTTGAATCCCATGCAGTTTCTGGTCCTACGAGCAAGAGTTGTTTTCTGGTAAGAAGAGTCACTATTGCGCTGCCATTGCCATACACAGGACAAATAGCACTGGCATCTGTTCCCAGCAAGTACAGTGTATTGGACTGAAGAGGATCTACTCTTCTTGTCAGGTACCTAAGTAGAATTGAACTAGATATGGCCGTGTGTGTAGGAAGCACAGTTTTTTTATTCTGAGCAAGCTCACTGTTCGAACCCCATAGGAAATACAGTAGAGTAGAAGAGTGCTCTTTTCTCAAAAGCAGAGTGTGTTTCTTGTAAGGCCAGCTAGCGTTTGTTTCCTAGTCCTAAATGGAGTTGAATCACATGCAGTTTCTGGTCCTACGAGCAAGAGTTGTTTTCTGGTAAGAAGATTCACTATTGTGCTGCCATTGCCATACACAGGACAAATAGCCCTGGCGTTTGTTTCCAGCAAGTACAGTGTATTGGACTGAAGAGGAGCTACTGTTCTTGTCAGTTTCCTATGCAGACTTGAACTAGATATGGCCCGTGTGTGTAGGAGGCACAGATCTTTGTTCGAGCAAGCTCACTGTTCGGACCCCATAGGAAACACTCTAGAGTAGAAGAGTGCTCTTTTCTCTAAAGCAGAGTGTGTTTCTTGTAAGGCAAGCTAGCATTTGTTGCCCAGTTCTAAATGGAGTTGAATCACATGCAGTTTCTGGTCCTACGAGCAAGAGTTGTTTTCTGGTAAAGAAAGTCACTATTGCGCTCCTATTGGCATACACAGTGCAAATAGCACTGGCGTCTGTTCCCAGCAAGTACAGTGTATTGGACTGAAGAGGAGCTACTGTTCTTGTCAGTTTCCTAATCAGAATTGAACTAGGTATGGCGGTGTTTTTAGGAAGCTCAGTTTTTTTGTTCTGAGCAAGCTCACTGTTCGGGACCCATAGGAAACACAGTAGAGTAGAAGAGTGCTCTTTTCTCAAAAGCAGAGTGTGTTTCTTGTAGGGCGAGCTAGCGTTTGTTTCCTAGTCCTAAATGGAGTTTAATCACAGGCAGTTTCCGGTCCTACGAGCAAGAGTTGTTTTCTGGTAAGGAAAGTAACTATTGCACTCCCATTGCCATACACAGTGCAAATAGCACTCGTGTCTGTTCCCAGCAAGTACAGTGTGTGGACTGAATAGGAGCTACTGTTCCTGTCAGTTTTCTAAGCAGAATTGAACTAGATATGGCCCGTGTGTGTAGAAAGCACAGTTCTTTTGTTCGGAGCAAGCTCACTGTTCAGACACCTTAGGAAATACAGTAGACTAGAAGAGTGCTCTTTTCTCTAAAGCAGAGTGTGTTTATTTTAAGGCGAGCTAGCGTTTGTTTCCCAGTCCTAAATGAAGTTGAATCACATGCAGTTTCTGGTCCTATGGGAAAGAGTTGTTTTCTGGTAAGGAAAGTCACTATTGCGCTCCCATTGCCATACACAGTGCAAATAGCACTCCCGTCTGTTCCCAGCAAGTACAGTGTATCGGAATGAAGAGGAGCTACTGTTCTTGTCAGTTTCCTAAGCAGAGTTGAACTAGATATGTCCCATGTGTGTAGGAAGCACAGTTCTTTCGTTCTGAGCAAGCTACCTGTTCTGGCCCTATAGGAAACACAGTAGAGTAGAAGAGTGCTCTTTTCTCTAAAGCAGAGTGTGTTTCTTGTAAGGCAAGCTAGCGTTTGTTTCCCAGTCCTAAATGGAGTTGAATCACATGCAGTTTCTGCTCCTACGAGCAAGAGTTGTTTATGGTAAGAATAATCACTAATGCGCTGCCATTGCCATACACAGGACAAATAGCACTGGCGACTGTTCCCAGCAAGTACAGTGTATTGGAATGAAGAGGATCTACTGTTTTGTCAGGTTCCTAAGCAGAATTGAACTAGATATGGCCGTGTGTGTAGGAAGCACAGTTCTTTTGTTCTGAGCAAGCTCACTGTGCGGTCCCCATAGGAAACACAGTAGAGTATAAGAGTGCTCTTTTCTCAAAAGCAGAGTGTGATTCTTGTAAGGCGATCTAGCGTGTGTTTCCCAGTCCTAAATGGAGTTGAGTCACATGCACTTTCTGGTCCTACACGCAAGAGTTGTTTTCTGGTAAGGAAAGTCATTATTGCGCTCCCTTTGCCATACATAGTGGAAATAGCACTGGCGACTGTTCCCAGCAAGTACAGTGTATTGGACTGAAGAGGAGCTACTGTTCTTCTCAGTTTCCTTATCAGAGTTGAACTAGATATGGTCCGTGTGTGTAGGAAGCACAGTTCTTTTGTTCTCAGCAAGCTCACTGTTTGGACCCCATAGGAAACACAGTAGAGTAGAAGAGTGCTCAATTCTCAAAAGCAGGGTGTGTTTCTTGTAAGGCGATCTAGCTTGTGTTTCCCAGTCCTAAATGGAGTTGAGTCACATGCAGTTTCTGGTCCTACACGCAAGAGTTGTTTTCTGGTAAGGAAAGTCATTATTGCGCTGCCATTGCCATACACAGGACAAATAGCCCTGGCGTCTGTTCCCAGCAAGTACAGTGTATTGGACTGAAGAGGAGCTACTGTTCTTGTCAGGTTCCTAAGCAGATTTGAACTAGATATGGCCGTGTGTGTAGGAAGCACAGTTCTTTTGTTCTGAGCAAGCTCACTGTTCTGGCCCTATAGGAAACACAGTAGAGTAGAAGAGTGCTCTTTTCTCAAAAGCAGAGGGTGTTTCTTGTAAGGCGAGCTAGCGTTTGTTTCCCAGTCCTAAATGGAGTTGAATCACATGCAGTTTCTGGTCCTACGAGCAAGAGTTGTTTTCTGGTAAGGAAAGTCACTATTGTGTTCCCAAGGCCATACACAGTGCAAATAGCACTCCCGTCTGTTCCCAGTAAGTACAGTGTATTGGAATGAAGAGGAGCTACTGTTCTTGTCAGTTTCCTAAGCAGAGTTGAATGAGATATGGCCCGTGTGTGTAGGAAGCACAGTTCTTTTGTTCTGAGCACGATCACTGTTCTGGCCCTATAGGAAACACAGTAGAGTAGAACAGTGTTCTTTTCTCTAAAGCAGAGTGTGTTTCTTGTAAGGCGAGCTCGCGTTTGTTTCCCAGTCCTATATGGAGTTGAGTCACATGCAGTTTTTGGTCCTACGAGCAAGAGTTGTTTTCTGGTAAGGAAAGTAACTATTGTGCTGCCATTGCCATACACAGTGCAAATAGCACTCCCGTCTGTTCCCAGCAAGTACAGTATATTGGACTGAAGAGGAGCTACTGTTCTTGTCAGTTACTTAAGCAGAGTTGAACTAGATATGGACCGTGTCTGTAGGAAGCACAGTCCTTTTGTTCTGAGCAAGCTCACTTTTCGGATCCCATAGGAAACACAGTAGAGTAGAAGAGTGCTCTTTTCTCTAAAGCAGAGTGTGTTTCTTGTAAGGCGAGCTAGCGTTTGTTTCCCAGTCCTAAATGGAGTAGAATCACATGCAGTTTCTGGTCCTACGAGTAAGAGTTGTTTTCTGGTAAGGATAGTCACTATTGCGCTCCCATTGCCATACACAGTGTAAATAGCACTCGCGTCTGTTCCCAGCAAGTACAGTGTATCGGACTGAGAGGAGCTACTGTTCTTGTCAATTTCCTAAGCATAGTTGAACTAGATATGGCCCGTGTGTGTAGGAAGCTCAGTTCTTTTGTTCTGAGCAAGCTACCTGTTCAGGCCCTATAGGAAACACAGTAGAGTAGAAGAGTGCTCTTTTCTCTAAAGCAGAGTGTGTTTCTTGTAAGGCAAGCTAGCCTTTGTTTCCCAGTCCTAAATGGAGTTGAATCACATGCAGTTTCTGGTCCTACGAGCAAGAGTTGTTTATGGTAAGAATAATCACTAATGCGCTGCCATTGCCATACACAGGACAAATAGCACTGGCATTTGTTCCCAGCAAGTACAGTGTATTGGACTGAAGAGGAGCTACTGTTCTTGTCAGGTTCCTAAGCAGAATTGAACTACATATGGCCGTGTGTGTAGGAAGCACAGTTCTTTTGTTATCAGCAAGCTCACTGTGCGGACCCCATAGGAAACACAGTAGAGTATAAGAGTGCTCTTTTCTCAAAAGCAGAGTGTGTTTTTTGTAAGGCGATCTAGCGTTTTTTTCCCAGTTCTAAATGGAGTTGAATCACATGCAGTTTCTGGTCCTAGGAGCAAGAGTTGTTTTCTGGTAAAGAAAGTCACTATTGCGCTCCTATTGGCATACACAGTGCAAATAGCACTGGCGTCTGTTCCCAGCAAGTACAGTGTATTGGACTGAAGAGGAGCTACTGTTCTTGTCAGTTTCCTAAGGAGAATTGAACTAGGTATGGCGGTGTGTGTAGGAAGCTCAGTTTTTTTGTTCTGAGCAAGCTCACTGTTCGGGACCCATAGGAAACACAGAAGAGTAGAAGAGTGCTCTTTTCTCAAAAGCAGAGTGTGTTTCTTGGAGGGCGAGCTAGCATTTGTTTCCTAGTCCTAAATGGAGTTCAATCACAGGCAGTTTCCGGTCCTACGAGCAAGAGTTGTTTTCTGGTAAGGAAAGTAACTATTGCGCTCCCATTGCCATACACAGTGCAAATAGCACTCGCGTCTGTTCCCAGCAAGTACAGTGTATTGGACTGAAGAGGAGCTACTGTTGTTGTCAGTTTCGTAAACAGAATTGAACTAGGTATGGCGGTGTGTGTAGGAAGCACAGTTTTTTTGTTCTGAGCAATCTCACTGTTCGGAACACATAGGAAAAACAGTAGAGCAGAAGAGTGCTCTTTTCCCAAAAGCAGAGTGTGTTTCTTGTAAGGCGAGCTAGCTTTTGTTTCCCAGTCCTAAATGGAGTTGAATCACATGCAGTTTCTGGTCCTACGAGCAAAAGCTGTTTTTTGGTAAGGAAAGTCACTATTGCGCTCCCATTGCCATACACAGGACAAATAGCCCTGGCGTCTGTTCCAGTAAGTACAGTGTATGGGACTGAAGAGGAGCTACTGTTCTTGTCAGTTTCCTAAGCAGAGTTGAACTAGATATGGCCCGTGTGTGTAGGAAGCACAGTTCTTTTGTTCGAGCAAGCTCACTGTTCCGACCGCATAGGAAACACAGTAGAGTAGAAGAGTGCTCTTTTCTCTAAAGCAGAGTGTGTTTCTTGTAAGGTGAGCTAGCGTTTGTTTCCCAGTCATAAATGGAGTAGAAGCACATGCAGTTTCTGGTCCTACGAGTAAGAGTTGTTTTGTGGTAAGGAAAGTCACTATTGTGCTCCCATTGCCATACACAGTCTAAATAGCACTCACGTCTGTTCCCAGCTAGTACAGTGTATCGGACTGAGAGGAGCTACTGTTCTTGTCAATTTCCTAAGCATAGTTGAACTAGATATGGCCCGTTTGTGTAGGAAGCTCAGTTCTTTTGTTCTGAGCAAGCTACCTGTTCTGGCCCTGTAGGAAACACAGTAGAGTAGAAGAGTGCTCTTTTCTCTAAAGCAGAGTGTGTTTCTTCTAAGGCGAGCTAACATTTGTTTCCCAGTCCTAAATGGAGTTGAATCACATGCAGTTTCTGGTCCTACAAGCAAGAGTTGTTTATGGTAAGAATAATCACTAATGCGCTGCCATTGCCATACACAGGACAAATAGCACTGGCATTTGTTCCCAGCAAGTACAGTGTATTGGACTGAAGAGGATCTACTGTTCTTGTCAGGTTCCTAAGCAGAATTGAACTAGATATGGCCGTGTGTGTAGGAAGCACAGTTCTTTTGTTCTGAGCAAGCTCATTGTGCGGACCCCATAGGAAACACAGTAGAGTATAAGAGTGCTCTTTTCTCAAAAGCAGAGTGTGTTTTTTGTAAGGCGATCTAGCGTTTTTTTCCCAGTTCTAAATTGAGTTGAATCACATGCAGTTTCTGGTCCTACGAGCAAGAGTTGTTTTCTGTTAAAGAAAGTCACTATTGCGCTCCTATTGCCATACACAGTGCAAATAGCACTCGCGTCTGTTCCCAGCAAGTACAGTGTATGGGACTGAAGAGGAGCTACTGTTCTTGTCAGTTTCCTAAGCAGAATTGAACTAGGTATGGCGGTGTGTGCAGGAAGCTCAGTTTTTTTGTTCTGAGCAAGCTCACTGTTCGGGACCCATAGGAAACACAGTAGAGTAGAAGAGTGCTCCTTTCGCTAAAGCAGAGTGTGTTTCATGCAAAGCGAGCTAGCATTTGTTTCCCAGTCCTAAATGGAGTTGAAGCACATGCACTTTCTGGTCCTACGAGCAAGAGTTGTTTTCTGGTAAGGAAAGTCCCTATTGTGCTCCCATTGCAATATACAGTGCAAATAGCACTCGCGTCTGTTCCCAGCAAGTACAGTGTATCAGACTGAAGAGGAGCTACTGTTCTTGTCAGTTTCCTAAGCAGAGTTGAACTAGATATGTCCCGTGTGTGTAGGAAGCTCAGTTCTTATGTTCGGAGGAAGCTCACTGTTCTGGCCCTATAGGAAACACAGTAGAGTAGAAGAGTGCTCTTTTCTCTAAAGCAGAGTGTGTTTCTTGTATGGCGAGCTTGCGTTTGTTTCCCAGTCCTAAATGGAGTTGAGTCACATGCAGTTTTTGGTCCTACGAGCAAGAGTTGTTTTCTGGTAAGAAGAGTCACTATTGCGCTGCCATTCCCATACACAGGACAAATAGCCCTGGCGTCTGTTCCCAGCAAGTACAGTGTGTTGGACTGAAGAGGAGCTATTGTTCTTGTCAGTTTCCTAAGCAGAGTTGAACTAGATATGGTCCGTGTGTAGGAAGCACAGTTCTTTTGTTCTGAGCAAGCTCACTGTTCTGGCCCTATAGGAAACACAGTAGAGTAGAAGAGTACTCTTTTCTCTAAAGCAGAGTGTGTTTCTTGTAAGGCCAGCTAGCGTTTGGTTCCCAGTCCTAAATGGTGTTGAATCACATGCATTTTCTGGTCCTACGAGCAAGAGTTGTTTTCTGGTAAGAATAGTCACTATTGCGCTGCCATTGCCATACACAGGACAAATAGCACTCGTGTCTGTTCCCAGCAAATGCAGTGTATCGGACTGAAGAGGAGCTACTGTTCTTGTCAGTTTCCTAGGCTGAGTTGAATTAGATATGGACCGTGTGTGTAGGAAGCAGAGTTCTTTTGTTCTGAGCAAGCTAACTGTTCGGACCCCATAGGAAACACAGAAGAGTAGAAGAGTGCTCTTTTCTCAAAAGCAGAGTGTGTTTCTTGTAAGGCCAGCTAGAGTTTGTTTCCCAGTCCTAAATGGAGTGGAATCACATGCAGTTTCTGTTCCTACGAGCAAGAGTTGTTTTCTGGTAAGGAAAGTCACTATTGCGCTCCCACTGCCATGCACAGTGCAAATAGCACTGGCGTCTGTTCCCAGCAAGTACAGTGTATCGAACGGAAAAGGAGCTACTGTTCTTGTCAGTTTCCTAAGCAGAGTTGAACTAGATATGGCCCATGTGTGTAGGAAGCACAGTTCTTTTGTTCTGAGCAAGCACACTGTTCGGACAACATAGGAAACACAGTAGAGTATAAGAGTGCTCTTTTCTCAAAAGCAGAGTGTGTTTCTTGAAAGGCGAGCTAGCATTTGTTTCCCAGTCCTAAATGGAGTTGAATCACTTACAGTTTCTGATCCCACGAGCAAGAGTTGTTTTCTGGTAAGAAGACTCACTATTGTGCTCCCATTGCGATACACAGTGCAAATAGCACTTGCGTCTGTTCCCAGCAAGTACAATGTATTGAACTGAAGAGGAGCTACTCTTCTTGTCAGTTTCCTAAGCAGAGTTGAACTAGATATAGCCCGAGAGTGTAGGAAGCACAGTTCTTTTGTTCTGAGCAAGCTCACTATTCGGACCATATAGGAAACACTGTTGAGTAGAAGAGTGCTCTTTCCTAAAAAGCAGACTGTGTTTCTTGAAAGGCGAGCAAGTGTTTGTTTCCCAGTCCTAAATGGAGTTGAATCCCATGTAGTTTCTGGTCCTACGAGCAAGAGTTGTTTTCTGGTAAGGAAAGACACTATTGCGCTCCCATTGCCATACACAGTGCAAATAGCACTGTCGTCTGTTCCCAGCAAGTACAATGTATTGAACTGAAGAGGAGCTACTGTTCTTGTCAGTTTCCTAAGCAGAGTTGAACTAGATATGGCCCGTGTGTGTAGGAAGCACAGTTCTTTTGTTCTGAGCAAGCTCACTGTTCGGACCCCATAAGAAACACATTAGAGTAGAAGAGTGCTCTTTTCTCAAAAGCAGAGTGTGTTTCTTGTAAGGCGAGCTAGCGTTTGTTTCAAAGTCCTAAATGGAGTTGAATCACTTGCAGTTTTTGGTCCTACGAGCAAGAGTTGTTTTCTGGTAAGAAGAGTCACTATTGCGCTGCCTTTGCCATACACAGGACAAATAGCCCTGGCGTCTGTTCCCAGCAAGTACAGTGTATTGGACTGAAGAGGAGCTACTGTTCTTGTCAGTTTCCTAAGCAGAGTTGAACTAGATATGGCCCGTGTGTAGGAAGCACAGTTCTTTTGTCCTGAGCAAGCTCACTGTTCTGGCCCTATAGGAAACACAGTAGAGTAGAAGAGTGCTCTTTTCTCAAAAGCAGAGTGTGTTTCTTGTAAGGCCAGCTAGCGTTGGGTTCCCAGTCCTAAATGGAGTTGAATCACATGCAGTTTCTGGTCCTACGAGCAAGAGTTGTTTTCTGGTAAGAATAGTCACTATTGCGCTGCCATTGCCATACACAGGACAAATAGCACTCGTGTCTGTTCCCAGCAAATGCAGTGTATCGGACTGAA
The DNA here is from genome assembly GCF_949786415.1 of Peromyscus eremicus. Taxonomy (NCBI): domain Eukaryota; kingdom Metazoa; phylum Chordata; class Mammalia; order Rodentia; family Cricetidae; genus Peromyscus; species Peromyscus eremicus. Next base: position 5,962 of record NW_026734538.1, on the reverse strand, counting down.
GAGGAGCTACTGTTCTTGTCAGTTTCCTAGGCTGAGTTGAATTAGATATGGACCGTGTGTGTAGGAAGCAGAGTTCTTTTGTTCTGAGCAAGCTAACTGTTCGGACCCCATAGGAAACACAGAAGAGTAGAAGAGTGCTCTTTTCTCAAAAGCAGAGTGTGTTTCTTGTAAGGCCAGCTAGAGTTTGTTTCCCAGTCCTAAATGGAGTGGAATCACATGCAGTTTCTGTTCTTACGAGCAAGAGTTGTTTTCTGGTAAGGAAAGTCACTATTGTGCTCCCACTGCCATGCACAGTGGAAATAGCACTGGCGTCTGTTCCCAGCAAGTACAGTGTATCGAACGGAAAAGGAGCTACTGTTCTTGTCAGTTTCCTAAGCAGAGTTGAACTAGATATGGCCCATGTGTGTAGGAAGCACAGTTCTTTTGTTCTGAGCAAGCACACTGTTCGGACAACATAGGAAACACAGTAGAGTATAAGAGTGCTCTTTTCTCAAAAGCAGAGTGTGTTTCTTGAAAGGCGAGCTAGCATTTGTTTCCCAGTCCTAAATGGAGTTGAATCACATACAGTTTCTGATCCTACGAGCAAGAGTTGTTTTCTGGTAAGAAGACTCACTATTGTGCTCCCATTGCGATACACAGTGCAAATAGCACTTGCGTCTGTTCCCAGCAAGTACAATGTATTGAACTGAAGAGGAGCTACTCTTCTTGTCAGTTTCCTAAGCAGAGTTGAACTAGATATGGCCCGAGAGTGTAGGAAATACAGTTCTTTTGTTCTGAGCAAGCTCACTATTCGGACCACATAGGAAACACTGTTGAGTAGAGAGTGCTCTTTCCTCAAAAGCAGAATGTGTTTCTTGAAAGGCGAGCAAGTGTTTGTTTCCCAGTCCTAAATGGAGTTGAATCCCATGTAGTTTCTGGTCCTACGAGCAAGAGTTGTTTTCTGGTAAGGAAAGACACTATTGCGCTCCCATTGCCATACACAGTGCAAATAGCACTGTCGTCTGTTCCCAGCAAGTACAATGTATTGAACTGAAGAGGAGCTACTGTTCTTGTCAGTTTCCTAAGCAGAGTTGAACTAGATATGGCCCGTGTGTGTAGGAAGCACAGTTCTTTTGTTCTGAGCAAGCTCACTGTTCTGGCACTATAGGAAACACAGTAAAGTAGAAGAGTGCTCTTTTCTCAAAAGCAGAGTGAGTTTCTTGTAAGGCGAGTTAGAGTTTCTTTCCCAGTCCTAAATGGATTTGAGACACATGCAGTTTTTGGTCCTACGAGCAAGAGTTGTTTTCTGGTAAGAAGAGTCACTATTGTACTCCCATTGCCATACACAGTGCAAATAGCACTTGATTCTGTTCCCAGCAAGTACAGTGTATTGGACTGAAGAGGAGCTACTGTTCTTGTCAGTTTCCTAAGCAGAGTTGAACTAGATATGTACTGTGTGTGTAGGAAACACAGTTCTTTTGTTCTCAGCAAGCTCACTGTTCGAACCCCATAAAAAACACAGTAGAATAGTAGAGTGCTCTTTTCTCAAAAGCAGAGTGTATTTCTTGTAATGCGAGCTGGCGTTTGTTTCCCAGTCCTAAATGGAGATGAATCACATGCCGTTTCTGGTCCTAAGAGCAAGAGTTGTTTTCAGGTAAGAAGAGTCACTATTGCGCTCCCTTTGTCTTACACAGGGTAAATAGCACTGGCTTCTGTTCCCAGCATGTACAGTGTTTTGGACTGAAGAGGGTCTGCTGTTCTTGTCAGGTTCCTAAGCAGAATTGAACTAGATATGGCCCGTGTGTGTAGGAAGCACAGTTCTTTTGTTCTGAGCAAGATCACTGTTCGGACCCTATAGGAAACACAGTAGAGTATAAGAATTCTCTTTTCCCAAAAGCATAGTGTGTTTCTTGAAAGGCGAGCTAGCGTTTGTTTCCCAGTCAGAAATGGAGTTGAATCCCATGAAGTTTCTGGTCCTACGAGCAAGAGTTTTTTTCTGATAAGAAGAGTCACTATTGAGCTCCCATTGCCATACACAGTGCAAATAGCACTCGCGTCTGTTCCCAGCATGTACAGTGTAATGGACTGAAGCGGAGCTACTGTTCTTGTCCGTTTCCTAATCAGAGTTGAACTAGATATGGCCCGTGTGTGTAGGAAGCACAGTTCTTTTGTTCTGAGCTAGCTCACTTTTCGGACACCATAGGAAACACAGTAGAGTAGAAGAGTGCTCTTTTCTCAAAAGCAGAGTGTGTTTCTTGTAAGGCGAGCTAGCGTGTGTTTCCCAGTCCTAAATGGAGTTGAATCACATGCAGTTTCTGGTCCTACGAGCAAGAGTTGTTTTCTGGTAAGAAGAGTCACTATTGTGCTGCCAATGCCATACACAGGGCAAAAAGCCCTGGCATCTGTTCCCAGCAAGTACAGTGTATTGGACTGAAGAGGAGCTACTGTTCTTGTCAGGTTCCTAAGCAGATTTGAACTAGATATGGCCGTGTGTGTAGGAAGCACAGTTCTTTTGTTTGGAGCAAGCTCACTGTTCTGGCCCTATAGGAAACACAGTAGAGAAGAAGAGTGCCCTTTTCTCAAAAGCAGAGGGTGTTTCTTGTAAGGCGAGCTAGCTTTTGTTTCCCAGTCCTAAATGGAGTTGAATCACATGCAGTTTCTGGTCCTACGAGCAAGAGTTGTTTTCTGGTAAGGAAAGTCATTATTGCGCTCCTATTGCCATACACAGTGCAAATAGCACTGGCGTCTGTTCCCAGCAAGTACAGTGTATTGGACTAAAGAGGAGCTACCGTTCTTCTCAGTTTCCTCATCAGAGTTGAACTAGATATGGTCTGTGTGTGTAGGAAGCACAGTTCTTTTGTTCTCCCCAAGCTCACTGTTTGGACCCCATAGGAAACACAGTAGAGTAGAAGAGTGCTCTTTTCTCAAAAGCAGAGTGTGTTTCTTGTAAGGCAAGCTAGCATTTGTTTCATAGTCCTAAATGGAGTTGAATCACATGCAGTATCTGGTCCTACGAGCAAGAGTTGTTTTCTGGTAAGAAGAGTCACTATTGTGCTCCCATTGCCATACACAGTGCAAATAGCACTCGCGTCTGTTCCCAGCAAGTACAGTGTATCGGACTGAAGAGGAGCTACTGTTCTTGTCAGTTTCCTAAGCAGAGATGAACTAGATATGGCCTGTGTGTAGGAAGCACAGTTCTTTTGTTCTGAGCAAGCTCACTGTTCTGGCCCCATGTGAAACACAGTAGAGTAGAAGAGTGCTCTTTTCTCTAAAGCAGAGTGTGTTTCTTGCAAGGCCAGCTAGCGTTTGTTTCCCAGTCCTAAATGGAGTTGAATCACATGCAGTTTCTGGTCCTATGAGCAAGAGTTGTTTTATGGTAAGAATAGTCACTAATGCGCTGCCATTGCCATACACAGGACAAATAGCACTGGCGTCTGTTCCCAGCAAGTACAGTGTATTGCACTGAAGAGAATCTACTGTTCTTGTCAGGTTCCTAAGCAGAATTGAACTTGATATGGCCGTGTGTGTAGGAAGCACAGTTCTTTTGTTCTGAGCAAGCTCACTGTTCGGACCCCATAGGAAACACAGTAGAGTAGAAGAGTGCTCTTTTCTCAAAAGCAGAGTGTGTTTCTTGTAAGGCGAGCTAGCGTTTGTTTCATAGTCCTAAATGGATTTGAATCCCATGCAGTTTCTGGTCCTACGAGAAAGAGTTGTTTTCTGGTAAGAAGAGTCACTATTGCGCTGCCATTGCCATACACAGGACAAATAGCCCTGGCGTCTGTTCCCAGCAAGTACAGTGTGTTGGACTGAAGAGGAGATACTGTTCTTGTCAGTTTCCTAAGCAGAGATGAACTAGATATGGCCCGTGTGTTGGAAGCACAGTTCTTTTGTTCTGAGCAAGCTCACTGTTCTGGCCCTATAGGAAACACAGTAGAGTAGAAGAGTGCTCTTTTCTCTAAAGCAGAGTGTGTTTCTTGTAAGGCCAGCTAGCGTTTGGTTCCCAGTCCTAAATGGAGTTGAATCACATGCAGTTTCTGGTCCTACGCGCAAGAGTTGTTTTCTGGTAAGAATAGTCACTATTGCGCTGCCATTGCCATACACAGGACAAATAGCACTCGTGTCTGTTCCCAGCAAATGCAGTGTATCGGACTGAAGAGGAGCTACTGTTCTTGTCAGTTTCCTAGGCTGAGTTGAATTAGATATGGACCGTGTGTGTAGGAAGCAGAGTTCTTTTGTTCTGAGCAAGCTAACTGTTCGGACCCCATAGGAAACACAGAAGAGTAGAAGAGTGCTCTTTTCTCAAAAGCAGAGTGTGTTTCTTGTAAGGCCAGCTAGAGTTTGTTTCCCAGTCCTAAATGGAGTGGAATCACATGCAGTTTCTGTTCCTATGAGCAAGAGTTGTTTTCTGGTAAGGAAAGTCACTACTGCGCTCCCACTGCCATGCACAGTGCAAATAGCACTGGCGTCTGTTCCCAGCAAGTACAGTGTATCGAACGGAAAAGGAGCTACTGTTCTTGTCAGTTTCCTAAGCAGAGTTGAACTAGATATGGCCCATGTGTGTAGGAAGCACAGTTCTTTTGTTCTGAGCAAGCACACTGTTCGGACAACATAGGAAACACAGTAGAGTATAAGAGTGCTCTTTTCTCAAAAGCAGAGTGTATTTCTTGTAATGCGAGCTGGCGTTTGTTTCCCAGTCCTAAATGGAGTTGAATCACATGCCGTTTCTGGTCCTAAGAGCAAGAGTTGTTTTCAGGTAAGAAGAGTCACTATTGCGCTCCCTTTGTCATACACAGGGTAAATAGCACTGGCTTCTGTTCCCAGCATGTACAGTGTTTTGGACTGAAGAGGGTCTACTGTTCTTGTCAGGTTCCTAAGCAGAATTGAACTAGATATGGCCCGTGTGTGTAGGAAGCACAGTTCTTTTGCTCTGAGCAAGATCACTGTTCGGACCCCATAGGAAACACAGTAGAGTATAAGAATGCTCTTTTCCCAAAAGCAGAGTGTGTTTCTTGTAAGGCGAGCTAGCGTTTTTTTCCCAGTCCTAAATGGAGTTGAATCACATGCAGTTTTTGATCCTACTAGCAAGAGTTGTTTTCTGGTAAGAAGAGTCACTATTGTGCTCCCATTGCGATACACAGTGCAAATAGCACTGGCGTCTGTTCCCAGCAAGTACATTGTATTGGACCGAAGAGGAGCTACTGTTCTTGTCAGTTTCCTAAGCAAAGTTGAACTAGATATGGCCCTTGTGTGTAGGAAGCACAGTTCTTTTGTTCTGAGCAAGCTCATTCTTCGGACCACATAGGAAACACAATAGAGTAGAAGAGTGCTCTTTTCTCAAAAGCAGAGTGTGTTTCTTGAAAGGCAAGCTAGCGTTTGTTTCCCAGTCAGAAATGGAGTTGAATCCCATGAAGTTTCTGGTCCTTTGAGCAAGAGTTTTTTTCTGATAAGAAGAGTCACTATTGAGCTCCCATTGCCATACACAGTGCAAATAGCACTCGCGTCTGTTCCCAGCAAGTACAGTGTATTGGACTGAAGAGGAGCTACTGTTCTTGTCAGTTTCCTAATCAGAGTTGAACTAGATATGGCCCGTGTGTGTAGGAAGCACAGTTCTTTTGTTCTGAGCTAGCTCACTTTTCGGACACCATAGGAAACACAGTAGAGTAGAAGAGTGCTCTTTTCTCAAAAGCAGAGTGTGTTTCATGTAAGGCGAGCTAGCGTGTGTTTCCCAGTCCTAAATGGAGTTGAATCACATGCAGTTTCTGGTCCTACGAGCAAGAGTTGTTTTCTGGTAAGAAGAGTCACTATTGCAATCCATTTGTCATACACAGGGCAAATAGTACTGGCATATGTTCCCAGCATGTACAGTGTATTGGACTGAAGATGATCTACTGTTCTTGTCAGTTTCCTAAGCAGAATTGAACTAGATATGGCCTGTGTGTGTAGGAAGCACAGTTCTTTTGTTCTGAGCAAGCTCACTGTTCTG